>NC_090439.1:773195999-773499029 GCF_031143425.1 Pleurodeles waltl | reverse complement strand
GTGTTGTTGTTCTCTTGTGCCCCCTGTTGAACATTTACAAGGATGGGCCTGCTGGGGACCCTGAATGGTTATCCTGGGATTTCGGTGGACAACTTCTTGACTCCCTGACACTCTAGTGCCCTTCATTTAACCGGTAGGCTGTGGGTCCTGGGTAGTGTATTAGGCAGGGTGTCAGATTGGGGCTGTGGAGGGGTTGATGAAGTTGCTTCCCAAGCACTAGAAGCCCAAGCAGAGGACAGGTGTAATGCAGGGAGCCAGGAAATCAAATCACCACCAACAAAGCAGGCCTAATGAAACTGTGTCTGGGGTTAGGGCTTGTCACCAGGAATAAAACAAGCTCAAAATCAACAAAATTGTGCCTACAGAACCAGAGATATCATTAATTAAATCTTAGCTACAGCAAGGAATAATTCCCCTGGGGAAGGTGTAGCCTCTGAAAGCTGGTGCTTCTGCTTTAAATGTAATCCCAATGGAAGGAATTAAACTACACCCTGCCCCAGGGACCACACCACCTGGGGGCCAATGTAAAACACAAAGTCCGGGGACCACATCGTCCCAGGACATACTAAATGCATAGTACAATGCTCACCGTCATGCCTGTGTTTTGGGAGATGCATCAGCACATTGCCTCCAGCCCATGGGAAAGAGAGATCAGAGTTATTCCCACCTGTGAGTGGATGCCTAAAACAGTGTTGCTTGCTCTGGTCTGACATGGGATAAAAAAAGAGAGTGTTTTCGGCTTGTGATTCAACTCTTGTGCCAGATCTGAAAAGGGAGCAAGACAACAGCCAGGACTGCAGAGTAAATGTCTCCCCGTTGCCTGTAGGACCCCTGAATGTTGAAGCTAGAATAGCAATGTATACAAATATCGAGGACAAAATGTTGAATGTACTATGATGACATAAGTATCTTAAGAAAACAAGAGGTGGAGTTAGGAACAGTAAATGTATACTTCTGCTATATGCCCTTACATTTTGATGTGTTGATATTTAGTATTTTGTCCATGATATTTTTTGAATCTCAAAGCTCGTAGCCTTGATATTCAGTACTACAACACCCTCCACCCAAAAGATGATCAGCAACACACAGCCACCTGGTTTTGAAAAAAAGGTTGTGGTGCAAGGCTGCATCACATAAAGAAATATGCTTGCCTGCTGAGGCAAATCTGCTAATATAAAGATCAAACAGCTGGGCAAAGGAGCTCCCCAGAAGCCCTTATGAGGGCAGACATTTACATATTTATCTACTGTGGTTCCTCAGGAAGGGCAGGGACACCATCCACAGTTACAGAATGTGTTCAGTGCTGCAATAAGTGCAGCAGCTCCCCCAGAATGTTCCTGAAAAGTCTTTCAAACCAGGGGCACAGCTGTAGTAAATAGTTGTTTACAGATGCTTTCAGTCAGGTATGGTGAGGTGTCTGTCAGATTTCACCCTAGATTTCTACATGCTCACACTGACACAAACGCACACACACTATGGGGGTGATTCCAACCCTGGCGGTCGGTGATAAAGCGGCGGCCAACCCGCCAACAGGCAGGCCATCCAAAAAATGGAATTCTGACCCTGGCGGGAACCGCCAACACAGACCGCCACCTTAACACTCCGACCGCCACGGCGGGACACACAAACAGCGCGGCGGTCACCGCCAACAGGCAGGCGGCAGACAATGTACCGCCCACACTATCACAACTCACCAATCCGCCACCTTTTCCGATAAAAACACGGCGGAAACAGACTACGAACGGGAAAACGCTCACCTATACACACTCCACGAGGACGGAGGACAGCATGGAACCCGAATTAAACATCCTACCTGCTCTTGTGTACCTGCTCATCTACCACGAGTACGAACGCCGGCGCAGACGACAACGGTGAGTACTGCACCTACGACACAGGGGAGGGGGGAGGAGGAAAGGTTACGGGCACACACATATGCGACCCACCCCCCCCAACTATCTACACACCAATGCAGAGCAACAAGTCACAGTGACACCACCCAAACCCCCCGGAATAATGCAAAGACATAATTAAACTGAGAAACAAAATTTATGTGTAAAATAGGTTCTTTGAAGTCATGGTAAAATAGCAATATGAATTGTAAAAAATCCAGTAAGAACATTGCGAAACCGATAAACATAGGCAATAAGTCCTGTACAGTCACTTAAATTTCCACTGTCCGTGGGCCAAAGTGAATCAACACATGGGCAAAGCCCACACAGGAGACCTGAGTCCGTTGGATAGAACACTGCTGGGGCATCAGATGACAAAACTACAGGCACCTCAGGGGGAAGGGAAAGGGGGGCACCTCAGCCACATGAGTCCACGACGCCAGATCCACGAAGGGGCCACCATGCCCACTGTGCCATCCTGGGGAGTGCAAAGCCACAGTCTCACAAGTCTCTACAGTGGGTGGTTTGCCCACTGTGCCATCCTGGGGAGTGCAAAGCCACAGTCTCACAAGTCTCTACAGTGGGTGGTTTGCCCACTGTGCCATCCTGGGGAGTGCAAAGCCACAGTCTCACAAGTCTCTACAGTGGGTGGATTGCCCACTGTGCCATCCTGGGGAGTGCAAAGCCACAGTCTCACAAGTCTCTACAGTGGCTGGTCTGCCCACTGTGCCATCCTGGGGAGTGCAGAGACACAGGCCATCAGGTGGATTACAGACTCCATAGGTAATGGAGGAAGCAGGGTGCCCCGAGTGCAGCGTGAACACTAGCTCGACACAGAATCGGCACTGTCAATGGGCCAGCGGTGCTTGACAGGAAGGGCCCAGCGGAGCGGTGCTTGACAGGAAGGGCCCAGCGGAGTGGTTCTTGAGATGAAGGGCCCAGCGGAGCAGTGCTTGACAGGCAGGGCCCAGCGGAGCGGTGCTTGAGACGGCGGGGCCCAGCGGAGTGGTGCTTGACAGGCAGGGCCCAGCGGAGCGGTGCTTGACAGGAAGGGCCCAGCGGAGCGGTGCTTGAGATGAAGGGCCCAGCGGAGCGGTGCTTGACAGGCAGGGCCCAGCGGAACGGTGCTTGAGACGGCAGGGCACAGCGGAGCGGTGCTTGAGACGGCGGGGCCCAGCGGAGCGGTGCTTGAGATGAAGGGCCCAGCGGAGCGGTGCTTGAGATGAAGGGCCCAGCGGAGCGGTGCTTGAGATGAAGGCCCCAGCGGAGCGGTGCTTGACAGGCAGGGCCCAGCGGAGCGGTGCTTGACAGGCAGGGCCCAGCGGAGCGGTGCTTGACAGGAAGGGCCCAGCGGAGCGGTGCTTGAGACGGCGGGGCCCAGCGGAGCGGTGCTTGACAGGAAGGGCCCAGCGGAGCGGTGCTTGACAGGCAGGGCCCAGCGGAGCGGTGCTTGAGACGGCGGGGCCCAGCGGAGCGGTGCTTGAGATGAAGGGCCCAGCGGAGGGGTGCTTGACAAGCAGGTCCCAGCGGAGCGGTGCTTGACAGGCAGGGCCCAGCGTAGCGGTGCTCTTCACGGCGGGGCCCTGTTCAGCGGTTCTCTTCACGGCGGGGCCCTGTTCAGCGGTGCTCTTCACGGCAGGGCCCTGTTCAGCGGTGCCTGTCTTGGCGGGGCCCTGTTCAGCGGTGCTCTTCACGGCGGGGCCCTGTTCAGCGGTGCCTGTCTTGGCGGGGCCCTCTTCAGCGGTGCTCTTCACGGCGGGGCCCTGTTCAGCGGTGCATGTCTTGGCGGGGCCCTCTTCAGCTGTGCCTTTCTGCACGGCGGGGCCCTCTTCAGCGGTGCCTTTCTGCACGGCGGGGCCCTCTTCAGCGGTGCCTTTCTGCACGGCAGGGCCCTGTTCAGCGGTGCCTTTCTGCACGGCGGGGCCCTCTTCAGCGGTGCCTTTCTGCATGGCGGGGCCCTGTTCAGCGGTGCCTTTCTGCACGGCGGGGCCCTGTTCAGCGGTGCTTGTCCAGTCATTCAAGGGAGCCAGACCTGGCCAGGACTCCCTGCTTAGTCGCCCTCCGACCGTGCAGTTGCTGGACCCTTCTGTGACGGAGTCCTGGGCCCGTGGGTGTCCTCCCTTACACCCGGGATGGGGCTTGTGGGGCCCTCCTGGTCCGCGCCCCTGCTGGCTGACTTCTCCGCCCTGCTGCCCTTGCCCTCCTTCGATGAGGCTCTCTGGCCCTTGCCTCCCCTGGATGTTGTGGCAGATGACGTCCCAGGACTTTGCTCCTTGGGGGCAGCTGTGTCAGTCTTCTCGCGGTGGCCCTTGATTTTACGGGTCCTCTTTCCGGGGGGGGGCTGGCTGTCCCCTTGCTGCTGGCCGATGTATCAGTGCTGGGAAAGGGTGGACTCCAAAACCCGTGCACAATCGTGACACTTGAAGCAGGGCTGGTGGTGGCTGAGGTGCTCTTGGGACTCTTAGCAGATGGAGGGGGTGGGTCAGGTGGGGCAAAGAGGTTAAGTTTGGAGAGGTAAATTTTCTTATGACCAAGGTAAAGGGTAGGTGTAGTGGGAATGGGAGTGGAGGAAGAGGATGTGGTTGTAGGAGAGTCAAGTGTGCTGTCTTTGGGTGCAGGTGCTTGTGACGTAGGCTGTGGTGATTTGGTTGGCTGTTGGGTGGGTGGCTGCCTGCGTTTGTGTGTCTTGGAAGAGGGGGTGACAGACACAGTGGGAGAGGACACAGGGGACGTGTAAATGGCAGTGGGGGTGGTGACTGCACGTGTGCGGACTGTACTGGAGGGTGTGCTGGTGATGGAAGTACTGGCTGATGGTGGTGTGCATGCAGGTGTGAGTGGAGATGTCACAGGGAGGGAGGAGGGAGACGAGGAGGAGGGGGACACAGAGGTGGTAGTGACTGTTGGCATGTCTGCATCTGGGTGTTGCTTGGGTGAATGCTTGTGGGATCTGTGGTGCTTATGTCTGGATGAGCTGCCCTTGGGTGTTGAGGTGTATGCAGGCTGGTCTGATGGTGTGGATGGGATAGGCTGAGGAACAGGAGACAGAGACAGGGTGGAGCCAGTTAGAAGAGGGAGGCTGGAAACAGGGACATTGGCTGCCGTCAGTGCTGAGGCCAGAGCATTGAACGATTGTTGATGGGCAGCCTGACCCGAATGAATGCCCTCCAGTATGCATTGCTCCGATGCACCTCCCTCTCTACCCCCTGGATGGCATTCAAAAGGGTAGACTGCCCAACAATGATGGTCTGTAGGAGGTCAATGACCTCCTCACTGAGGGCAGCAGGGGTAACTGGGGCAGGGCCTGAGGTGCCTGGGGCGAAGGAGATGCCCGCCTTCTTGGGCGAGCGGGCACGGAGCGAAGGCTGAGGGGCTGCTGGGAGGGCGGAGCTGGTGCGCTGGGTGGCGGCTGTACCTGTAGAGGCGGGGGGCCCGGATGTTGCTGCCACCGCTAGGGAGCTCCCTTCCGAGGATGTGTCGGTGTCGCTGGTGTCACCACGGGTCCCCGTTGTGGTGCTCCCCTCGCCCTCCGTATCACTGGTGACCTCGGTGTCTGTACCATGGCCCACAGGGGACTTGTGAGTTGCAGCTCCCTCGTGCTCCGATGCCAATTCTCCTCCGCCTGATGATGCTAATGCACACATGCACAAGAAGATAAAGAAAAAGGGTGGGGGGAGAAATAAAAACAGGTTGAGTGCATGCATTGTCAACACCGTTGGCGGAGAGGACAGACACAGGAGCCTCATGCACTACGCCGCGCAATCAGGGTACATTACTCAGTACTTGTGACTAGGCCAACAGGTCTATGGACAACAAATGCGCACATGGGTGATGCTGGACCATCGATTGCTATACTTGGCACCCTACAGAGGTTGGGGGCGGGGGCACAGGGCCATGCCTAAAGGAGGGGACTACACTACAGAAAGCGCCCTGGCCTAATGTCACCCACAGCCCTTCTCCCCCACCCAGACGCCTCCACTGCGCGTAAAGATAGCAGAATGTGCTGTTACTCACCCCCTTGTGTCTGCTGTGATGTCCTCACGCGCCCATCCAAATCGGGGTAGGCCACCGCCAGGATCCGGGACATCAGGGGGGTCAGGGTATGACTGGCACCCCTCCTAGGTTGGGAGGCCATCCCCAGCAGTGACTCGGCCGTCTTCCTGGTCCCGCGGCGGATATCCTCCCACCTCTTTTGGCAGTGGGTGCCCCGTCTGTTGTGGACCCCCAGGGCCCGGACTTCCTTGGCGATGGCACGCCAAATGTCGACTTTCTGATAGGCGCTGACCTATTTGACATGTACAGAGTGGAATAGGAAATATCATCATTTGTCTGCATGTTAGGTGTGATTGCCCCCCCCAACCTTGCCATGTGGCACATGCTCTCATCTGTCGTGTCTTGCACTACTCATTCTCTCCCCACCCCACCATCTTACATCCACCATACACAACCCAGGCATAGCCCATTCAACGTGCACCCAGTGTACTTACCTGTTGGTCTGGAGGACCGTAGAGTAGCGCATACTGGGGGAGGACCCCATCCACAAGTTTCTCCAACTCTTCAGAAGTGAAGGCAGGGGCCCTTTCCCCAGTCGCAGCAGCCATTGTCTCTTCCAGACTGAGGTCACAGCAGCACTTGCAGTATAGGTCCTCTCCTGTGGATGATCAGGTCTCGAGTGATTAAGCAGATAGAAAATGGCGGTCACGCCCGCGGCGGTGCGTACCGCGGCGGTGCGTACCGCGACCGCTGGCGCACATCGTCATTGGCTCCTGAGACCTATAGGGTTCAATGTTAACCAATGCTGCTTTGCGCTGCGGTCTTCGACCGCCTACCGCCACGGTGTGCCACGCCAGCGCATTGACCTCACATCCCACTGTCACACTTCTCAGGTCAGGCAGCCGCCATTTCAAGGGCCCACATGGCTTAATTTCTACTGCGTCACACAGGCCTAGGCCTTGCATTGCCACTCATACAAGCCATTCAATGCATAGCGATTCGTGTACTGTGCAAGCTGTGGTTACGTACCTGTGGGTTGCTTGACTCTGTACTCCATGTTGTCCTTCCTAGGCACCGTCCGCTGGGACTTGCGAGGAGAAGGAGGAATCCTCCCGTGTACCGACCGCTGGTGGACCTGTCGACAATGGAAGAACGACATATTATACTTCGATACCGACTTGACCGAGCCACTATACATGAACTGTGCGCCCAGCTGGAGCCAGCCCTGATGTCCCCCATCCGCCAACCCACAGGAATTCCCCCTCTTGTGCAGGTTCTGTCAGTCCTCCATTTTTTAGCAAGTGGGTCTTTTCAGACAACAGTGGCCATGTCATCAGGGATGTCTCAGCCTATGTTTTCCAAGGTTTTGTCCAGAGTGTTGTCTGCCCTGATGAAATACATGCGGAGCTACATTGTTTTCCCTGAGGTGGATGAATTGGCTACAGTGAAGGGTGATTTCTATGCCCTTGGACATATTCCTAACCTCATTGGTGCCATTGATGGGACCCATGTGGCTTTAGTACCCCAAAAGACAATGAGCAGGTGTACAGAAACAGAAAAAATTACCATTCAATGAATGTGCAGGTGGTCTGTTTGGCTGACCAGTACATCTCCCATGTAAATGCCAAGTTCCCTGGGTCAGTGCATGACGCGTATGTTATGCGAAATAGCAGCATCCCTTATGTGATGGAACAGCTACAGAGACACCGTGTGTGGCTAATAGGTGACTCTGGTTACCCCAACCTGCCTTGGCTATTGACCCCAGTGAGGAATCCCCGGACCAGGGCAGAGGAACGGTACAATGAGGCCCATGGGCGAACTAGGAGGATCATAGAAAGGACCTTCGGCCTCCTGAAGGCCAGGTTCAGGTGCCTGCATATAACAGGTGGATCCCTAATGTACTCACCAAAGAAGGTGTGCCAGATCATCGTGGCCTGCTGTATGCTTCACAATCTTGCATTGCGACGCCAGGTGCCTTTCCTGCAGGAGGATGGTCCAGATGGTGGTGTTGTAGCAGCTGTGGAGCCTGTGGAGAGTGAAGAGGAGGAAGACGACGGGGACGACACGGACAACAGGGACACAGTTATACAACAGTACTTTCAGTAGCACACAGGTAAGAATCACCCACGCCATTTTATATTTACGTACAGTCTCCTGCATCTCTACTTTCTGTGTTTCCCCCCAGTTCCTTGTAACAGATTTTTGACTTTCCCTTCACTTTTCAGAGCTGTATGACCCACTGCGTGACTTCTGCTTTGTTTGCCCATGGACTAAAGCTCATTGTCATTGGTATGTTGTCATCACACTGTAACTGAACATTATTGAACCGTTATGTGTAATACATTTGTTAAGAATACAAGCAGACTCCAGATTTTTGAAGTGCAATTAGTGATTTATTTTTAGTGCTACATATAGGTCCATTATAGTAAAACGGTGATGGGTGGGGGTGGAGTAATGTCCATGGCAGAGTCCAGTTCTCAGTTTCACAGGTGCATTGTCCATATGCCTGTGGAAGGATGGAGCATGGGCTGTTTAAGGTTTGACAGGGTGACAATGTGGGACAGTGGGATGACATCAGGGGGTATCTTATGCTGGCGGGGGTCTTGGCATCCTACTCTGTCTTCTTTTGTGATCTCAGGTTCCTCTTGCAGGGTGGTTGTTCTTCTGCAGGAGGTGGGGGTCTGGTGGCCTGTCGTTGTGTGGGGGCCTCCTGTCCACTAGCGCCGGCGGAGGTGGTAGGCTGTTCCAGGTCCAGGCTAGTGACAGGGGCCCTTTGGAGTGCCACATGGTCCCGCAATGTGGTGTCTATCCGGTTGAGGGCCAGGACTATGGTCCCCATTGCGGAACCGATGTTCCTGAGTTCGTCTCTGAACCCCATGTACCGTTCCTCCTGCTGTGCCTGGATCTCCTGGAACCTGGCCAGTACCGTCGCCATCGTCTCCTGGGAGTGGTGGTATGCTCCCATGATGGTGGTGAGGGCCCCTTGGAGAGTGGGTTCCCTGGGACTGTCCTCCCCCCCCTGTCGCACAGCAGCCCTCCCAGTTCCCCTGTTTCCCCGGGCCTCTGTCCCCTGGACGGTGTGCCCACTACCACTGCCCCCAGGTCCCTGTTGTTGTTGGGGTGGTGGGTCAGCCTGGGTGCCCTGTAGTGGCGGACACACCGCTGATTGACGCGTCGTGGAGACAGAGGCATGGGCCCGCTGGGTGGGAGCTGTGCTGATATTCCCAGAGGGGGTTAGGTCTGCTGTGGCCTGTGTCTGTGTGTGGGGAACCGACTGTCCAGAGGTCCCCGATTGTCCGGGCTGGTCATCAGGTTCTAGGTCGACAGAGCTGCTGTCATCACTGGGGGCCTGTTCTGGGGGTGGGATGGACAAATCTGGACCCTCCTGGCCGGTGTGTTGGCGTTCGGGCCCTGCAGGGGTAAAAGAGTATGGTTATTGCTTCTGTGTGTGCCATGGCGTGCGATTTGTGGGTGCCCTTGTCCCCCAGTGCTGGCATTCCCTTGTGGGAGGAGATGTGAGGGTGGTTTGTGGGGGGGATGGGTATGTGCAGTGGTCATGCATAGGTGATGGGTGTCCATGGTTTGTGTTGGCATTCAGGGTTTGGTGTTGGGTTGGGTGGGTTGTGCTGGTGAGACATTGGCAGGGAGGATGTGTGCTGGGGGATTGGGGGTGAGGGTGGGGGTGTGGGTTGGCATGCTGGTGGTTGGGGGGGGTGAAGTAGTTGAGATTAGACTTACCAGAGTCCATTCCTCCGGCTACTCCAGCGAGGCCGTCAGGATGCAGGATGTTAAAGACCTCTTGCTCCCATGCTGTGAAGTCGGGTGGAGTGGGTGGGGGTCTGCCGCCAGTCTTCTGCACAGCGATGTTGTATCTTGACACCATCGAGCGCACCTTCCCCCGTAGGTCGTTCGAGCGCTTTCGGATGTCTTCCCGATTTCTGGGATTCTGTCCCACAGCGTTGACCCTGTCGACGATCCTTTGCCATAGCTCCGCCTTCCTGGCTATTGTGGTGTGCTGCACCTGTGTGCCGAAGAGCTGGGGCTCTACCCTTATTATTTCCTCCACCATGACCCTGAGTTCTTGGTCCGAGAACCTGGGGTGTCTTTGGGGTGCCATGGGGTGGTGTGGATGAGGTGTGGGGTGGTGTTTGTGGTGATGTGAGTGGTGGTGTGTGGTGATGTGTGCGTAGATGTGGTGTGGGTGATGATGTTGGGTTCCTGTGTGTGTTGTGGTTTGTGTTCCCTGTGCTCTCTCTCTGTGTATTGCGCCTTGTCTCTGAATTTCGATTTGTAGGGGTTTGTGGGTGATGTGGGTGTGTGTTTTATATGGTGATGGGTGTGTGGGAGTGTTGTTTGTATGTGTCTCAGGTGTGTGTATTTTGAATTGTCCAATGTGGCTGTGTTTTGTAAGGGTGTGTGCATTTTGACCGCGGATTCGTGGGTCGTAATGGCATGGGCGTATTTCTGTTGGCGTGACGGTGGAGGTTTAGTCATCTCCAGTTTATCGCTGCCCGCTGATGAGGCGGCCTTCCGTGGATGTCGGGTTTTTGGCGGTTTGCCAGTTGGAGGTCAGAATGACCGTGGCGGTTTAACGCGGCCGCGGCGGTATAATGGCGGACTTCTGACCGGCGGTAAGGGCCTTTTACCGCCGAGGTCAGAATGACCCCCCATCTCTCTTGCTTTCTCTCTCTCTTGCTATTTTTCTCTCACTCTCTCTCTCTTTCTCTCTCTCTCTCTCTTAGCTTAAAAACGATTGTGTTTTAAGTACCCCTAACAATCCTCACTCTTGTCTTTCTACTGCCACATAAGACCGCCTCGTGTTCTGCATCTCCTATTGTATTTTAACAATATCTGCCAGCTTGACTGTTGGGAAATATGAAATGTACACTTTCCCAATCTTACTGACCAAGCTAAGCTCCTGACCCTAACTCTCCCATGGGATTGAACCCCTGGAACTGTGAGAGGTTTTCCTTAATTTAAAAGAATTCCTGGTGTCTATGAATTTCCACATGAGCTCGGGAGCACAAGAATTCCTGTTGGTTGGTCCTATGGATAAAATTACAGCAAGTTAAAAGTAGAATTAAGTATGCCTGGGAGTAATTTGAATTATGCTGGAGTAATGTTGGGACTTCCCCGTCACTCTTTGATGCAGAATTACTGATAATAATGTGATGTTGCCCGCTTGCATAATTAAGAATAATTTAGGGGAATATACGAGAGGCTGCTTGTGTGGCTATTTATGCCCTGTTCCATTTAGCGCTATCTTCTTAGCGTGAAATGCATCCTCATGTCCATTTTAGATGCAAGGATTATTGTGTGCTAATAAACTAGGCACTAAGGCTCTCATTACAACCATTGCGGTAAATGCCGCCTACCGCCGTGCTGATGCCCGCCAACATACCACTATGGGTATTATGACCCACACAGAGAAATCCGCCACTATACAGACACCCACGCAGGTCCGCCAGACCAAAGGTTAGTGATAAATTGGCTGTACCAAAACCCACACCATTACACCAACATGAATATGCCCACAGTATCAGGACCCATGAATCACTGCGGTGGTCTTTCAACCGCGGTAAACCATTGGCGGTACACACTGCCGCGCTCAAAATACACACACACTAACAAAACTACACCACATTGGACAATTCAAACTACACACACCTGACACACATACACACACCACACCCACACACTCAGACCACTATAAAACACACACCCACATTACCCACAACCCTTTCAATGAAAAAAAAGATTGCCAACAGAGATAGAGACAAGCCAGGAGCACCCACCCAATGTGAGCCACAGAACACCATCACCATACACCATCCACGCACCTCACAGCACACACCACAACACATCACCCACACATCACCCCACACATCCTCACACATATCACTTACACCACATCCATGGCACCCCAAAGACACCCCAGGTTTTCAGAGGAGGAGATAAGGGTCATGGTGGAGGAAATCATCCGGGTAGAGCCACAGCTATTCGGATCACAGGTGCAGCAGACGTCCATTGCAAGGAAAATGGAGCTATGGCGGAGAATTGTGGACAGGGTCAACGCCACAGGACAGCACCCCAGAACAAGGGATGACATCAGGAAGGGGTGGAACGACCTACGGGGGAAGGTGCGTTCCATGGTTGCAAGACACCAGGTAGCTGTACAGAGGACTGGTGGTGGACCCCCACCTCCTCACCCACAAATAACAACATGGTAGGAGCAAGTCTTGGCGATCATACAGCCTGAGGGTCTCGCAGGAGTTGTAGGAGGACTGGACTCTGGTAAGTCAAATCTTTACTATTATATACCCCACCCTACCTGCATGTCATCACAAACTCCTACCCCTACCCCATCACTCCACCACCTCAAAAATACCCCACTATCATAACCCACCCGTCCCAATACCAAGCCCTGCATGCCACACCCATCCATGGACCCCCCATCACAGACCTGCATGGACACCCGTCACCAAAGCATGCCGGTTAGAGAGAATAACCTAGCCCATAAAATCACTACTCACACAAGGCAAAGCTGACAGGGCAATCACAACCATACAGGGAAACACACTCATGCACAAGATGGCACAAGCAGATACAATAACACTGCATTTGCATCCCCACAGGACCCCTACTCAAAGTGTCCGGAGGGGAGTTGCCAGCTACATCCAGGCCCCCCAGAAGAGGCCCACAGTGCTGACAGCAGCTCTGCACGCCTGGATCACGATGACCAACCTGGCCCATCAGGGACCTCTGGACAGCCGGTTACACCTGCCACAGTCCCATACACCACAGAGCCTCCGCCCTCAGTAAACACCAGCACAACATCCACCCGGTGGGCCCATGCCACTGTCCCCAGGACACTTCAATCAGCAGTGTATCCACCACTACAGGGACCCCAGGCAACCGCACAAACCCAAGAAAATCAGGGACCTGGGGTCAGCAATGGGCACACGGTTCAGGGGACAGAGGCACAGGACAGCAGGGAAGCTGGGAGGACTGCTGTGCGACAGGGGGGGGGGACAGGCCCAGGGAACCCACTCTCCAGGAGGCACTCACAAACATCCATGGGAGCATACCACCATTCCCAGGAGACCATGGGCCAGATACTGGCCAGGTTGCAGGAGACCCAGCGTCTGCTGGAAGGATGGTACCTGGGGATCAGGGAGATGCTCAAACACATCTGCACCATCCTGGTCACCATTGCAGTGGTGCTGGGTGATATGGCCAACACAATGAGGGAGGCAGTGGCACACCAATGGGCCCCTGACACTAGCCACACCGATGAACAGCCCTCCACCTCTGCTGGCGCTAGTGGACAGGAGGCCCGCCACAAGAACAACAGGCCACCAGCACCCTATCCCCTGCAGAAGGAGATCCACCACGCAAACGGTCCCTGCGATCCAGGCAGAAGCCAGAGAACATTGCCAATACCCCTGCCAGGAAATAAGACTCTCCTGATTGTCACCCTTGTGTTCCACTCTGTCACCCTGTCCACCTTGAACTGCCATACTCCCCTTTCTATACCCCATTGGACAATGCACCTGTGATACTAAGAGACTGGACTCTAACTGGACATTCCTCCACCATCACCCCAGCCCATTGCACATCCCCCTCTACTTACTAGCACTTAAATAAACACCCTTGGAACAAATACAAATCTGGAGTCTGTCAATTGATTGAAATATGTATTAGTACAACATTCTGAAAACATTGCAATTCATATGTACAGTAATTAATACATTGGTATGACCTTTATTGGGCAGCAATCGACATACCGAACCCAACCACATCGCACTCAAGAGTCCATCCGCAAGCATCACCAACTGAGCCGCAACACCAAAAGAACCTACTTCAAGAACTGCATAGACAACAATGCCCACAGCAGTAAAGAACTCTTCAGCATCGCCACAGAACTCTCAAACCCCAAGACCTGTTCCAACGAACCCCCTCTGTCGCAAGAACTCTGCAACTCCCTCGCCACACACTTCCGCCGCAAGACAGAAGAAATCCACAACAGCTTCAACCACAAACAGACCGCAAACATCCACGAACCTGACGCCCCGAGCAACACCAACCTCCTCCACAACTGGACCCTCGTCAACATAGAAGTCGTCACTCACACCATGGCCTCCATCCACTCCGGATCCCCATCGGACCCCTGCCCTCACCACATCTTCAACAAAGCTAGCAACATCATCGCTCCCCACCTCCTCAACAGCATCAACAGCTCCTTCGAATCAGCCACCTTCCCAGAAATCTGGAAACACGCAGAAGTCAACGCACTACTGAAGAAGCCCAAGGGGGACCCAGATGACCCGAAGAACTACCGGCCGATCTCCCTCCTCCCCTTCCCAGCCAAAGTCATCGAAAAAGTCATCAACACCCAGATCTCCCGTTTCCTAGAAGACATTAAGGCGCTCGAAAGCTCCCAATCCGGATTCCGGAAAAACCACAGCACCGAGACCGCACTCATCGCTACCACAGACGACATAAGGACCATGCTCGACAAAGGAGAAACCGCAGCGCTCATCTTGCTGGACGTCTCTGCCGTATTCGACACGGTATGCCATCACACCCTCCGTACACGACTCCACAAAGCCGGAATCCGCGACAAGGCTCGCAACTGGATCTCATCATTTTTCACTGGCAGAACCCAAAGAGTCTGCCTTCCGCCACTCCTGTCCGAGGCCTCCAAGATCATCTGTGGCGTCTCTCAAGGATCCTCCCTCAGCCCAACACTCTTCAATATCTACATGGCCCCCCTCGCCAACATCGCACGGACACACATCAACATAGTATCATACGCAGACGACACCCAGCTGATCCTCTCCCTTACAAAAGACCCCACTACTGCCAAAAACAACATTCACAACGGACCTCACGCCATCTCCAACTGGATGGAATCTAGCCGCCTCAGTCTAAACACCAAAAAACCAGAGATCGTCATCTTCGGCTCCAACCCCTCAGCATGGAACGACTCCTGGTGGCCCAACTCCCTAGGCACCGCACCCTCACCTTCCACCCACGCTCGCATCCTGGGCTTCATCCTGGACTCCACACTCAGCATGACTCAACAGGTCAACGCAATCTCCTCCTCCTGCTACAACACTCTCCGCATGCGCCGCAAGATCTTCAAATGGATCCCTGTCGAGACCAGGAAAACCGTCACCCACGCCCTGGTCAGCAGCAGATTGGACTACGGCAACGCCCTATATGCAGGAATAACAGCCAAGCTACAATCCAAGCTACAACGAATCCAGAACACTTCCGCCCGCCTCATCCTTGACGTCCTGCGCCACAACCACACCTCCCCCCTCCTCAGGGACCTGCACTGGCTACCCGTACCGAAAAGGATCACGTTCAAACTCCTTTTCCACGCTCACAAAGCTCTCTACAACACCGGCCCAGCCTACCTCAACAACAGACTTACCTTACATGCTCCCACACGCCATCTTCGCTCCGCCAACCTTGCTCTCGCCGCCGTCTCCCGCATCTGCTGCACCACCGCTGGAGGAAGATCCTTCTCACACCTCGCCGCCAAGACCTGGAACTCACTACCTCTCCAGCTATGCCAGACCCAAGACCCCCTAACGTTCAGGAGGCACCTCAAAACATGCCTTTTCGACCAGTAGCATCCCCTCCCCCCAGCGCCTTGAGACCCTAACGGGTGAGTAGTGCGCTTTATAAATATACTGATTGATTGATTGATACCAGGAGCCAGAGTGGGCCACTGAGATCTAAAAATAGAGATGCCAAAGGGTACAGTAAGTGGCCATAGACATAGGGAAATCAGGCTGCCATGTACAATGTCCAACAGAAAACTCAAAAGTAAAGTGAAGTTACAGTGTCTTACCTGTGTGTCACTGGAGGTACTGCTGTATGATATTACTTCTTTTGTCCACATCTTCTTACTCTGCCTCCTCTTCCTCACTGTCCATAGGCTCCACTGCTGCCAAAAGACCATCTCCAGGCTCATCCTCCTGCAGCAAAGGCACCTGGCATCTCAAGGCCAGGTTGTGCAACATGCAACGATGATCTGGCACACCTGCTTGGGTGAGTAGTATAGGGATCCACCTGTCAGATGGAGGCACCGGAATCTGGCCTTCAGGAGGCCGAAAGTTTGCTCAATTATCCTCCTTGTTCGTCCATGTGCCTCATTGTGAAGTTCCTCTGCCCTTGTCCTGGCATTCCTCACTGGGGTCAGTAGCCATGAGAGGTTGGGGTAACCAGAGTCACCTGAAGTCATTGAGGGACAACTATTAGACACACACTAACCCTGAGGGACAGCCCCATACCCAGACACCAACATATGCTGGGTGGAGACCTTGGGCTCACCTATTAGCCACACCCAGTACCTCTGGAGTTGAGCCATCACATATGGGATGCTGCTATTCCTCAAGATAAAGGCACAGAGCCAAGATACTTGGCATTCACATGGGAGATGTACTGGTCAGTGAAACACACCATCTGCAAATTCATAGAGTGATAGCTTTTTCTATTCCTGAACACCTGTTCATTTCTCCGAGGGGGGGGGGAAATGCTACATGTGCACCATCAATGCCACCAATGATGTTGGGGATATGTCCCAGGGCATAAAAGTCAGCTTTCACTGTGGCCAAATCCCACACCTCCACAATGTAGGTGCACATGTGTTTCAGCAGGGTAGACAACACTGTGGTCAACACATTTGAGAACATTAGCTGAGACATCCCTGATGCCATGGCCACTGTTGTTTGGAAAGAACCACTTCACAGGAAATGGAGCACTGACAGGACCTGCACTAGAGGGGGGATACCTGTGGGCTGGCAGATAGCTGACATCAGGTCTGGCTCCAATTGGGCACACAGTTCTTGGATTGTGGCACGATCAAGTCTGTATGTTATGATAATGTGTCTGTCCTCCATTGTCGCAAGGTCCACCAGGGGTCTGTACACTGGAGTATGTCTCCATCTCATATTCATCCTCAGCGGTCGAAGCCAAGGGAGGAAAACGACGAGCAGAGGGTCATATTCACACATCTATTGCAATCTCTTCATTTACAGAACCAGTATGTGAATCCGAGAGTCAGTTGATGTGCCAATGTCTGCTGTGACGTAGTTAGGTGCCATTGCCTGTGCTGCCCTGAAATGGTGGCTGCCTGACCTGTGTGAAGCGACAAGAGGAAATGAGGTAAGTCCGCTTGCGTTGTGCGCCGTTGCGGTAGGTGGTAGATTGGCTATCATTGGGCTCTGTGGGTTCCAGGAGCCAATGGCGATGTACGCCAGCGGTGACGGTATGCACCGCCGCGGACGTGACTGCCATTTTCTATCTGTTCACTCACTTGCTACCTGACCTCAACAGGAGAGGACCTACACTGCAGATGCTGCTGTGACCTGTGTCTGGAAGCGACAATGGCTCATGTGTCTGGGGAAAGGGCCCCTGCCTTCACTGCGGAGGAGTTGGAGAGACTTGTGGATGGGGTCTTACCCCAGTACACTTTACTCTATGGTCCTCGAGACAAACAGGTGAGTACACTGTGAGAATGATGCGTGGGCCATGAATGCATGAATTGCTGTGGTGTGTAAGACTCATGTAGGGGTAGGTCTGAGGGGTCCTGGCCAGAGTGCTGCATGTATGGTGGTCAATGTATGTGTGATAGTGAATGGGAGGGATATGGTGGGCCATGAGTGTGATGGTACGGACAGTATTACTAATCCGTTCTTTGCTTGATTGTTCCTGCAGGTCAGCGCCCATCAGAAAAAAGGCATTTGGCATGCCATCGCCAAGGAGGTGCGGACCCTGGGGGTCTTTGACAGGTGGAGCACCCACTGCCCCAAACGGTGGGAGGACCTGCGCTGCTGGGCAAGGAAAATGGCTGAGGCCCAGCTGGGGCTGGCCTCCCAACGAGGAAGGGGTGCCCGTCGTACCCTGACCCCCCTGATGTTCCGCATCCTGGCTGTGGCCTAACAGGAGTTGGATGGGTGCTTGAGGGCATCACAGCAGCCACAGGGGGTGAGTACAAATTCAGATTCATTATTTGGCGCGTGTTAAGGTTTTACCTGGGTGGGGGATGTGGACTGTGGATGCCTCTAGGCCAGGGCGAACATGGCTGGGTAGGTCCCTTGTTGGGCAGGCTCTGAAGTACTCAAAACCAAATGGTGTTAGTGGGCATCTACTACTGGGCAGGGTCCTCTAGGTTTCAGGTGTGCAGCTGATGGCGTTATGCCATGTACCCCATGGGCTGGTGACTAGCATTGTAACTGGTAGTACATGGCCTAGTGCAAAGGGCAGCTCCCTGTGTGTTGTGTACGCCAACGGTAGTGGTGTTGCTGGCATTGACCAAGTTTATCCTCTGTCTCTCTCTCCCTTTTTGTTTTGTCACCCTGTCCTTGAATGCATTAGCATCATCTGGCGGAGGAGCAGAGGCACCGGAGCTGCATCCCACATGGGCCTGGAGGCCGAATCCACCGAGGGTGAGGGCACCAGCTGGACAGAGGGTGAGGGGAGCACCACGACGGAGGCAGGAGGGGGCACTACAGACAGTGACTCCTCCTCTGTTGGCAGTTCCCTGGCAGTGGCGGACACCTCTGTGCCCACCCCAACAACAGGTACAGTCGCCATCCCCTTACCAGCACTGTCCTCCCAGCAGCCCCTCAGCATGTTTCCCGTGCCCATTCACCCAGGAGGGTGGGCATCTCCTTCGCACCAGGCACCTCAGGCCCTGCCCCAGTCAGCCCTGCTGCCCTCAGTGAGGAGGCTATTGACCTCCTGAGATCCCTCACTGTTGGGCAGTCAACCATACTGAATGCCATCTAGGGTGTCGAGACGCAGTTGCAACAAACAAATGCATACCTGGAGGGCATTCACTCTGACGTGGCGGCCCAACAGAGAGCATTTCAGGCTCAGGCCTCCGCACTGATGGCAGCCATTGTCCCTGACCTCTAGCCTCCCACCTCCAACATCCTCTACCCAGTCCCAATCCCCTCAACCCCAACCTATCCCAAGCACACCTCCAGACCAGCATTCACCCAAATCAACACACAAAAGTCGCTCAGGCAAAAACAAGCACCACACTACATCTCACAGGCACTCACTCAAGCACCGTCCCCATGCATACACACACACATCCACTGCCTCCACTGTGTCCCCCTCCTCGTCCACCTCCCTCCCATTAGCGTCTCCACTCACACCTGCATGCACTACATCTTCATCCACTACCTCCATCAGCAGCACGCCCATCACTACACACCCCTCACTGGCAGTCACCACCCCCACATCAATGCACACGTTCCCCGTGTCCTCTCCCACTGTGTCTGTGACCCCTCCTCCCAAAGTACACAAACGCAAGCACACACCCACCCAACAGCCATCCACCTCCCAACAACATCTAGCTCATGCACCTGCACCCAAACAAAACAGACGGATAACTCCTACAAGCACTCCCTCTCCCTCCACTCCCAAACCTTCACCCTCTTCCCACCCCACTATCCCTAAGAAGCTTTTCCTAGACAACATTGACCTGCTCCATACCCCCTTGTCCTTCCCCTCAGGCCAGGGTGGCCAGAACCCAGCCCATTACCTCAGCCACCAAGTCCACATCTGCTGTGGTTCCTGCACCTGTCATAGGCTCAAAGGGGGCACCCATCAGGCCAGCCAGTGTGCCACCAACCCCTGCCAAGGCAAAGAACATTCCGCCACCTGGCAAGGTGAAGAAGGGGACAGCATCCAGTAAGGGGAAGGAGCCACAACCACCCAGCAAAGCCACGTCAACGACTCCAGCTGCCAGAGCCAATGTGACACCACCATCTGCCTAGGGCTGGAAGGGGCAGAAAACACCAGCAAGGCACTTCAGCCGTCCGAGCCTGCAGTTGCAGTTCTGGTGGCTACCAGCACAACAGCCAGCACTGCTACCTGCACTGTGGCCAGCACCACCACCTGCACCACCGCAAGCCCCGCCGCAAGCACAGCTCCAAGCACTGCCACCAGCACTGCCACCTGCACTGCCACCTGCACTGCCGCAAGCACCACTACTGTCAGCAGCAGCAGCCCCAGTGGGCAGCTGTCTGAGGCTGCAGGGGAAGGGCTGGAGCCTCCCCCCACCACTTGCAGCACCAGCACCTCCACCGCAGCCAGCGCCATCAACTGCACTGCCGCAAGCACCGCCACCTGCACCGCTGACAGTAGCACCACTGGCAGCAGTAGCAGCCCCAGTGGGCAGCCGTCCAAGGCTGCAGGAGAAGGACTGGAGCCTCCCCCCACCAATGGCAGTACCCCCACCACCACCGGCACTACCACCACTGTGCAGCCATAGCCGCCGCCGGATGGACTGTAGCCCTGCCTCCATGGACCATCATGAATCCTGGCCACTGCAAACTCGTGGCTCTGACACCCTGGTGAGGGACTGTGACCTGGCCCCCCCAATTGCTGCATCACTGGGCACACAGCCCCCTCCAGAACCAGTGGAGACAGGCATCCACTCACCCTATCCTTGGCAGGATGAAGCACACTGGGTACAAAGCCCCCTCCAGAACCAGTGGAGAAAGGCATCCACTCACCATATCCTTGGCAGGATGAAGCACACTGGGCACAAAGCCCCTTCCAGAACCAGTGGAGAAAGGCATCCACTCACCCTATCCTTGGCAGGATGAAGCACACTGGGCGACTGACACCGCCGCAAGCACCGTCAGCGGCCCGCGACATCCTGAGCCAGTGGCACCACCGCAGACATGGCTGCCATCCCCAGTGGTCAGTCGTCCGAGGCTGGTGGTGAGTTCCAGGAGCCTGGGCAGCTTCCATGAAGCATCACTGTCATCACAGTTGTCACCTGCATATGGAATGCGAAGCCGCAGCAGTGTGGGGTATGTCTCTGCCTCCATGGAGTATCAACCTACCTGTACCTCAGCAATCTTGTGGCACACACACCCAGGCGAGTGTATTGTTGCGGCCACAATGCACGTGGAGCACTCTGGGCACAAAGCTCGCTACAGAACCCGTGGAGAAAGGCATCCACTACCTCAGTCCTTGGCAGGATAAAGCACTCTGGGCACAAAGCCCCCTCCAGAACCAGTGGAGTATCACATCCACTACCTCAGTACTTGGCAGGATGAAGCACTCTGGCCACAAAGCCCCCTCCAGAACCAGTGGAGAAAGGCATCCACTCACCCTATCCTTGGCAGGATGAAGCACTCTGGGCACAAAGCCCCCTCCAGAACCAGTGGAGAAAGGCATCCACTTACCCTATCCTTGACAGGATGAAGCACACTAGGCACAAAGCTCCTTCCAGGACCAGTGGAAGAAGCCATCCCCTTGAGAGACTGTGGCCTTGCACTCCCCAGGACCAAGCATTGGGCAAACCACCCACTTTGAGAGACTGTGGCTTTGCACTCCCCAGGACCAAGCAGTGGGCAACCCACCCACTTGCGAGACTGTGACTTTGCACTCCCCAGGACCAAGCAGTGGGCAACCCACCCACTTGAGAGACTGTGGTCTTGCACTCCCCAGGACCAAGCAGTGGGCAAACCACCCACTTGAGAGATGGGATTTGCACTCCCCAGGACCAAGCAGTGGGTAACCACCCACTGGTGAGACTTGAGAGACTTTGGCTTTGCACTCCCCAGGACATTGCTGTGGGCATGGAGCGCCCTCCAGGAGCAGTGGCATAGTACCATCTTCTGGCTGAGGTGCCCCCCGTTCTCGTCCCCCTGAGGTGCCTGTGTGTTTTCGACCTGATGCCCCTGCAGCGCTCTCTCCGTTTTGACGCAGGAGTCAAGTGTGGGCTTGGCCTATGTGTTTTGGCCTAGTGGGCCACTTACTATTTTTGTGTGGACATTGTCCCTCATTTTGGATATATTGTATATATTGTACATACTGTTTATTTATTTCTGAACGTATTTCTCTAGAATTCTAATATTACATGAATTTGACTCAATTCCTTTTGTCCTTGCGTTATTCCAGAGGGTTACGGGGTGTATATGTAATGTTGTTGCATGTGTTTGTGTGTATGGTGTTGGGATGGAGATGTTGCATGTTGCATTTGTGTGTCACTCTCTTTTTTCCTCCCCCCTCCCCTGTCTACTAGGTGCTGTACTCACCGTGGTCGTCGTCACCGCTGTTGGTACTCCTTTTCTATGAGAAGGAAGACCAGCATTGGCAGGACCTGCAGCTCAGGCTCCATGGCATCCTGGTTCTTCGTTGAGTGTTGAGAGATGAGTGGTTTCCCTTCCAAGTACTGTTTCCGCTGTGCTTTTGATGGCATTGGTACCACCCCGGAAAAGCTGGAGGATGGGCGTGTTGTAATGGGGTGAGCGGTATTGTCTTCTGCCTGTCTGTTGGCGGTTACCACCGCGGTGTTTGTTGCTACCGCCGTGGCAGTCGGAGTGTCAAAGTGGCTGTATGTGTTGGCTGTTTCTGCAGTGGTCGTGATTCCATTGTTATTACCGCTGGCCTGTTGGCAGTATTACTGCCGCTTTAACACTGACTGCCAGGGTTGTAATGAGGGCCTAAATGACAAAAGTAGATTGGGGGAAACTCCTGCCCCAAGAGGACATTTAACAAGTGTGAGCAGCTGCTATTTTTACTCTGTAGCAGTTAACATTTCTTAAAACAAAATGCATTTTGGAAAGAAAATTGTGCTAAATTCAGAATTACCCTTCTCACATAAATCGACATAATCTAACATACTTTTTTAATAATTCTGCTAGATTACGCCACATGAAGTGATGCTACTTATGATCTACTTACACCCATCCCTAGAAATAAGCCTCTAGAGCAAGTTTTTCGGCATAATGCTTTATTGACAATATTGGTGCCTTACTGTTGCAGTGGTGGGTTATAACATGTTTTCGATTTTTACCATTGTGGTGACTCTCTGGCAAGACCAGTATGTCTGTCTTCTTGTTAATGACATCTCCTTATGCGGTGATATTGCATCTAGTATTCTAGTTCAGCATCCTTAACTGGTGTAATATGTCATGTGGGTGTCTTCAAAGTATTTCCAGTGACCTGAATGTATATATTTGTAATTAGTGCATATCAGTTAGTAGTGTTTACAATAAAAGTACTTTTCCTTAGTAGAAGAAGAAAAACTCAGTGGACAATAATTAATTGAGTGTTTTTGTTGGGTAGGAGTTACTAGCCCACACCTCTTCCTCAGAGTAAATCTTAGACTGCTCTGCTTTTCTACCCTAAAAGATTTAAGTGCTGCAATGTGATAGGTATTTGGGGCGTGATTTATGTGTCTGAGGAAAGGTTACATCTTCACAACGGTGATGAAGTACCCTCTGCCCAACCTGAAGATGTGCTTGCCTCATTTGGAGTTGTGCAGACCTTCAATGTATAGACAGTGTAGACTCCTCCATGTCCACAATCTACACACACTTCTGGAGGCCCGAATGAAAAAGGATTGGCTGTTTTCCTCCGCCCGATTTAAAATGGCCGTATACATGGCCAATTTTCGTTGCCCATCACTACTATTAAAAACGTGGCAGTGAGGGACAGTGAAAACTTTTGAATTATCCCCATGCTATTTTCCCATTAATACTTTGGCGAATATATAAATTAGCCCGTTGTTTCCCAATTAAAAGAAACTTAAGGACGTATTACTTGTGAATGACTTACATCCCTCATGAATAATAACCCAATTTCTTCCAACATGAGGCTACTAATGCTGGAATCTTTAGAGGAATACAATGACAGTCAATAAAGAAGGGTTTGGGAGGATTCAAATTTTCATTTAAGAATTGTGTTATGACTCAAGCAATGGAGAGAAAGAGACTAAGGGCCTGTTTTGGCTCTTAGCAGCAAAGGTCCTGCCGTTGATTTTTTTGACAGAAAACCTGCCAATGCCTTGGCGATCCACCCGCCCAATTCAGACATTGTCGGTCCCATAGGCAAAAAGTGCCTGAGTCCTACTGATTCTGCCAAGAATCACCAGCCACCTCAATGGCGGCATTGGGAATAGGGGCTTACTGCTGGACTCCAGCTATCTTTTCCAACTGTGGCAGTCTGACCTCCAAACCTGAGTTGGCTCATTGGGTCGGATATGAGGTAAAAACCTACAATTTGTACTGACTCCACTTCCATTTTTTAGTGGACACGACTAGACAAGACCTTCTATTGTTTCTGCCACTGGACCAAGGACAAAGCACCTCCACCCCATCCTGCCATCATTGCACTCGAAGATAGGGAGTCTGCATTGCCAGTCTACATTGTGTGGTCACTGCACCTGAGCTCAGGACCACTGCAGTCATATATATGTCCCAGTAATATTTTAAAATCACTGTGGCATGCATATGTCGGAATCACAGTTGGATTAGACATGGGTGGGTATAGACTAGTACAAGGCACATAGTGCTCACATACACAAATGTCATTTTGGTATGAGTATTCATTGCAAAATGAATGCTGGCTCCACAATGGCTTACCAGTCACATTTGTCAACTGTGTCGATGTGTGCACATGGAAAGGGGACCTGTACCTCTGATGTTGTGTTTCTAGTTGTGCATGTGAGTCAGTATGTGTATGTGTGGGATTGGATTGACTGTTTGAGGTGGAGGGAGCTGGAGTGTCTGATGTGGTGTTGCTGTGTGTGACATTCAGGTGAGTGTTGTGTAGTGGCCCTTATCATGGTGTGTGCAGCAGTGCTTTTGATTTAGTGTGTTTCTGTTGATGAGTATGTAGTTGTGTCCGTTTACGTGGTTGTGTCGTGTGTCAGCACAGTGTCAATGAAGTGTGTTTGTTGTGTCACAAATGCAGCACAATGTGTGTTTTTGGCATGTATGTGTTGTGTGATTTTGGAATGGCAATGGGTTAATGTGTGTATGTGGAGTGTTGTGTAGTGTGTCGTGCAGGGGACACATATAGCTACAGTACAGTGTGTGTGTGTGATTACCCCTATTCCTTTGCCACTTCTGTTGTACGATGTCCGTTGGGTCTAGCGACAGGCTCTCTCCATTACACCACCTGCAGGACTGTAACATTTAAATATGCTAGATACTGTCAATGGGAACCCACCAGTCTGACAGCTCAGCCGCAATATATCTAAATACGGTGGGTGGAACATTTGACTTGGTGTTTTCGGGTCCTGTGGTGGATTGATGGTAAGACCGCCAAGATCTAAATCAGGCTGATACCTCCCCATTACAAGTGCAAGGCTAAAGACCAGTCGCTTTGCAAATGCTTGATTGCACAGGGATCAGAATTGGAAGCTGTCTGATAATTGGTGGGAAGGACCTTTGAAAATGCAAAACACGCAGAATGTGATGAGTTAAATACGATTTTGCATGTTATGCCTCATCTGAAAGTTAAAAATCAGTATAGAGTATTTACTACATCTGGTAAATACTTTACCCTATTCTGCTTATCCTGAAGGCCAAATGAGTTTATAAACTGAATTAGCTTGTT
This sequence comes from Pleurodeles waltl, assembly GCF_031143425.1. NCBI lineage: Eukaryota > Metazoa > Chordata > Amphibia > Caudata > Salamandridae > Pleurodeles > Pleurodeles waltl. Next base: position 773,473,758 of record NC_090439.1, on the reverse strand, counting down.
GGTAAAATGTGGGTGAGGAAAACGTGATAGTGCATTGTAAGGCATGTGCGTAATGCATTGAGTCATATTTGGTAATACAATGTAATAAATGTGTTATCAACTTGTTGACAGACAGCATTAAGGAAAACAAAAATAAATACTGTTTCCAAATCAACGACTTCTGAACAGTAAGTACATGCACATGTTATAGTAATTTTATAACAGATTCACTCCAATATGTCCTTTGTCAGTAAAAAGTACTGAAGCTGTAAAATAGCTTTTGATAGAATGCCACAAAAGTATCTCACTGTAGGAATACCTCTCTTCTGTTTTCGCCATTGTTTTCCTCCAGTGTTTACTCACGTGTGCAAGCTAGGCGAGTGTTTATATAGAAAGAAATTCCCAAACTGAAGGTGAGCTAAAATAGGTGTTGAACAAGAAATTATGGCAACATTGAAGGTGTTCCAAGTCCGAGAGTGTTTTTTAGTTAACAGGGTGCCTTACTTCTTTTGTTGTTGACATATGTTCGCCTCATTTTCTCACTGTTCTGATGAGCCTTCCTAACACTCTCCCTTGCACAGTTTTGCCATTTTCTTTTAATTATCGCTCACAGTATGAGGACACGTAACAATTCGCTGCACCATGCCCAATATCTCAGGGATTCGTGCCTTTTTTAAGCTTTAATCAACGCCGGGCAAATAACAGATGCTGTTGAATGCACAGTCTGCTCTACAAAAATATATAGGAAATTCAATTGAAGCATTATTTGACAGGAAATATGCATGTTTTCTATCAGCCAGGTCAGAGATTGCTGTAACCCAACCATCCTTCTGATTTACATGCTGGTTTCTACAAAGCACATCAGGGTTCCGTGATTCCTCTTTATGATGAGTACTAGCTGCCTCCTATGTTGTTTTACAGCAACATACTTCTACCCAAACCTCAGAGCTTTTTGCACTTATATTTTTTGTCGTGTCTAAACTTCATCCCGTTGCCTGGCTTTCAAAATAAAGCTCTTGTATTTCTTGCACTTTTTTATTTTGTTTTTGAGTTTTCTGCAAATCTTACTCAACTTTGTATGGTGCTTCTGCATGAATTGCAGTTCTATAATGGGTGAACTTGTGGGAACGGAACTCTGAATTCTGAAATGTAATATACCCTGAAACCTAGATCACCCAAACGTACCACTGGCGGTTCTGTCCCGAGGTTTATCTTGCACTAAAAGGCACCTTCCTCAACATCAGACCCAACATCAGTTCGTAGAGCTGCAAATAATTAATATTGGCTCACTGAATGTCTGAGTTCTAGATCATGAAAGAAATTGATGGGCTTTATTCGAAAATCTTAAAATCACAGGACACATAATAAATGCCATAGGGGCTCAAATGAAGATGCATATTCAGAAACATTCTGTCACAAATGGGCAGCAAAATTATATCAGTGACAAACAATGGCCTCAACTATTATAGGTTCAGGAAAATATCATAAATGGACGGAGTTTCTAGTAGAATAGGAAAGTCCTCTAAAAAAAAAAACGGACTCACCCACAGAATCAAGGAGTTCTTACACACAATTCTTGCAGAAAACATGAGCTAAACCACAGATTCAGCCTTGCATGTCCCCATGTATCATTTTTTAGGGTCGAGCCAGTGTTAGCATGCGCTTGCACATGCGTATCACTTGCGAGACTCTATAGTAGTTAGAAAAGGGCTCGGAGCCCTGCCCATGTCACATCAGTATCTTTCATTGGTTTGTGGGCTTGCCTTTTAAAATCTGCTTGCTTTCATTAGTGGAAGGCATGCATACGTCATGCCTTTTCCGGTGATTAGCCCTACTCGAGCGCAGCAACCAAGTACTGAAAACATACAAGGCTTGCTGCTTTCCATCCAGTTTGTGGACTACTTTTTCCTCTTTTTTGCAGCACCATCTTACTTGGCAGAATTCGAGCGATTTGCATGACATCGACCCTGTTACATAGTTAATTGCACTTTTGCCGGTTACGTACCTATTGCACTTTTGCCGATAGGTTTCTCTACGAGTGAACTGTAGCAGCGTGGTTGCGCTCTTTTTTCCATTTGATGAGGCAAGAAAAGTCCGGTTGGGAGTTTACATCTGTTAATAGCTCTAACTCGGAGAAATGCGAGACCCGTTGTATTGCAAATGGTTGTTGATGAGATGGGAGGAGGAAGAGCAGAAGTGAGATAAGCAGCATCAAAACAGAATCCATGATAACTAATATGGGTACGTTTTTTGAAATACGGCATGTTAGACTTTTCATCCTTGGCATGGTCTCCCTTAACTTTTTGCCTCTGTTCCCCAGGTTGTTGATGTGTGCTGGACTCTGATTTTACTGTTTATGTTACTCTGGGCACTTTACCACTGCTAATAAGTGCTAAAGTGCAAGTGCTTCTTTACAAAAAGTGTGTGTAATTGGCTTATCTATGATTGGCATATTTGATTCACTAGTAAAGTGCATTATAGGTGCCAGGGCCTGTAAATCAAATGCTACTAGTGTCCCTGCAGCACTGATTGTGCCACCCGCATAAGTAGCTCTGTAATCATGTCTCAGACCTGCCATTGCAGTGTCTGTGCGTGCAGTTTTAACTGTAAATTCGACTTGGCAAGTGTACCCACTTGCCAGGACTAAACTTTCCTTTTCTTACACGTCAGACACCCCTAAGGTAGGCCCTAGGTAGCCCCAAGGGCAGGGCGCAGTGTATGGTTAAGATAGTACATATAGGCCCTCATTACAACCCTGGCGGTCGGTGTTAAAGCGGCGGTAATACCGCAAACAGGCAGGCGGAGAAAATATGGGATTACGACCGTGGCGGAAACCGCCTACATAGACAGCCACTTTAACACTCCAACCGCCACGGTGGTACAAACAAACAGCGCGGCGGACACCGCCAACAGACAGGTGGGAGACAGTACACAGAAGGGAAAACACTCACCTCTCCACATCCCACGAGGAACCAGGACGCCATGGAGCCCGAACTGCAGATCAAGCCGGCGATGGTCTTCCTGCTCCTCTATCAGGAGCTCCAACGATGGCGGCGACGACCACGGTGAGTACTGCACCTACAACAAAGGGGAGGGGGAGGGAAAAGAGAGTGACACACACATGCAACACCCCCAACCCCACCCACAGCACCATACACACAAACACATGCTGCAACATTACACATACACCCCTTGCCCCCCCTTGAATATCGCAATGACAAAAGGAAATGTTTGTAACGATTGTAATAAAAAATAATCCAGCAGTTAAAACTCAAAATCCAGTATATACAATTATGTACATCAACTACAGAAGTCCGGATAGTGCATCAATCATTGTCTGTGGACCACTGGGCCCAAAATGCGAGGCCCACACTAGATACCTGACTCCAAATGGAAAGAACACTGGAGGGGCATCACATAGAAAATATACAGGCACTTAGGGGGAGGGGGGCACCTCAGCCTGATGAACGCACACCACCACTGCTCCATGAGGGGGCTCCATGTCTGTTGATGTATCCTGGGGAGTGCAAAGCCACAGTCTCTCAAGTCTCTCCAGTGGGTGGTTTGCCCACTGCTTTATCCTGGGGACTGCAAAGCCACAGTCTCTCAAGTCTCTCCAGTGGGTGGTTTGCCCACTGCTGCATCCTGGGGAGTGCAAAGCCACAGTCTCTCAAGTCTCTCCAGTGGGTGGTTTGCCCACTGCTGCCTCCTGGGGAGTGCAAAACCACAGTCTCTCAAGTGGATAACAGTCTCCACTGGTTCTAGAGGGGGCTTTGTGCCCAGAGTGCTTCATCCTGCCAAGGACTGATGTAGTGGATGTGATACTCCACTGGTTCTGGAGGGGGCATTGTGCCCAGAGTGCTTCATCCTGCCAAGGACTGAGGTAGTGGATGCCTTTCTCCACTGGTTCTGGAGGGGGCTTTGTGGCAAGAGTGCTTCATCCTGCCAAGTACTGAGGTAGTGGATGTGATACTCCACTGGTTCTGGGGGGGCTTTGTGCCCAGAGGGCTTTATCCTGCCAAGGACTGAGGTAGTGGATGCCTTTCTCCATGGGTTCTGTAGCGAGCTTTGTGCCCAGAGTGCTCCACGTGCATTGTGGCCGCAACAATACACTCGCCTGGGTGTGTGTGCCACGAGATTGCTGAGGTACAGGTAGGTTGATACTCCATGGAGGCAGAGACATACCCCACACTGCTGCGGCTTCGCATTTCATATGCAGGTGACAACTGTGATGACAGTGATGCTTCATGGAAGCTGCCCAGGCTCCTGGAACTCACCACCAGCCTCGGACGACTGACCACTGGGGATGGCAGCCATGTCTGCGGTGGTCCCACTGGCTCAGGATGTCGCGGGCGGCTGACGGTGCTTGCGGCGGTGTCAATCGCAGCGGTGCTTGCGGCAGGCTCTGTGGCAGTGGTGCTTGTGGTGGGCTCTTTGGCAGCGGTGCTTGCGGTGGGCTCTTTGGCAGCGGTGCTGGCGGCGGGCTCAGTGGCGGTGCATGTGGCGGTGCAGATGGCGGTGCAGGTGGCGGTCTTCTCCGCCGTACAGATTGGCGTTGACATGGACAGAAGGTGTGACACTGATCCCTCAGTCGTTGCCACCATGCCCTCTCCTGACCTGCCCTTCAGTTTCTGGCCCTTCCCCACCTTTGATGTGGCGCAGCTGTCTTGCCACTATCCCCTTTTGTTTTCCCTGACCCCTTGGTGGCAGGTGTTTTCGGCTTCTCCCTCTGGGATGTGGGCACCTTTTTCACCTTGGCAAGTGGCGGAATGTCCTTGCCCTCGCTCCATGGCAGACTGGCAGCCCTGATGGTTGGCGCACTCCATGACCCCGCAGATGCTGGCACCACTGTGCCTGGGGATGTGGTGGCTGAGGTGCTGGGCTGGGACCTGGAAAGTCTGGCCCTAGGGAAAGGATGGGGAGGGAGGTGTAGGGAAGAGGTCAATATTAGCCAGGAAAAGTTTTTTAGACACACTGGGACGGTAGATGGAGGGGGTTTGGGAGTGGAGGTAGAGGTAGTGGTTGTAGGAGGTGTACGTCTGCTGAATTTGGGTGAAGGTGCATGGGCTGGGGGCTGTTGTGAGGTGGATGGCTGTTGGGTGGGTGTGTGCCTGCGTTTGTGTACTTTGGGAGGAGGGCTCACAGACACACTGGAGAGGACACTGGGGAAGTGTGAATGGTAGTGGGGGTGGTGAGTACATGTGAGCGGAGTGTGGTGATGGGTGTGCTGGTGATGGAGGTAGTGGCTGAGGATGTAGTGCATGTAGGTGTGAGTGGAGACAAGACTGGGAGGGAGGAGGGAGACGTGGAGGAGGGGGACACAGTGGAGGCAGTGGATGTTGGTATGTGTGCATGGGTATGATGCTTGTGTGAGTGCCTGTGGGATGTGTGGTGCTTATGTTTGCCTGAGCCACCCTTGTGTGTTGAGGTGTGTACATGCTGGTCTGATGGTGTGCTTGGGATAGGCTGAGGTACAGGGGATTGGGTCTGGGTGGAGGAAGTTGAAGGGGGAGGCTGGACACAGGCACAATGGCTGCCATCAGTACTGAGGCCAGAGCCTGAAATGCTCTCTGTTGAGCTGCCTGGCCAGAATGAATCATCAATCAATCAAAAAAACATTTGTAAAGCATGCTACTCACCCGTGAGGGTCTCAAGGCGCTAGGGGGAGGGGGTTACTGCTGCTCGAAGAGCCAGGTCTTGAGTTGCCTCCGGAATGCGAGGTGGTCCTGGGTGGTCCTGAGGTTGGTGGGGAGGGAATTCCATGTCTTGGCCGCCAGGTAGGAGAAGGATTTCCCACCTGCCGTGGTGCAGCGGATGCGAGGGACGGCGGCGAGTGCGAGGTTGGCGGAGCGAAGTTGATGGGTGGGCGTGTAGAAACTGAGGCGACGGTTGAGGTATTCGGGTCGCTTGTTGTGGAGGGCTTTGTGTGCGTGGGTGAGGAGCCGGAAGGTGATCCTTTTGTTGACGGAAAGCCAGTGTAGGTGTCTCAGGTGGGCGGAGATGTGGCTGTTGCGAGGTATGTCGAGGATGAGGCGGGCTGAGGAGTTTTGTATTCGCTGCAGACGTTTCTGGAGTTTAGCGGTGGTTCCTGCGTATAGGGTGTTTCCGTAGTCCAGGCGGCTTGTGACAAGGGCGTGGGTCACAGTCTTTCTGGTGTTGGCGGGGATGCAACCGAAGATCTTTCGGAGCATGCGGAGGGTGAGGAAGCAGGAAGATGATACTGTGTTGACTTGTTTGGTCATGGTGAGAAGTGGGTCCAGGATGAATCCGAAGTTGCGTGCGTTCTCTGAGGGGGTAGGTGCGGTGCCAAGGGCCGTGGGCCACCAGGAGTCGTCCCAGGCGGACGGGGTGTTTCCGAGGATGAGGACTTCCGTTTTGTCTGAGTTCAGTTTCAGACGGTTGAGTTTCATCCATTCTGCGACGTCTTTCATTCCATCTTGCAGGTTGGTCTTGGCGCTGGTGGGGTCCTTGGTGAGGGAGAGTATCAGCTGAGTGTCGTCGGCGTAGGAGGTGATGTTGATGTTGTGTTTGCGTACGATGTCAGCAAAGAGGCTCATGTAGACATTGAAGAGAGTCGGGCTGAGCGAGGAGCCTTGTGGGACGCCGCAGATGATCTCGGTGGGGTCTGAGCGGAACGGTGGGAGGTAGACTCTTTGGGAGCGGTTGGAGAGGAAAGAAGTGATCCAGTCCATGGCCTGTCCTTGGATACCGGTGGAGCGGAGGCGGGAAATTAGGGTTCGGTGGCAGGCGGTGTCGAAGGCAGCCTAGAGGTCGAGGAGGATGAGGGCGACTGTTTCTCCGTTGTCCATCAGAGTTCTGATGTCGTCTGTGACTGAGATGAGGGCGGTTTCTGTGCTGTGATTGGCTCCGAATCCGGACTGAGAGGGGTTGAGTAGGTTGTTGTCTTCAAGGAAGTTGGTAAGTTGCTTGTTGACGGTCTTCTCTATGACTTTGGCAGGGAAGGGGAGCAGCGAGATGGGGCAGAAGTTCTTCAGGTCGCTGGGGTCCGCCGTAGGTTTCTTCAGTAGGGCGTTGACTTCTGCGTGTTTCCAGCTCTCGGGGAAGGTGGCAGAAGCAAACGAGCTGTTGATGATGGTCTGGAGATGCGGGGCGATGATGTCGTCGGCTTTGTTGAAGATGAAGTGTGGGCAGGGGTCCGAGGGGGCACCGGAGTGGATGGAGTTCATGGTAGCTTTGGTCTCCTCCGTGCTGATGTGAGTCCAGGCGTTGAGGGTGATGGCTGGGGTTGTAGGTTCTGTGGTGGTTGGCTGGGTCTGGTGTCCGAAGTTGTTGTGTAGGTCGGTGATCTTATGATGGAGGAAGGTGGCGAGGGAGTAGCAGAGGTCTTGTGAGGGAGTGATGGCGTTGGAGTTGGCGTTAGGATTGGAGAGCTCTTTGACAATGTTGAAGAGTTCTTTGCTGTTGTGAGTGTTCTTGTCCAGTCAGTCTGTGAAGGAAGTTCTTTTGGTGGCGCAGATCAGTTGGTGGTGTTTACGGGTGGCGTTTTTGAGGGCAGACATGTTTTCTGCGGTGTGGTCCTTGCGCCAGGCTTTCTCGAGAGTGCGGCAGGTTTTTTTAGATTCCTTGAGGGTGTCTGGGAACCAAAGAGGTTTCCTGGTGTTGGTCTGTCTTGGGAGGCGTCTGAGGGGTGCGAGGTTGTCCGCGCAGTTGGTGATCCAATGCGTGAGGCTAAGGGCTGCGTCGTTGGGGTCGGTGGAGAAGGTGGGTTGGTTGTCGCTGAGAGTGGAGAGAAACTGTTCCGTGGGGATTTTGTTCCAATGTCTACGTGGGATGGGTTGTGTGCGGAGGTGGAGAGTCTCGCGTCTGAAGGTGAAGTGGACACATCTCTGGTCGGTCCAGTGTATTACGGAGGAGTGGCTGAAGGATACGTGGTTGCTGGCGGAGAAGATGGGGTCGAGCGTGTGTCCGGCGATGTGGGTGTTCACCAGTTGCTTGAGAACGAGGTTGGTGAGGTTGTCGTGCAGGGTGGTGGTGTTGGGGTCGTTGTTTTGTTCCAGGTGGAAGTTGAGGTCACCGAGGAGGATGTAGTCCGGCGAGGCAAGGGCGTGCGGGGAGATGAAGTCAGTGATGGATTCGCTGAAGAGGGTGCGTGGTCCAGGGGTTCTGTAGATGAGAGTTCCTCTGAGGGTGGTCCTGGGGTCGGTGTGGATCTGGAAGTGCAGGTGTTCGGCGGCGAGGGGGGTGTCTTCGGTGGAGGTGGTGACGTTGATGGAGTCCTTGAAGACGATGGCGATTCCTCCACCGACTTGGTTGGTGCGGTCTCTCCTGGAGATCTTGTAGCCGTCGGGGATGGCTATGGTGATGTCGGGGCCGAAGAGGCGTTAATCCAGGTCTCAGTGATGAAGGGGACGTCCGGTGCGGTGGAGTCCAGGAGATCCCATAGTTCAACGGCGTGCTTGTGGACGGAGCATGCATTGATCGGGATGCATTTGAGGTGGTTGTTGGCGCGTGGGCTGGCGGGCGGGGTGGATTCGCGGTGGAAGGTGAGTTTGCAGGTAAGGCATGCGAAGGGTCCATGGGTGCGTTTAGGGTTGGCTTGGAAGCAGGTTCTGGAGCGCCCCGGGTTGAGGGCGTGGAGGGTGTAGGGGTCGTAGCGGTGCTGTGGGGATTGGGAGTGCTGGGGGCCAGGGGCCGTGGCGCTGGGCGCTGTCCAGGCGCGGATGGGCGCAGACGGGCTTGCCTTTGACGCGGCCGCCATAAGAGCGAGGAGGGGGGGAGGAAGGGTCAGCTGGGGGCGGGAGGCGGGAGGGGGGGTGATGAATGGGAGCAGGGGGGGCGGGGCTGAGCATTAGGTGGCGGCGGGAAAGCGGAGGGTGGGGGGGTCAGGTAGAGGGGAGGGGAGAAAAGATAGGGGAGGGGGATTACAGAGGAGGAGAGGAGTCAGGAAGAACAGAAGGGGAGGAGAGAGAAGAGTCAGGATAGAGGAGAGAAGAGTCAAGAGAGAAGAGAGAAGAGACAAGAAGAGGAGTCAAGAAGAAGAGGAGAGAAGAGTCAAGAGAGAAGAGAGAAGAGACAAGAAGAAGAGGAGAGAAGAAGAGGAGAGAAGAGTCAAGAGAGAAGAGAGAAGAGACAAGAAGAAGAGGAGAGAAGAAGAGGAGAGAAGAAGAGGAGAGAGGAGTCAAGAAGAAGAGTCAGGCAGAAGAGGAGAGACCAGAGAAGCAGAGGAAGGAAGCGTCTAGAAGATGAGGAAAAGGCCACAGAGGAAGAAAAGGAACACGCAGAGCAAAGTACAGAAGAAGAGAAGAACAAGCAGGTCGGGGTGCAGAGGAGAAAAGAAGAATACAGATGAAGAAAGAACACGCAGGACGGGGTGCGGAGGAGAAAAGAAGAACAGAGATGAAGAGCAAAGCAGGAAGAGAGCGCAGTGAGGAAGAGGAGAAAAGAAGAAGAACACAGATGAATAAAGAACACGCAGGTCGGGGTGCAGAGGAGAAAAGAAGAACACAGATGAAGAGGAAAGCAGGAAGAGACCGCAGTGAGGAAGAGGAGAAAAGAAGAAGAACACAGATGAAGAAAGAACACGCAGGTCGGGGTGCAGAGGAGAAAAGAAGAACACAGATGAAGAGCAAAGCAGGAAGAGAGAGCGGTGAGGAAGAGGAGAAAAGGAGAATAACACAGATGAAGAAAGAACACGCAGGACGGGGTGCAGAGGAGAAAAGAAGAACACAGATGAAGAGCAAAGCAGGAAGAGAACGCGGTGAGGAAGAGGAGTGGGGCACAGAGGAAGAGCAGAACACGCAGCAAGTGGGCTGCAGAAGAGGAGCAGAGAGCGGAGGAAGATGGCTACGAGATGGAGGAGCAGAAAGCGAAGGGAAATGGACAGCAGAGGTGCGGAGAAAGGATGGAGGAGAGAGCGGAAGGCATAAGACAGAAGTACAGGGAAAGAGAGGTGAGTAGCGCGGGGCTGGGCGAGGGGCTGGGCGGGGGGAGTTTTAGCAGGTCTTGCTCGGAGGTGTCAGGAGGTGTCAGGAGCCTGGGCTGGTGGAGCTGCAGCGGCAAGGGGAGCGACCTACCCTCGGGTCAAGTGTAGCTGACTCTGCCGCACAGCGGACGCCATAAGAGGGAGGAGGGGGGGAGGAGGGGTCAGCTGGGGGCGGGAGGGGGGGCGACGAATGGGAGTAGGGGGGGCGGGGCCGAGCAGGAGGTGGTGGCGGGAAAGCGGAGGGTGGGGGGGTCAGGTAGAGGGGAGGGGAGAAAAGATAGGGGAGGGGGATTACAGAGGAGGAGAGGAGTCAGGATGAACAGAAGAGGAGGAGAGAGAAGAGTCAGGAGAGAGGAGAGAAGAGTCAAGAGAGAAGAGAGAAGAGACAAGAAGAAGAGTCAAGAAGAAGAGGAGAGAAGAGTCAAGAGAGAAAAGAGAAGAGACAAGAAGAAGAGGAGAGAAGAAGAGGAGAGAAGAGTCAAGAGAGAAGAGTCAAGAAGAAGAGTCAAGAAGAAGAGAGAGGAGTCAAGAAGAAGAGTCAGGCAGAAGAGGAGAGACCAGAGAAGCAGAGGAGGGAGGCGTCTAGAAGATGAGGAGAAGGCCACAGAGGAAGAAAAGGAACACGCTGAGAAAAGTACAGAAGAAGAGAAGAACAAGCAGGTCGGGGTGCAGAGGAGAAAAGAAGATTACAGTTGAAGAAAGAACACGCAGGACGGGGTGCAGAGGAGAAAAGAAGAACACAGATGAAGAAAGAACACGCAGGACGGGGTGCAGAGGAGAAAAGAAGAACACAGATGAAGAAAGAACATGCAGGACGGGGTGCAGTGGAGAAAAGAAGAACACAGATGAAGAAAGAAAACGCAGGACGGGGTGCAGAGGAGAAAAGAAGAACACAGATGAAGAGCAAAGCAGGAAGAGAGCGCGGTGAGGAAGAGGAGAAAAGAAGAAGAACACAGATGAAGAAAAGAACATGCAGGATGGGGTGCAGAGGAGAAAAGAAAAACACAGATGAAGAGAGAACACACAGGTCGGGGTGCAGAGGAGAAAAGAAGAACACAGATGAAGAGCAAAGCAGGAAGAGAGCGCGGTGAGGAAGAGGAGAAAAGAAGAAGAACACAGATGAAGAAAGAACACGCAGGACGGGGTGCAGAGGAGAAAAGAAGAACACAGATGAAGAGCAAAGCAGGAAGAGAGTGCGGTGAGGAAGAGGAGAAAAGAAGAAGAACACAGATGAAGAAAAGAACACGCAGGATGGGGTGCAGAGGAGAAAAGAAAAACACAGATAAAGAGAGAACACGCAGGTCGGGGTGCAGAGGAGAAAAGAAGAACACAGATGAAGAGCAAAGCAGGAAGAGAGCACGGTGAGGAAGAGGAGAAAAGAAGAAGAACACAGATGAAGAAAGAACACGCAGGACGGAGGGCAGAGGAGAAAAGAAGAACACAGATGAAGAGCAAAGCAGGAAGAGAGCGCGGTGAGGAAGAGGAGAAAAGAAGAAGAACACAGATGAAGAAAGAACACGCAGGACGGGGTGCAGAGGAGAAAAGAAGAACACAGATGAAGAGCAAACCAGGAAGAGAGCGCAGTGAGGAAGAGGAGAAAAGAAGAAGAACACAGATGAAGAAAGAACATGCAGGACGGGGTGCAGAGGAGAAAAGAAGAACACAGATGAAGAGCAAAGCAGGAAGAGAGCGCGGTGAGGAAGAGGAGAAAAGAAGAAGAACACAGATGAAGAAAGAACACGCAGGACGGGGTGCAGAGGAGAAAAGGAGAACACAGATGAAGAAAGAACACGCAGGACGGGGTGCAGAGGAGAAAAGAAGAACACAGATGAAGAAAGAACACGCAGGACGGGGTGCAGAGGAGAAAAGAAGAACACAGATGAAGAGCAAAGCAGGAAGAGAACGCGGTGAGGAAGAGGAGCAGGGCACAGAGGAAGAGCAGAACACGCAGCAAGTGGGCTGCAGAAGAGGAGCAGAGAGCGGAGGAAGATGGCTACCAGATGGAGGAGCAGAAAGTGAAGGGAAATGGACAGCAGAGGTGCGGAGAAAGGTTGGAGGAGAGAGCGGAAGGCAGAAGGCAAAAGTACAGGGAAAGAGAGGTGAGTAGCGCGGGGCTGGGCAAGGGGCTGGGCGGGGGGAGTACTTACAGTTTTAGCAGGTCTTGCTGGGAGGTGTCAGGAGCCTGGGCTGGTGGAGCTGCAGCGGCAGGGGGAGCGACCTACCCTTGAATGCCCTCCAGGTATGCATTTGTTTGATGCAAATGCCTCTCAACACCCTGGATGGCATTCAGAATGGTAGACTGCCCAACAGTGAGGGATCTCAGGAGGTCAATAGCCTCCTCACTGAGGGCAGCACGGCTGACAGGGGCAGGGCATGAGGTGCCTGGGGCGAAGGAGATGCCCACCCGCCTGGGTGAGCGGGCACGGGACAAACGCTGAGGGGCTGCTGGGAGGGCGGTGCTGTTAGGGGGGTGATGGCTGTACCTGTTGATGCAGGGGCACAGAGGGGCCTGCCACCGCAAGGGAGCTCCCATCAGAGGAGGAGTCGCTGTCACTGCTGTCTGCTCCTGTCCCCGCCGTAGAGCTCCCCTCGCCCACCATCCCACTGGTGGCTTCAGACTCCATTGTTTCGCCCTCCAGGGCCAAGTGGGATGCAGCTCCCTCCTGCTCCGGTGCCACTGCTCCTCTGCCTGATGATGCTATTGCACACAAGAACAGGGATACCATAGAAAGGAGGGGGGTAGACAGGAGAAAGACATGTTCAGTGCATGCAACACCACTACCGTTGGCGGACACAACAGACACAGCAGCCCTCTGCACTACGCCATGCACTTATAGTTGCTGGATTTATCTCATGCGCATGGGGTACAAGACCTAAGCCCAATTGCTGCACACCTGGAAGTCACAGGAGCCTGACTATGTGTAGATGGCACTAACCACTAGTGGGGTTAGGGTGCCACAGAGCCTGCCTCACAAGGGACCTTGCCTACAAAGCTCACTCTGGCCTAGGGGAATCCACTGCCCACCTCCCCTGCCCAGACACCTTGTAATGTGCGCAAAGTCAGCAGAATGATAGTACTCACCCCCTTGTGGCTGCTGTGATGCCCTCAAGCGCCCATCCAACTCCAGATACGCCACCGCCAGGATCCGGAACATCAGGGGGGTCATGGTGCGACAGGCACCCCTCCCACGTTGGGAGGCCATCCCCAGCTGGGCCTCCGCTTTCTCCTTGCTCCAGCGGCGAAGGTCCTCCCATCTTCTCCGGCAGTGCGTGCTCCATCTGTGGTGGACCCCCAGGGTCCGGACGTCCTTGGCGATGGCACGCCAAATATCCTTCTTCTAGTGGGCGCTGACCTAGAGGAATAGTACAGGGGAAAAGGAAAATCTTTACCCGTCCGGACCATCATCCTCTTTGGCCCACGTTCCCACCCTTGCCCTGATGCACATACACTCACCGTCCGCACATGCAGGCCTCAGTCCCCCCACCCATTTTTCTTCCATCCACACCACTCCAAACAGGCATTGCCCATGCAGCATTCTCACAGTGTACTCACCTGTTTGTCTGGAGGACCGTACAGTTGTGTGTACTGGGGGAGGACCCCATCCACTAGTTTCTCCAACTCCTCCGAGGTGAAGGCAGGGGCCCTATCCCCAGACACATGAGCCATCGTCACTTCCGGACTGAGATCACAGCAGCACTTGCCGTGTAAGTCCTCTCCTGTTGAAGGTCAGGTATCAAGTGAGGGAACAGACAGAAAATGACAGTCACATCCGCAGCGGTGCCTACCGTCAACGCCGGCATACATCGTCATTGGCTCCTGGGACCCATAGGGTCCAATGTTAACCAATGCAGGATTGCGCCAAGGTCTTCAACCGCCTACTGCGACGGTGTACAATGCCAGCGCAGTTACCTCATATCCCCTTGTCCCACCTTACAGGTCAGGCAGCCCCCATTTCAGGGGGCCACATGCCATTAATTTGAACTGCGTCACACCAATGTAGGCCTTGCATGCACACAGTAACAGGCACATTGCGGATTAATAAATGTTTGCAAATTACATTTTGTGATACCTCGGTGTTGGCTGACTCTCTGCTCGTTGTTCTCGTCCATAGGGCACGTCCGCTGGGGCAGGTGATGAGATGGTGGCATCCTCCGGTGTACAGACTGCTGGTGGACCTGTCGACAATGGAAGAGAGACACGTAATAGTCACCTTCAGACTTGATCGTGCAACAATCCATGAACTGTGTGCCCAGTTGGAGCCAGACCTGATGTTAGCTATCCGTCATCCCACAGGGATCCCCCCCCTAGTGCAGGTCCTGTCAGTACTCCATATCCTGGCAAGTGGTTCATTTCAAACAACAGTGGCCATTGTATCAGGGATGTCCCAGCCAATGTTCTCTAACGTGTTGTCCAGAGTGTTGTCTACCCTGCTGAAACACATGCGCAGCTACATCGTGTTCCATCAGGTGGAGGATTTGCCCACATTGAAAGGTGACTTCTATGCCCTGGGACATATCCTCAACATCATAGGTGCCATTGATGGGACACATGTGGCCCTGGTACCCCCCCCGCAGTCGTGAACAGGTGTACAGAAACCGGAAGAGCTACCATTTGATGAATGTGCAGATAGTGTGTTTGGCCGACCAGTACATCTCCCATGTGAATTCCAAATTTCCTGGCTCAGTGCATGACGCTTACATTCTGAGGAATAGCAGCATCCCTTATGTGATGGGGCAACTCCAGAGGCACCGTGTGTGGCTAATAGGTGAGGACAAGGACCCTATACAGTGTGAATAGTTGTATGGGGTTGTCCCTACAGGTTAGTGTGTGTCTAACAGTTGTCCCTCGACATTTGCAGGTGACTCTGGTTACCCCAATGTGTCATGGCTACTGACCCCAGTAAGAAATCCCAGGACAAGGGCAGAGGAACGCTTCAATGAGGCACATGGACGAACTAGGAGGGTGATTGAACGGACCTTCGGCCTCCTGAAGGCCTGGTTCCGGTGCCTCCATATGACAGGTGGTTCTCTCTACTACTCACCAAAGAAGGTGTGCCAGATCATCGTGGCCTGCTGTATGCTGCACAACCAGGCTTTGCGATGGCAAGTGCCTTTCCTGCAGGAGGATGGTCCATCTGGTGGTCTTGTGGCAGCTGTGGAGTCTGTGGACAGTGAAGAAGATAAGGCAGAAAAGGAGGATATCGCAACAGAAACAATAATATCCAGCAATACTTCCAGTGAGACACAGGTAAGAAGATGTCACTGCCTCACACATCTCATACTATTGTTGGAGCTAGCATAAGTCTGTCATTTTCACTCAGTGTATGGACCCTGACTTGTCACTTTGCCTTTCCATTTAACAGATGTGGGTCCCACTTTGTGCCCTCTGCTATATTTTCTCCAGTCCCAGAGCTGTGTTTCATCGGTATGTGAACAATTAAATTGGCATTGCTATATTCCATAGTTATTGCAATTACACATTTGTGAAAGCACAGACAGACTCCAGATTGTTTTGTGATTGAAGTGTGTTTATTTCTGTGCAAATAAGTGGAGGAGGTTGAAAATGGGCAGGGGTGATGGTGGAGGAATGGCCATGGCAGAGTCCAGTCTATTTGTTTCACAGGTGCATTGTCCAAAGGGGCATAGGAAGTGGAGCAAGGGCACTTGATGGATGGACAGGTTGACAAAGTGGAACAGAAGGGTGACATTCAAGGGGGTCTCATTTCATTGCGGGGGTCTTGGTGATGTTCTCTGTCTTGTTCCTGGATCTCAGGGACAATTTGTGGGGTGGCCCTCCATCTGCAGGGGGTGGGGTGCTGGTGTCGTGTTCCTGTGGCGGTGCCTCCTGTCCACTAGCGCCAGCGGAGGTGGTGGGCTGTTCATCATCCAGGCTAGTGTCAGGGGGCCCTTGTTGTGCCACAGTGTCCCTCCTGGTGCTGACAAGGTCTTGCAGCACCCCTGCAATGGTGACCAGGGTGGTGTTAATGGACTTCAGTTCCTCCCTGATCCCCAGATACTGTTCCTCCTGCAGCCGCTGGGTCTCCTGAAACTTGGCCAGTACCGTTGCCATTGTCTCCTGGGAATGATGGTATGTTCCCTGGGCCTGTCCTCCCCCTGTTGCACAGCAGTCCTCCCAGTTCCCCTGTTTTCCTGTTCCTCTGTCCCCTGAACCGTGTGCCCACTGCCACTGTCCCCAGGTCCCTGATTGTCTTGGGTTGGTGGGTTTTCCTGGGTTCCCTGTAGTGGTGGACACACTGCTGATTGACATGTCCTGGGGACAGAGGGATGGGCCCGCTCGGTGGGTGCTGTGCTGGTGTTTCCTGAGGGGGGAGGCTCTGTGGTGGCTTGTGCCAGTGTCAGGAGAACCAACTGTCCTGAGGTCCCTGATGGGCCGGGCTGGTCATCTTGATCCAGTTGTGCAGAGCTGTAGTCATCACTGTGGGTCTCTTCTGTGGGGGGATTGGATATGTCTGGTACCTCCTGTCTGGTGACGTTGGGTAGGGGTCCTGCAGGGGTGTAAAGGCATGATTATTGCATCTGTGTGTGCCATCGTGTACAATGAGTGAGTGACCCTGTACTCCAGTGCTTGCATTATTGTTTAGGTCCTTGTGTGATAATTGGTTTGGGGTCTGTATGGGTAACTGTAGTGGACATGCTTGGGTGAAGGGTGTCCATGCATTGGTGTTGCATGCAGGGCTTGGTTTTGGGATGTGTGGGTTGTGTTGGTGGGGTATCTGTGGGTTGTTGGGGTGATGGGTGTGAGGGTAAGGGTGTACGTATGTGATGGCATGCAGGTGGGGTGGGGGATAAGGTAGTAAAGATTTGCCTTACCAGAGGTGAGTCCTCCTCCTACTCCTGCGAGACCCTCAGGATGCAGTATTGCCAAGACCTGCTCCTCCCATGTTGTTAGTTGTGGGGGAAGAGGTGGGGGTCCACCGCCAGTCCTCTGTACAGCAATCTGGTGTCTGGAGACCACAGAACGCACCTTCCCCCATTAGCCGTTCCACCTCTTCCGGATGTCATCCCTAATTCTTGGATGCTGTCCCACTGCGTTGACCCTGTCGACGATTCTGCGCCATAGCTCCATCTTCCTAGCAATGGAGGTGTGCTGCACCTGTGATACGAATAGCTGTGGCTCTACCCGGACGATTTCCTCCACCATGAGCCTGAGATCCTCCTCAGAGAACCTGGGGTGTCGTTGACATGCCATGATGTGGTGTGGGTGATGTGTGAGGTAGTGTGTTTTGTGATGTGTGAGGGGATGTGTTGTTGTGTGTTGTTTGAGGTGCGTGGATGTTGTGTGAGTGATGATGTTGTGTCTGTGGATGCTGGTGTTGTTTCTGGTGGTGTCTCTCTCTGGCGTGGTATCCGAATTCTGGTAGTAAGGGTTTGTGGGTGATGTGGGCGTGTGTTTTATATTGGATTGGGTGTGTGGGTGTGGTGTGTGTATGTGTATCAGGTGTGTGTATTTCGAATTGTCCAATGTGGTTGTGTTTTGTAAATGTGTGTGTATTTTGAGCACAGTGGTGTGTACCGCCAATGGAATACCGCGGTTGAAAGACCGCCGCGTGGATTCGTCGGTCGTGATAGTGTGGGGGTATTCCTGTTGGCGTGGCGGTGTCGGTTTTGTTATCACCAGTTTATCACTGACCTTTGGTGTGGTGGACTTGTGTGGGTGTCTGAATTATGGCGGATTCCGAGCTGTGGGTGGTAATAGCTGTAGCGGAATTCCGCTGCTGCAGCGGTGTGTTGGCGGTCTTCTGCACGGCGGTAAGCAGGATTTACTGCCAGGATTGAAATGAGGGCCATAGTAATGTGTTTTAAATGTCCTGACAGTGAAATGTTGCTAAATTTGTTTTTCATTGTTGCAAGGACTGTCCCTGTAATAGGTTAACATGGGGGCTACCTTTAAATCTGATTAAAGTGTAGATTCCCTTTGGGAGTGGACGGACATGGGGAATTTGGGGTCTCTGAGCTCAAAATTTAAAAATGCATCTTTTAGTTAAATTGATTTTAGGATTGTGTGTTTGAAAATGCCACTTTTAGAAAGTGTGCATTTTCTTGCTTATACCATTTCTGTGACTCTGCCAGTTTGTGAATTTCCTGTCTGGGTCAGTTTGACAGTTGGGCTGGTTGCACCTCACACTAGACAGTGACACAAAGGGAGCTGGGGTGTGGCCTGCATATCCTGATGAGCCATCTGTGCTAGGAGAGAGGGGGAGTGGTCACTCACACCTGAAAGGGCTGTGCCTGGCCCTCATACAATGCAGTCTCCAACCCCCTGGTGAGTGTCTGGGGCCTGGCCTGGGCAAGGCAGGATTTCACATTCAAAAGAGGCTTTACCTTGAAGTAGGCCTACTTCAAAGGAGAAATTGGGTATAAAAAGGACACCCAAAACCACAGACTTTAGAAACACTTCTGGAAACAAGAGGAACATCTGCCTGGAGAAGAGCTGAAGAGCTGAGGAAGAAGAGCCGCCCTGCCTCTGACTGTGCTTTGTGGAGCTATCCTGCAATTGCTGCTTCTACCAGAGTAAGAGGGCAAAGACTGGACTTTGTGTGCCTTCCATCCTGAGAAGAAGTCTCCAAGGGCTTGATTTAGAGCTTGCCTCCTGTTGTTTGAAGTCTCAGTGACATCAAAGACTTCTCTCTGCCAGCACCTGGAGTTTCTGGAGAGACTCCTACTCTGCCCTGTTGTGCCCATCCAGTTCCTGAGACCCTGAAAGGAGAAGCTGGCAGCCTAAAGAAAAGGAAATCCACGCACATAGTGCCATGCGGGGAAAGAATTTACATGAGTCCGATCTGCGGCTGAAGAAACGACGCGACGCCGGCTCCGCAGCTGAAAATCGACGCTCGCTGAAAACGCGACCGAAGAATCGACACATGGAGCAGGAGAAAAGTTGCGCAGCATTGCTGACGGAGGCTGGGAGATCGCAACCCGTGCTGCATGGTTTTCGGATCATCGTCGGCTGGATTTTGGACTCAAGTACCGCTGGGCGTGTAAAAACAACACAAGGCCTGCCCGGACCCGAGAGTGCTGACCGGATCGACGCATTGCTCTCCTGCGGAGAGAAGAAACGACACGCCCGACCCGACGAAAAGGGAAACGACGCAAGGTCCCGCTTGTGAGTGGAATCGATGCATCGCAAGCCCTTTTTGACGCCCACTCGCCCGTGCAGGGTTATTTTTGACGCATCCAAGGTACTTTTTCACGCTAACAGTGTTAGTGTGTGTTTAAAACTACTTAAAGACTCTTTTTGATTTTTAATTGATAACTTGACTTGTGTATTGTGGATTTTTGTCATTTTGGTCTTGCTTTGTTCAGATAAATATTTCCTATTTTTCTAAACTGGTGTTGTGTCATGTAGTGTTTTCATTAAGTTACTGTGTGTGTTGGTACAAATATTTAACACCTAGCACTCTGAAGTTAAGCCTACTGCTCTGCCAAGCTACCAAGGGGGCAAGCAGGTGTTAGCTGAGGGTGATTCTTTTGTACCCTGACTAGAGTGAGGGTCCTTGCTTGAACAGGGGTTAACCTGACTGTCAACCAACTACCCCATTTCTAACACAGCACAACACAATTACATTAATGAACACACTTCTGCGCATCAAAATATACTAATTTCAACAACAATCACATTTTTTTTGTATCTGTGTTGGATCCAACATAAAAGAACCATTATTTATTTACAAAAAATATATGTCTAAGAAAAACGCAATAACAAGCTGACACAGTTCTTTTCTATATTCTCTTGTTTCTCTGATAGAGGTTGATGGGTAACTGTTAAACTTGCCCTTTCTCTAAAACATAACAGGCCCTATTTACAACCTTTTTTCGACACCTAAGCATAAACATTTTACAAACCACCAAGGTTGGAGGAAGTTTTGTGCAGGAATTCAAATAAGAATGGGAAATATGTGAATAAAGTAGTCATGTTTTCTTCATGGTGCCACCACGGCCCTTTAATGTAGCCTCTCTCTGTCAAGTAACTTCTCATTTTATCCATCTACACTAAAGTAGAAGCTCACAAACTGACTGCCCACAAAATAACTCAGCCAGCTGAGGCATGATTCACATGAGAGGTGCAATAACTCACATCATACTCTTGCAGCCACTTACTACTTATCAAAAGACAAACCGCTTAACAACTGTCCAAAATGACTTGCTTAACATCAAACTGAGCTGAATCACCTGCATGAGATAGTATAAAGGGCCTGATTTAGGTCTTGGTGGAGGGAAATACTTTGTCACAAAGGTGACAGATTTCCCGTCTGCATTATTACGATCTGATGATATCCTATGGAGATCATAGTAAGGTAGACAGGATATCCATCAAGTTTGTGATGGAGTAATCCCTCCGCAAGATGTAAATCAGGCCCAACTCTATATGCCTCTCTGGAGCTCCCTCTACTCTTTTCTGCTAGTTTTCTCAAACCCCCACCTTTTATAGCTCACTTCTCACAGCTACTCCCCAAGAGCCCAACATACACAACTCCAGTGCTTTGAAGCATTTCACCATGCACATCAACTCAGTAGCACTCCACACATCTCAATACTCCGTGTTAACTGATGATAAAACGTACTTTTACTATATTAGCCACAGCTAGGTGTGCTTACCATAATGTTAGGATCCGGAGGCCTCCAAAGCGGCCCACACTCCCCCCGCCAGGAATACACGAGGCAACAAGCTTTTCTCGTTGGAAGAGGTTTCTTTTATTTTTAAAAGACATATTTTAAAACATCTCATAACTTCAACAAGCCAAAATCAATAGCCAGTATAGCAAGGTTAATCATTAAAGAAAACATTTTTATTCACATGTTAATGAGAAATTCTTGTGACCATAACCCAATCTGACAGAATCCCTTCCTGTCCTGAACCACCATTTGGACCACACAGGTGACCCATGTCTCACCTGTATCCGTAGTAGGGACGGTTACCCTGACTACACAGTACCTTGTCCTCCAGTTTCGTGTTCCGCCCCCCCCTCCAACCACCAATCAGCCCTGGGGTGTAATGGGGGAGCCTAGAGCTGGAGCCCCATGTTCTCCCCCAGTGATCTGAGGTCTCTTACCCCCTGATCTGGTGTGTACATCCGCTGGTTGGCTCAGAACTTCAGGATCCTATCCCAGATGTCCTCCTGGGGGCCCCACCTTGGGGACCCCCTCCTATTGTTTCTAGTCACATTTTTTATCTCAATTTTCCACTTCCTTCCAAACTACTAACCTAAAGGAGAGGGTGGGTGGGACAATCGCGGGCTGCAGCGCAGGTCCGGCCGCCGCACACAGGTAAAGAAGGACTCACCTTCTTCGGGGGGCCTTTAAATAGCCCCCACCAGTATGCGGCGGCTGGAACCGGCCCACAGCGAACGTCGGCCCCACGACAGGCCCCCTGCAGGAATGACTTCCGCCCTAACGCCTCGCGAGGCGTCAGGGCGAAAACACGGCCGACCACAATGCGCTCCTGGCGAGAGGACAGGGGGGAGTGCCCCAGGGCCTTAGAGGCCCTGTCTCCTTACGGGCCGAGCCCCCCCACTTCGGTGCGGGCGCTTTTCCCATAGCGATTACGTCCCTGTAACCTCAGAAGTGTAGAATCTCTTTCACTCATCCCAATCACTGGTCCCTTTCACATTACATCGAATCACCACAGTTTGAATTTTACACTCAAGGAAACCCAATTTTCCTTATCCTAGATGTCACTATCTTAGCACTAGGACACATCTTTCTTCATTGTGAACAAAACACAAATAAATGGTGGTGGTTGCTTTCACCCACAAGTCCCCTAAATGCAAACGGGTTAACTCATTATACTCCTTATTCCATTGTTTCAATGTGGAGAATACAAATACAACATCTAAAACATCGAGACTGAAAATCTTAACACCCACGGAATCTATAGACCCCAAACACATTGACAACAATCATTGGGGAAAACCATCACGGCTATCTTCAATGTAGTACCATATGCAAATACAGCAATGCACAAATGCAAACAGACAACATGGACCCTGACGATGTGCAATCTTTCCCTTTCTTGCTTCTTATATCTATGTTCTGTTTGTCATTTCCAAAAATTGTGATGCTTCAACCACACCATACAGGTTGTATATTTTATCCAAAAATGGTGTGCATATCAGCTATTGAGATGATGGTGTTAATACTAAGTTGGAGGAAGTACAAAGGCAAATGTGAAAAAAGGGAAACACGAGGGTGCTAACTTAAGATGCTATATTTTTCTCACAAGAACTTGTGTGTGAAATTGTGTACTTGCTTTTTTGAAAATTTCCCAACATTTTGTGACAATGACATTGAAGTATGTGAAATTACAGGGAATGTAGGTTGCCTGTATATTGATTGCAAATTTCTACCAGTGTTGTTACTTGCATTAACAAAAAGTAATGCAAGATACCAGCAACCCGTAGCAGCTTTCTATTTCTTGGGGCATTTGTGAAGATGGCGCAGCTGAGGACGCAGGTGGTCCTGCTGGGATTCTTGGTGGATGTTTGCTGAGACTGAACTCAGCACTGGAGGCCATGTGGCACCTCTCAGCAGTTCAGACAACTTTGTTTTCAGCTTCCTGGCACCACCAGAGTTGAGGGGCTGCCACACTGGTTACAGCAGAAGATGTCTCTCGAGCACCATATCTGTGTAGTAGAATTGTCATTGAATTGCGTAATATAACATTTCAAGCACTTTTGCAAATTTCATGTATTGCAAAATTTGCAAATTTCATGAATGTTGAATACGTATTTAAAAGTTCAGCCCACTCCAAGTCACAAGCACACAATGTAGTCTATTTATTACTTACCCCATTTGCAGCGTCTTGGTAACCTATAAGTGTATTTTTTATGTGCAAAATTAGATCTGGAGTCAGAAATCCCCTATTACTGATCAGAAGTTATACCTGTACACAGACAAGACTTAATAAAGATGATGTTGCATTAGCATTCCGGATTTATTGCAGTAGCAAGTTTGTGGGTGTCAAAAATTGTGCGCATGATGTTTCCACCCCACAGTTATTCCTCCAGAGTTATTCCTGTGAAAAACAGGGGTGATTTTCCTGGGCCAGACAGGAAAGGTTGCACCACCATAGTTCAAAGGGGGTATAGGCTGTGCTTAATTTGTAAAGAATTTAGTGCAGATCCCTAAAGTTTTTCTTTGAAGCCCACACTGGCTGTGCTGGGTTAGACTTGTTTCAACCTAATGACTCTTTATTTCACTGCTCTACACACTTGTTTCTTTATCTAAGTCTTACAGTTTATTTTTCATCCGTGCTTTCCCCGCATTTGCTCCCTTGTTTTTCTCTCTGTCCTTTCTGCCTTTTTTCTCTTAATCTGTTTTGCTTTAAGTCTGAGACTTAAGCGGGCCTAGCACCATTCCAGCGCCACATTAGCATCATTTTTTTACGCTAATGTGGTGTTGTGCTTGCATTGCGCCACTTTGTAACCCTTTGCACCACATTATGCTTGCGCCAGGCATAATGTAGGCAAGGGTGGCAGTCCAGTGCTGCGGGGGCCTGAAAACATGGCGCATAGAAATCTAAAAGATTTCTTTGTGACATTTTTATTAGCATTCAGCAGGCATTAAAGGTAGGCTACCATTGTTTTCAATGGGCCTCTGGGTGCTTTGAAGGAATAGCGTTAACATTTTTTACACTAATCCTGCAAAGCACCAAACTAGTGTAACAAATTATGATGCTAGTACCCCTGACTACCGCCATGGTGCACCGTATTTTAAATTTGGCGTACACATGGTGGCGTAAGGGGGTGCTAATGGGCACAAGAAAAGTGGTGCTGCACTAGTTGTAGCGCCACTTTTCATAAATCTAGCCCTAAGTGTATTCATGAAAGTAAGTCCCCCTTCCCAGAATGAGTGCTTGTACCTAGCACTGGCAGCCTCCGGCACAAAGGATGGGAGGCATGTAGGTGACTGGTTTTTGTGCATGCCATCAAGTTTTCTTCATGGAGAGAAAATATGAAAATGTACTAGTAGTATACGTTTCTGCCATATATAGCCCGGTAATTTGTCTGCCAAGAGCAAAGACCTCTGTAACACCAATAGTGAACAGTGCTCTGTGACACTCTCTTCTACTTGTGGCTGGTGAAGTAGCGTAATAAACGGAAGCCGAAGATTCATCTAAACTGAGCCCCTTATTCCATCGGGCCATCTAGGAACCTTATGGCGAAGAAATTCGAGCGAAGCGCAACATATATCGAATCTCTTGTGAAATATCTTGTAAACAGAACAGTTGCAGAGCACAAAGGACTAGAAACAAAGACCCGTGTTTGCTGAAGGCAAAAAAATGTAAACACAAAGAACAAAGCAGTCTTTTTATTGAAGCATCATGTTTTTTTTTTTTTTATATTTTCACCAATGCGCTTGATGCTACTGTGAAAGTATAAGAGCCCTCCAATAAAACAGACACATTAATACCCTGTGGAGGTATTTATTAGAAGCTACCCCTTTACCCTAGCTCTTATATTACGTACATTGAGCTCTAAGAAGCAGGCACCAGGTCCTTTTTCTTTCTAATGAGGGAACTGAAAACATATATCTCAAAGAAGGGAGCGATCATAAATTACATTTATGACATACGAGGTTGCGGACTGCTGTGCAGGGAACACAGAGTAATGGCGCTAATATGCACTCTAGCTCGATTTTCCCAGTTCCCAACAAGCTCTAATTCCACACTACAAATCTTTAAATGGCAGTTATGTTTTAATTAATGTGATTATGGGGTGCCATTAGCCGGCCCTCCCTCTTGCACTTTCTTCTGCCTGCCCCCACGAATGCCAGTAAACTATTAACATAAAAGGGCTGTTTGCTTATTAAATTCATCTACACAAATAGGCAAGGGTTGCGACTGCTGATTTCCTGTGGAAAGCAGAAAGAGAAGGAGTGCTGCACAGTAGCCGGCGCTCACAACTATCTCCGGTAATTAAACCTAATTTATAAACTCCCCCTACCTGCCCTCCCCATGAAAAATAACCATTTTTGTTAATTAATAAAATCATTTGCAAAGCTTGTTAGTTCCATCAGTCCCCATCTAGCTGCAGAGGCGGTGCGGGTGGGGGTGCAGGCATGCCTCAGCCGCGCGCGTCCGGGATGCTTTCTGCAAATTAATCTGTTTGGATGGCCCAATGATTGAAATAGGAGATGGAAATGGATGTTATATTGTAGGCGAGGGAAGATCTACTGTTTTCATTTGTCTTTACAGCAATGTAAGTGCTTTGTCATTATGGTGTGCATGAGGTTTCATTATTGTGATACTCGGTTACAGCGCCTCATGCCATCATCCTCATGCGCCTGCAGGGTACAAGAGCACTTATCTTTGCTGATGACTGTTGAATCATTTAAAGCACGTTATAAGTGAAACAATTAAAATGATATTGGTTCACAATTGTGTTTATAGCTAGCAGGCATAATGAAATATTCTGAAAAGCAGTCGGGGGTTCTCAGAATGGATAGGCGCGTTATTAATCAGAGACAAGAGAGGCCTCTAATGAAAAACTAAATTGCAAGGACACATTAATTGTATTGGAACATTTCATTTAATCGAGAACAAAGGCAAAGTAAAAATCACATTATCAATGTTTTATGAACATGGAGGAATATGAACATTACCGCCTCGTTTGTCACACATCATCCTGACAGGAATGAAAATTAGAAAGGCTGTATTTAACTTTCACGAGCCCAAGTCAAATGTATAACATTTTCCTGAGACTCTGTATGGATATCAACGAGAGAGGAGAGAAGCAAACAGATAAAGAATCTAATCCATAGACATAAAGAAAACACTCACTACGTATCACGGATGTGTCTTTTTTTACCACAATCAAGTTACAAACACACACATGCGCGCAAATTTCCTGCAACAGGATGGGTGCCTATGTCAAAGAAAATGCATGAAGCTTCATTTGTGCTAGGCCTTTTCTTTCCATAAACGGCAAGGCTTTGTTTCAATGTGTAGTTCATAAACTATTTACACGCACAAAAGGGAGGAAGAGAGATGAAATAAAGTTTACTAATTCTTCTCTTAGAAATCTATAACATTCGAGCAGCATAGTAAACTATAATTTCGTTAGTCCGATGATGAAGCATGCCACAAATTGTGTGTGGCTGGTGACCATTCTTACACAAATAAACTCGATTTTCCTCGAAGTATCTAAAACAAATACTCCCTAAAAGTAACCATAGATCAATATACAGTTCGTTCAGAAAATATTGACATAAGAAAGAACATTTTTATTGTGTTCCATTGCCATGAAAACTATTCTGAAACTCATTAGATTCCGAAGTAAATGTGAGGTCAGTTCTGCTAAACTAACATAAGCGAGAGAGGCAGATAAGGCCAGTTTGATGCATTTTGTAACCAGGAGCTACAACCCATGCTACAGTCTCTGCAACATCATACTGTTGGAAATGCAGCACGTCCTACTTTTCCCGTAATTCTCGTGCTACAGCGATGACTAAGGAGCTATATTGAGCAATACAAAAATTAAAATTCCTGAAAAGTCATTAGTGGGCCTGCCATTGATAGTGGGAGGTCATGTTGGCGAAAAACTACTGTCCGTTCGGAAATGTGCTTTAGAAGTGACCAGTGCTAAAATCCTGGGCTGCTGTACCGCATGGGAGTTCACCATGGCAGTGTGGAGCTCAGTGAATATGGCTCACAGGCACTAAGCACTGCCTCAGCAGACGAGATCCTCCCTGAGACTCACTTGAATCTGCGATCCATGGCAAGGATACAGAATTGGAGGTAGATCGAATGAGACTATGGCACTGCCAGAGAGATAGCTATAGCACGTGTGTTACTTTTTCTGCTGGTGTGTAATCTCCAACTACTGCGACCTTGTGGACCATTATTAGTTACAGGACCACTGTCCATCCCAGTGTGCCAATACTCCCAACAGCAAAACCCACAGTCAAGATTTCTTACAGTTCAAAAGGACCACCACATTGGGCCAGGAGTGGCCTGCAGTAATTTCTTGTGGCTTTCATGGTTCATTAGCAGTATAAACTTTTGAATAATTACAGAACATGATCTGACACCAGCCTCTGTGACTTTTTGTCACTATATCACTGCCTCCATGCAACTAGCAGAGTAAAATAGTTTGTGTAAAACATACACTGATGCAGTGTGCAAGGTTCAAGAAAGCAAATGCATACATCATTTAACATAGGTGTGCCTATTTTAGGGCCCAAAATATGACGTGATTTTGTAGTCTCAAAAGGCGAATTTTGCCTTTAGCGACCGCAAAATGGCCATTCCTAATGTAATATCCCTATTTCGTGAGCTGGCATGCAAATACCGACTCACAAATAGGGATTGTGACTCACAATTAGGAAGGGGCATTTTAAGGGCGTTCCTTCCTAATTGTGAGTGGCAGTGCCATGTATGATTGTTTTGTGACCGCAGTTGCAGTCACAAAACAATTGCAGTTGCCACCAATTTAAAATTGGTGTTAACCCATTCACAAATGAGAAGGGTCCCCAGAGGGCACATTGCGAATGGAAGCGAAAATATGTTTTCAGAGAGGATAGCGATCTCACGGATCACAGCCTACTCTGAAAAAATGAAAAGAAAACTTTTCGTTTTTTTGTTTGAAATGCAGCCCATTTTCCTTTAAGAAAAATGGGCTACATTAAAAAAAATGCTTTATTTAAAAAGCAATATCAGACAAGGTAGCCTTGCTGTCTCCAGCAGGTCACCGTCCCTGTGACTGCAGCCAATCCTAATTGGGTTGTAATATTGTGAATATTGATGAGGTAGGTCATTTGCGATCCCATTGTGAATCACAAACACTGTGGTTGACACTGTTGTACATTTGGTTTTGCGACTCACAATTTACGACTTGGAGATGAGTCACAAATTGTGAGTCACAAACCATACGGTCATACATCTGTCCCTTATTCTTCACATTGCACGTTGTATTTTGTCTGTGTTCATTATAAAGACTTCTAGAAGCTTCTCTTTTCATGACAAACATCCCTGCAGAATAGTATGTTACTATACATATGTGTCCCACTAGGAAACTTTGTAAGAATGGAAACATAACACCTGTGCTTTGCCAGGGTAGCTGCTCTAAATATAAATCTCACGCAACCAACTCGAAAATTGACAGATACATGATGCAGCTTTTTGTGGTCCTGTAGGTATATTACAACCACTAGGTGAATCCTGAATCAGAGCATTTCAATCAAGAATTAGCCAAGCAGCCCAAGGTGAAACTCTTGATTTGTTCCATGCTCGAAGGACCAGTCAGCACATCAAGACACACGCTAAGGCGGGTGGAATTCAGTCTTTGTAATGTTTCGCTTCAGGAAGTTAGTCATCTTAGACTGAATAAATTCAGGGCAGGATTTGTTGTTGGGTGAGGATGTTTTTAGGTACAGTTGGTTATCATCTGCTAACTAATGGGTTTTTACAGTTTTTCAGACATGCTACCCAATCAAAGCAGACTGAAACAGAAAGGCTGTAGATTGTAGCTGCACATCTCAGTGCTGTCAAACCAGAAGAAGTTTATCTTTCCAGGATGGGAAAGGGGAAGGAACACCTGCATATTTAATGGCGGTGTAGGGCAATAATATTCATGGGAAAATAATGAACCATTAGTGAAAAAATGTGCGAATGTCAGCTTACACATCATTCCAATATGAAGAATTTCATACCCGCTTTTAATTTCAAGGGCATCCGTTTCGTACTTTGGAATAGTATGGAAAATCGTTGACTATTGTTGATATCCTAAAGAATATCTGCGATCCACTGTGAATCTCTAAAGTGTTGGAATACTTACTTTCCTTTACCCATCACATTAGAGGACCAATTCGAAATCTAAGTGCCTTTAGCTACTTAATTTTAGAGTTGTTAGAAATGGGGTCTTTGGTTGACAGTCAGGTTACCCCCTGTTCAAGCAAAGACCCTCACTCTAGTCAGGGTAAAAGAGAATCACCCTCAGCTAACCCCTGCTTACCCCCTTGGTAGCTTGGCAGAGCAGTAGGCTTAACTTCAGAGTGCTAGGTGTAAAGTATTTGTACCAACACACACAGTAACTTAATGAAAACACTACAAAATGACACAACACAGGTTTAGAAAAATAGGAAATATTTATCTAAACAAAACAAGACCAAAACGACAAAAATCCACCATACACAAGTCAAGTTATCAATTAAAAATCAAAAAGAGTCTTTGAGTAGTTTTAAAAACACACTAGCGCTGCCAGAGTGAAAATGTACCTGGTGTGCGTCAAAAATAACTCCGCACGGCGGTACTTGAGTCAAAAATCCAGCCGGACGATGATTTGAAAATCCCGCAGCGCAGGTTGTGATCTCCCAGCCTCCGTCAGTGATGCTGCGCGTCGTTTCTCCTGCTCCGTGGGTCGATTTTTCGGTCGCGTTTCCTGCGAGCGTCGTTTCTCAGCTGCGGAGCCGGCGGCGCGTCGTTTTTTCAGCCGCAGATCGGATTTGTGTCAATCTTTTCCCCGCACGGCGCTCTGTGCGTGGATTTTCTTGTCTTTAGGCTGCCAGCTTCTCCTTTCAGGGTCCCAGGAACTGGATGGGCACCACAGGGCAGAGTAGGAGTCTCTCCAGAGACTCCAGGTGCTGGCAGAGAGAAGTCTTTGCTGTCCCTGAGACTTCAAACAACAGGAGGCAAGCTCTAGATCAAGCCCTTGGAGATTTCTTCTCAAGATGGAAGGCACACAAAGTCCAGTCTTTGCCCTCTTACTCTGGCAGAAGCAGCAACTGCAGGATAGCTCCACAAAGCACAGTCACAGGCAGGGCAGCTCTTCTTCCTCAGCTATTCAGCTCTTCTCCAGGCAGAGGTTCCTCTTGGTTCCAGAAGTGTTTCTCAAGTCTGTAGATTTGGGTGCCCTTCTTATACCCATTTTAGTCTTTGAAGTCACCTTTCTTCAAAGGGGACTCACACCTACTTGTGAAATCCTGCCTTGCCCAGGCAAGGCCTCAGACACACACCAGGGGGTTGGAGCCGGCATTGTTAGAGGCAGGCACAGTCCTTTCAGATGAGAGTGACCCCTCCACCCCTCCCTCCTAGCAGAGATGGCTAATCAGGAAATGCAGGTTACACCCCAGCTCCCTTTGTGTCACTGTCTGGTGTGAGGTGAAAAACAACCCAACTGTCAAACTGACCCAGACAGGGAATCCACAACCAAGGCAGAGTCACAGAATGGTTTAAGCAAGAAAATGCTCACTTTCTAAAAGTGGCATTTTCAAACGCACAATCTTAAAATCAACTTTACTAAAAGATGTATTTTTTTAATTGTGAGTTCAGGGACCCCAAACTCCACATGTCCATCTACTCTCTAGGGGAATCTACACTTTAATCATATTTAAAGGTAGCCCCCATATTATCCTATGAGAGGGACAGGCTTTGCAACAGTGAAAAACGAAATTGGCAGTATTTCACTGTCAGGACATATAAACCACATTACTATATGTCCTACCTTATCCATACACTGCACCCTGCCCTTGGGGCTACCTAGGGCCTACCTTAGGGGTGCCTTACATGTAAGAAAAGGGAAGGTTTAGGCTTGGCAAGTGGGTACACTTGCCAAGTCGAATTTACAGTGTAAAAATACACACACAGACACTGCAGTGGCAGGTCTGAGACATGATTACAGAGCTACTTATGTAGGTGGCACAACCAGTGCTGCAGGCCCACTAGTAGCATTTGATTTACAGGCCCTGGCACCTCTAGTGCACCTTACTAGGGACTTACTAGTAAATCAAATATGCCAATCATGGATAAACCAATTACATACAATTTACACGGAGAGCATATGCACTTTAGCACTGGTTAGCAGTGGTAAAGTGCTCAGAGTTGAAAAGCCAATAGCAACAGGTCAGAAAAAAATAGGAGGCAGGAGGCAAAAAGACTGGGGATGACCCTGCATAAGCAAAAGTCCAACAAGAGTACTGTAGCCAAATAATGCCAATTTGATGGTAATAAAATAACCAATTGAAAGTAAGAATGTGTCGGTGCATTGAAGTGTTGTACGTACATTTTCTAGTTATCTTATCTGGTTTTGATGAAGTCTTTTCTTTTTTTAGACCAAAGTGACTACTCTGTGGCCTGTTAACATGTGCAAACACAAGCCCACTTGATAGCAAAATACTTTTGCAAACAAAGCCACCACCTGAGAGTTTTTAAACTGCGGTGAAAGAACAGTTCGAAGTTCGACAAACTTACTTCTTTGCCCATACTCAGGCTATCTCAGTGAACTTATAACCATCTCTGTTTCTTTTACATCAATCAATCAATCAGGGATTTGTAGAGCACACTACTCACCCGGTGGGTCTCAAGGCGCTAGGGGGGGGGAGCTACTGGTCGAAAAGCCAAGTCTTGAGGTGTTTCCTGAAAGATGGAAGGTCATTGGTCAGGCAGAGGTGGAGTGGTAGGGAGTTCCATGTCTTTGCGGCAAGGTGGGAGAATGATCTTCCTCTGGCAGTCGTGCGGCAGATGCGAGGAACGTAGGCGAGGGCGTGGTTGGCGGAGCAAAGGTTGCGGGTTGGGGTGTGAAAGGTGAGTCTGTCGTTGAGGTATGTGGGACCTGTGTTGTAGAGGGCCTTGGGTGCGTGGATGAGGATTTGGAAGGTGATCCTCTTTGATACTGGCAGCCAGTGTAGGTCTCTAAGGTGGGGTGAGATGTGGTCGCAACGTGGGATGTCCAGAATGAGGCGGGCGGATGCGTTCTGGATTCTTTGCAGTTTTGTTTGGAGTTTGTTTGTTATTCCTGCATATAGGGTGTTTCCGTAAACCAATTGGTTACTGTCCAAGCCGTGGGTGACGGTTTTCCTGGTTTCGATGGGAATCCATTTGAAGATTCTGTGGAGCAGGCGGAGGGTGTTGTAGCAGGAAGAGGAGATGGCATTTACCTGCTGAGTCATGCTGAGTGTGGAATCCAAGATGAAGCCCAGGTTGCGTGCGTGGGTGGTGGGTGAGGGTGCAGATCCTAGGGATGTGGGCCACCAGGATTCGTTCCAGGCTGAGGGGTTGGTGCCGAAGATGAGTAGTTCCGTCTTGTCTGTGTTTAGCCTGAGGTGGCTTGATTCCATCCAGCTGGTTATGGCGTGGAGTCCATTGTGGAGGTTGTCCTTTGCAGTGGTGGGATCTTTCGTGAGGGAGATGATGAGCTGAATGTCGTCAGTGTAGGAGATTATGTTGATGTGGTGTGTTTGTGCGATGCTGCTGAGGGGGGCCATGTATACGTTGAAAAGTGTGGGGCTTAGTGAAGATCCTTGAGGGATGCCACAGGTGATATTTGAGGCTTCTGATAGGAAAGACGGGAGGCGAACTCTTTGGGTCCTGTCCGTGAGAAATGACGAGATCTAGTCCAGGGCTTTGTTGCAGATTCCAGCGTTGTGGAGGCGTGTGCGGAGAGTGTGATGGCATACCGTGTCGAAAGCTGCGGATAGGTCCAGGAGGATGAGTGCTGCTGTTTCTCCTTTGTCTAGCATGGTCCTGATGTCGTCTGTTGCAGCAATGAGTGCGGTCTCGGTACTGTGGTTTTTGCGGAAACCGGATTGGGAGGTGTCGAGTGCCTTGTTGTCTTCCAGGAACCGGGATAGTTGATTGTTCATGATTTTTTCGATGACCTTGGCTGGGAAGGGGAGGAGGGAGATTGGTCGGTAGTTCTTGGGGTCGTCATGGTCTGCCTGAGGTTTCTTTAGCAAGGCGTTGATTTCTGCATGCTTCCATCTCTCTGGGAAGGTGGCTGATTCGAAGGAACTGTTGATGGTGTGGCAGAGATGGGGGGCATTGATGGTGTTGGCTTTGTTGAAGATGTGGTGTGTACAGGGGTCCGATGGAGATCCAGAGTGGATGGTGGCCATGGTGTTCGCGGTGTCTTCTGTGTTGACCGGGGTCCAGGTGTGGAGGAGGTGGGTGTTTCTTGTAGCGTGGGGTTCGAGGGTGTTTGTAGTTAGCTGGTGGGATTTGGAGTTGAAGCTGTTGTGGATTTCTTCTTTCTTTCGGCGGTAGTGGGATGCGAGTGAGTTGCAGGCCTCTTGTGATGGTGGGGGTTCGTTGGAGCATTCCTTCGGGGTTGATAGCTCTGGGATGATGCCGAAAAGTTCTTTGATGTTGTGAGCGTTGGTGTCTATGCGTTTTTTGAAGTGGGTCCTTTTGGCGGTGCGTATCAATTGGTGATGTCTGCGTAGGGCCTCCTTGAAGGCGAAGTGATTGGGGGTGGTGGGGTCATGGCGCAAGTTTTTTTTCCATTCTGCGGCAGCGTCGTTTGGATTCCTGTAAATCTGGGGTGAACAAGCTGGCCTTGTTTCTGCGTGGGGTGTTTGGGTGTTTTTTGAGTGGTGCGAGGGTGTTGGCGCAGTCTTCTAACCAATGGTGCATGTTGGTGGCGGGTGTGTTGGGGTCTGATGCCCCGGGGGGGGGTTCTGGGCGAGGGTGGAGATCAGTTCGTCCGTGGATATTGTGCTCTAGTTGCGTCGGGATGGCTGTGTGCGGTGGTGGTGAGTGACTGGTTTCTGGTAGGAAAAATGGATGCAGCGATGGTCTGTCCAGTAGAGTTCGGTGATGTGGCTGAAGGCAACATGGTTGCTGGTTGTGAAGATGGGATTGAGTGTGTGGCCTGCGGAGTGGGTTGGTGAGGTTACAAGCTGCTTGAGGCCAAGGTTGTCGAGGTTGTCGATTAGGATGGTTAGATACATGCCCATCTCTGTAGACAATCTGACAGAAAGGTCACCTACCCATGTTTGCCTGAAAACAAAATATACAGGATGGCTATGCATGTTAAACATTTATACCACATTAATGACATTGTAGGACATCCTTGTCGGCAATAAAACCCTTCATGATTAAGCACCTAGAAGATAATCAGTACAAATGTGAAAAAAGCCCTGACTGCTTGCTTGGCTTTGTCATGTAAAGACGAAGAGACCCATTAGAAGGCA
Source organism: Pleurodeles waltl (assembly GCF_031143425.1). NCBI lineage: Eukaryota > Metazoa > Chordata > Amphibia > Caudata > Salamandridae > Pleurodeles > Pleurodeles waltl. Next base: position 773,439,911 of record NC_090439.1, on the reverse strand, counting down.
AATATCCAAATCACCACAAAATGGGTCAGGTAATGCAGAAGAGTACAGCCAGTAAGAGCGATTTATAGTTACGAAAGTGCCAACATCGCATCCTTCACAATCATATATGTGGTTGATTTCCATGCGTACAGTATCTGTAATATGGTATGAGCAGCTTACCCTTGCTATGCTGACATGGGGCAGTGCACTCTGTATTAGCCAAGGTATATTTGAAATTTACTTCGGGTAATACAGCACTTAGCATTGTTTCCACTAATGGGGAAGAGGTCAAAATATGGCAAATTGCCCTTGGTCTCTTAGGGAGGTGTTAAAAGTTAAAACAGGGTTGTAAAGCTGCAAAATGGTATCATTGTTGTACCTTATGTGTTCCTTAGGTGGTGACTGTAAGTGATTGGTTGCTGGTTGACTGGTGTGTGACCCCCTGGTAAAGCAACAACAACAATGCTTGCCAGGGTCAGGCAAAAGAGAACCACAAATCATCCTGTGTTCAACTCTCTTGTAGCTTGGCATAGAGCAGTCAGGCTTAACTTAGAGGCAATGTGCAAAGTATTTGTGCAACATTTCAAAGAGTAATAAAGTGAGAAAGATCACGCAAAAAGGATACCACACCATGTTAGGAAAATAAAGTTATTTTTAATAAATACAAAAAGACCAAAATAACAAAAATCCAATCAATAGAACCGGGGATATGCAGTATTAAATATTTAAGTGAAAACAGTGCCAAAAAGCACAAAGTGCCAACTGTGGGTATCTGGCCATGCCAGGCCGGACAATGTCGCAAGTTCAGGCCACCTGAATGGGGCACGGGCCGGGTACAGGAAGCCACCATGGCCCACTGAGCAAAGTACCTTAAATTCTGGTTTACGAGAATTATGAGGGATCGCATCAAAGATGTGATGTGCAGCCAAAGCTATATGTGCAGGTTTCAAGATTTAGGTGTCATATGAAGTCCTGCATCATCGTTGAGCATCCCATTGACAAGGGCTTGCAATGCAAAGTCCAGAGTCAAAGAGGCAGTGAGCAGTCGAGATGATGCGTCAGTTTTGAGGAGCTACGAGGCTGTGATGCGAAGTCGAGCATTGTCATCGGGGCTGCCATCAACAAGGGATGGAAGAACCTGCCTGAAGATGCATTACACAGTGGCAGTTCTGATGAGGGTGATACGTCTTTTCCGCTTCATCCACAGAGGCTGGCAGAGCACCTTAGGCACACTTCCTATGATCCAGGACTACGGTGGCACTACTTGGCAGTGTAAACTCATAGAAGGCAGAGTCCAGGTGCTGTGGTCGAAGTTGTTGGAGCCCTCTGTGCTTGAGGTTCAAGTCAAGAAGCCAGCTGACTAGACCTTGGAGCCACTCTGGAGCCTTGGGTTCAACAGATGTAGGCCCAGGCAAGAGAGCAGCAGCCAGCAGGTCAGTGCAGCAGCAAAGCAGTCCTTCAGAGCAGCAGTACAACAGAGTGGCAGTCCTTTTAGGAGCATGGTGGTTCTTCTTCCTGGTAGAATATGCCCAGGTCCAGAAGTGTACTGAAGAGTTGGTGTCTGAGGTCCAATATTTATAACCAGTTTTGCGTTTGAAGTGGGAGAAGCTTCCGGAAGCATGCCTTTGACGTGCACAAGTGTCCTACCTTCTTTGCACTGGGGAATGTAGCCCTTTGTGTGGAGACAGGCACAGCCTATTCAAGTGTAAGCTGAACTGTGCAGAGTTCCTCCTTTCCAATCTGCCAGTGATGACCCATCCAGTAACACCTAAGTTCCCTATTGAGTGAGGAATGCACAAAGCCCAACTGTCAACTACACCCAGTCATGTAACCCAAAGACAGGTTGCAAACACCAACTGGTTAAGACAGGAAACTGGCAACTTTCTAAAAGTGGCATTTTCAAAATTGTAGTTTAAAATCTAACTTCACCTTAAGTAAGGATTTGCATTACAGCTCCAACGACACCGAACATGAATCTATTATCTGTTACCATTTGGAAGTTACAGCTTACTAAATGTAATAAGGTAACCCTAATGTCATCCTATGGGAGAGGTAGGCCTTGCAGTAGTGAAAAAAGAATTTAAGAGTTGGGTTGCCCTGGACATGTATAACTTAAAAGTATGTACCTACTTTTTAAAAGCATGACTTCTTGTCCACTGGACTGACGAGGACTTACTCCAAGGGTGACTGATATGAATTAAAAAGAAAGGTTTGGGCCTTGCAAAAGGTTAATTTTGTCAGAACAAAATGGCAGGTTAAAATTGAGCACACAGGCTGTGATGACAGGCTTGAGACATGTTTAAAGTACTACTTTAGTGGATGGTACATCCAGGGCGGCAGGCCCATTTGTGGCATTTAAATTACAGGCCCTGTTTAGAGATAGTGCCACTTTAATAGGGACTTACAAGTAAATTAAATGTGCTAAATGGATATTAGCCAATTGTATCATGTTTAAGGAGATGACAAGCACTTTAGCACTGGTTAGCAGTGGTAAAGTGCACAGAGTCTTAAAAGCCAACACATATGGGTACAGAAACCAGGTGGCTGAAGGCAAAAAGCCAGGTGATGACCTTGCAGAAAGGGCCAAGTCCAACATTGACTCTTTGGCAATTGGACAGCACATCCCCACATGTAAGGCTGACAAAGGACTTGTCTTTGAGGTGCCTTCAAGTTGGCACAGGCCAGCCCTTTATGGGCAGCTTTAAAGAAAGATATGTTGCCCTGCATGTGGTATGTGCTGTGAAAGATTAGGGCAGCCTGAGGAGGCCTATACAGCAAAATTTAGGGTATATACATGAAACATAAAGAAAAATGTAAATAGCTACAGTGAATACTGGCAACCGAAAGTAACAAAAGAAAAGGGCATGTGAGCACAAAGTAAATTTTTAAATAAGGAACACACTAGTCACAAGAAGACTACAAACTAAATAGGGAGGGAAAGGGCTTTTGTGTGAAAACTGTGAGTCCCAGAACTTAATTTTTAAAATATTAATTGCTGGTGTCCAATGTTTTTCTCAGAAGCCTGCAGCAGTCACTGATGAATGTTGATATTGCTGAATACCAAGGCTGCATAGTCTTGATTCCAAATCATGCGTCTTTTTTTACCATCATACACATCCTGTCCATTTATTTTTCACTCTTATAGGTTTTTTCATCACTGCTTTCTTCCTTTTTTATTGTTTTTCCATCTTTCTCTTTGCCCTACTTTTCTCCTTTTATGTTTTTAGTTCTCTTGCTCTAGACCAAACCCTAAAAATGAGGGTCACTGGGCCCCACCTGGAACCACCAGCTCAAATTAAGAACTGGCAGTAACCCAAGGTCTAATTTTCCAACTTGTATTTTCTGTTGCTACTGTTCAAGGCAACATCAGATCCCCCCTTTCAAAGCTTCCCGTCACTCCTACGGCAAATCACATAGGATAGCTGAGTGGAAGTGATAAGAAAGTTCTCCTGCAGTGTTTCTCCCCCTAGTAAATTTCACACTTTTTGACCCCTCCCACTACTCAGATCAAGATACATTTTTTTTTATCGATGCTCAACTTAGTGACATCAACATCCCTTATTACAACAAACGACAGTGCACCTGCCCCACACTGAGTGCAGCGAAGCATTCTGGATATTTCTGCACCCTATCTGACACTGTTATTTTCAGCAGTGTCTAAATGCGCAGACTCGAAAGTGAATCCCCGACAGCACCCACATTCCACGCAATTGGTCACATATGAAGCGATAAGATTAAACCCTAATCTCTCCCCTTCTAAAATTAACCATCTGAGGCCCGCCAGCACATGTGCCCTGTTTACCTACAATAAACGCCATGATTTCTGCTCACATAGAGAAAAATTAGATTTCCAGAACGTAATATAGCAATAAACATTGGTAAGCAAAACAAATGACTGACCCAGCACGCAATATGCTCCTGTCTTGTGAATAAATTCCGCCTGCACAATATGTGGGTGATTTACTTAAGTTTCCATATCAGAAGTAAAATCTTTCCCTGGGCAATATGAGAATTGTTTTTAACGATAGGGCTCTATACGTTGATGAGCAACTTTAGTATAAGCATAATTGCTTTATTTATATTTGAGTATACTGCACGATCTTTGTGGAATCAGGTTAAATGAGTGCTAAATGCATGCACACCGGAGGTGAGCCTCGATCCCCCAATACCCTGTTGTCTAATTGGAAAAAAAATCTCTTGGTGACTTCACTCGAACGCTTATGAAAGAACAACATTTCAGGATTAATGACTTAAATGAGCAATCCTCGTTTTGTCGGCTCAGTTGCAGTTCATCGTGCTCGAGACGGTGCAAGTTGGCTTTTTGAGATCTCTCTTACATTGTCCTGGGCCTGCTGGCCTTATTAATTCAAATCTTACTTTCAATGCTTGCATGTCGCTAGGATAATTATTAGAAGGGGAGATCAAAGCAAGCATATTATAGTATTTCTCCATTTTCTGCTGATGTGAGTGATCTACCTCCCCTTTGATGTCGTGCGCAGCTACAGTGAAAGTACAGGGGATAAAAATACTACACCATGTAATCTGCCATTTATCCCATGAGAGCAGAATTCCAAATTGTGACACATGTCAAGAAGCAAAAAAAACTTAAAAGAGGCCCGCGGTTTATGAAGTGATACACTTTGCATTTAAACACCATCAAACGTCATTTTCCATTACAAATGTAGGGCCTCACATACAATTCAAAGAATTTTCAAACTTTCGTAAAAGGAAATGACAACATTACTTTATGAAATGGCTACCATGTTTACTATTAGCTGCATTAGTAGCAGCTTATCAGCATTCATTTGAAGTACATACCAGCCCTTCTAGCCGAAGAGATATGCATTTGTGTGTGAGAACTCTTAAAGGCGTGCTCTGTTGGTTTCCTGGTTTTATTCTGGTTTATTAAAAGGCAGTGAGTTCCTATTTCCCATATGTTCATATAAGGCTGTGAGAATCTATTACGGATATGTTCTACTGGCTGTGTGGTTGTTTAATGATTTATTACAAAGCGGTGGGTATACATTACAGATTTGTTTTGTGGGCTGTGTGGTTGTTTTATAATTAATTGTAAAGCAGAGGGTATCTATGATATGTGTGTGTGTGTGTGTGTGCTGTTTGTGGTTTGATTTGGGTCCATTACATGATGAAGAGTCAACAACGTCATCAATCTAAAACAAGGTCCAGCTTGAACAACATAACAAGAGTGCAGAGTAATTTTACATGAAGCGGAAAGTGCAAAAAAAATTGCAAACAGTGACGCTATAAAAACACAATTTGCCCGGTCTGGTGAGGTAAGATTCTTTGCACCCATCACTCGGTGTAAAATGTGTGCACCGGTCAGAAGGCGACAAAGGCAATGCAGTATTGAACTGCAACAGAGGAGGATAGCCTGGCTGCATAGTAATAGAAATAATTCAGAAATCTCCAGGTTTCTCCCGAGTAGAACTTCATGTGCGCGCTGTATCAATTTAGGAGCTGCTCCACATTTTGCGATCCTTTGTAAAATGTGAGATGTGTGAAACTAGGATTTATGCCCTCAATAGTATTTAACGCCCTCTTGTGATTGGAGGAAAGATGCAATCACTTCTGCCATTAAAAAGTGCCTGTTCTTGAGGGCTAGTGATTTCCAAAGTTTACCAACAACTTATAAAATCCCCTTGACAATGGGAGCCAAAGGCCTTGCAGGCTCCATGCTCTCGGGGAGGTTTACCAGAAGTGAACTAGCTTAAAACTCTGAATTATTTATCAAAGAATTGCACTGACAAAACCAGAGCAATTGGAATTTGATAAATGCCTTGCCCAGGCTTCTTGCAGCAGAGCCATTTTTGAAGACATTTCACCTGTCATGGGCTTGATAAATCTTGCACTATGTGCGATGATTAGTGGCTCTCACAACATTTCAAAGAGACCGGAATCCACATTGGCACTCTTGAGAAGCCGGCTATGCTGTTTGTGTTTTCAAACCTTTGAATTCAGCTTGAACGTGAATTCTCGGTTTTAAAAAAAAACAACGAATAAATGTTAGGTGATTTGTAAAAACATGCAGTAATGATGATTAAACGAGCACGTTGTTATGGAGCATGGCATTACACCTTCTGACTGGTCAAGGCACCTAGTCTGATTCAACCCGGTACACTTAGACGCTTGGCCCGGGTGACAGCTGGCTGTTTCTCAATTTTACAATTTGGGCGTTACTCTAGAGAAAACGTGTCTGTTTTTTCTGATTCCAGTTATGTGAACAGTCTCTCAAAGGTCTTCTGCAGGTGCGTGAGGCTCCAAGTATCTCTATGGATTTGTTCTGATATTTAAACTTCTTGTTTTTACACCACCGGCAGTTCTTTGGCAAGTGTTCTCTAGTGTTAGCAGGATGTGTTCTTTTAAGTCGTGATGTAAAGTCAATTTAGCCTTATATCTGTTTTCTTAACAGTATCACATTAATCAGCCATCCTCTGAGGCCCACGAGCCTGGGAAAATGCTGATATGAAACGTCCTGACAATCCGTCAGTCCTCATGTGTGCCCTTCCACCTACCTGACCATTCATCCTTCTATCCATTCCTTTATTCATTTAACCATTCATTCAACTTCCTCCCATTAATATGTTGAAGCGCCTATGCATGCATTTGACATCATTTCCTGGAAGACTTAAGTAATCAAGAGCAGTCATGGACAGTTAGAGATCTATCTTCAAACTGAGCCTGTGGTTGCAGGTGGGCGGTCCTGGCCTTTATCTTCTGAAACATATTTTTTATCATCTGATTTTTGATCCAGAGAAAGAGATCAAAAGGCAGAAAACATCGAAGGACTAAGGAAGAGAAACATAGAAAAGCATTGGCCAGCGGGGGAAGCAGGGAGGACGAGAATGCGCCTGTTTGCGATGAAGCGACAGGAAGTGTAGGGCAGTGGAAGAATCAAGTCTAGAGAGCCTTGGTATTCGGCCACCCTGGCACTCAGCAGCGCTGGTAGGTAGCTCCTAAGAAAAACTTTGAGTCCCTGCATGTATCTACTTATGAATTAATCAATGTGGCACTCTCCATACAATACGATGAAGCTGGCGTTTCCGCACCCACATTTCTGAATATCAAGCCCAATTCATAATGTATTTCTGTCAAAATGATTAGGGCGAGGCATAATGAAAGGGGAAAGATAATAGCTTTAACATTCGCTTGGCGAGAATGTGTCCTACCCGCAATGGTGCTTTAAAAATTAACTAGTAAACCTATTGGCTTGCCCTTAAACAAGCATGACAGCAGAAATTTGCAGTGATTCAATGACCTCATCCATGCATAGATCTCGGAGCATTTCACTCAGTTGGTCACCAAAGTGCCAGACATTGTGAATTGTACGGGGTGAATAAATGCACAGAATAGTGTTTTGTAGTTAGTTGACTATCCCTGACAAACTTTCTTGCTTCTGCGCTGCGTAAGGCATTTAGGGCCATATTTATACTTTTCGACGCACAACTGCACCAACGCAGTTGTGCGTCAAAAAATCTAACGCCGGCTAACGCCATTCTGAAGCACCATGCGGGCGCCGTATTTATTCAATGACGTTAGCCGGCGTTAGCCGGCGGAGCTGCCTGGTGTGCGTAAAAAAAAATGACGTACACCAGGCAGCGCCGGCGTAGGGGAATATGGAGCTTGGGCGCCAAAAAATGGGGCAAGTCAGGCTGAGGCAAAATTTTCGCCTCAACCCGATTTGCGCCATTTTTTTGGACTCCCAACCCCCATTGAAATGACTCCTGTCTTAGCAAAGACAGGAGTCATGCCCCCTTGCCCAATGGCCATGCCCAGGGGACTTCTGTCCCCTGGGCATGGTCATTGGGAATAGTGGCATGTAGGGGGGCACAAATCAGGCCCCCCTATGCCACAAAAAAAAAAAAAAAGTTACTTACCTGAACTTACCTTATGTTGGGATGGGTCCCTCCATCCTTAGGCGTCCTCCTGGGGTGGGCAAGGGTGACAGGGGGGGTCCCTGGGGGCATGGGAGGGCACCTCTGGGCTCCTTCCGAGCCCACAGGTCCCTTAACGCCTGCCCTGACCAGGCGCTAAAAAACTACGCAAAAGCGGCTGGACGTCATTTTTTTTGACCCGCCCACTCCCGGGCGTCATTTTTGCCCGGGAGTGTAAATACGGCGCACATGCCTCGGAGTAAATTTTTTAGACGGGAACGCCTACCTTGCATATCATTAACGCAAAGTAGGTCTCCACGCTAAAAAATGACGCAAACTCCATGGACTTTGGCGCTAGACGCGTCTAACGCCAGAGTATAAATATGGAGTTCGTTTTGCGTCGAATTTGCGTAAAAAAAAAACTACGCAAATCCGGCGCAAACGGAGTATAAATATGGCCCTTAGTTTTATTACGTGCAACCCATTTCTATCGAACTTTAAATGCACAGTTCCACACCATCATTGCGTGACATTTCTGAGACCTCAGCCCAGATTTACAAGATACTCTATGGGTTCGCTGTATTAACAATATGGCGCACCATGGCGCTTTGCTCCACTAGCATAAAAAATGTTGACGCTAGTGGGGAAAAGTGCAGGGATACCTATTGATTTTAATGGGTGCATCCTTTTAATGCCTGCTTTCAGCAGGTGCTAAAAATGGTACCAAAAAAGGTGCAATGAAATGTTGTAAATTTACTGCACCATTTTTGAGGGCCTCCTAACGCCGGAATGTCCCCCTTGCATACATTATTCCTGGCTCAGGCATATTGTAGCGCAAGGGGTCGCAAAGTCATGCAATGCATGTATTGCACTAGTTTGAAAATATGGTGCGGTGATTTTTGCCTTGTTGAGCCACATTAGCAGAAAAAAATGACTCATTTACAGAGCCTCTTAAAAATGTTTATTAAGAAAGTGCTGTATGTGGAGTATTTGATTCAAAATGTTCAAATATCATTACATTTGCTGATTTGTTTAAATATTGCAAAATAAGCATGCATAAGTGTAAATCTTACCAGTAAGAAAACTGCTAACCACACTGAACCCGTTTAGAGTTGGTGGCAATGCAAACGTTTGCTATTGCCTCTGCAATTAGAAATCCTTGACATGGCAGCCTACCTCCTTAGCGTCACCATTTTCTAGAGTCTTTGATCCCATCAGGGGTGTAACAAGGGCCCCTGCAACCCCTGAGGTGTAGGATGGCCACAGTCCTTCAGGACCTACCCAACCCTTCAGGGAGCCCTCAAATTTTGACGCACAATCAGCGCAAACGTTGCCCCATATTTAAACCCTGACGCCTGAGGTCGCGCACAAGAAAAATCCGCAGTGTGCGCCATTTTCTGGAAGCAGTAACCCGCCCTGCGTTAATGATATGCAGGGTAGGCGTTCCCGTCCAAAAAACGACGCACACGGCCGCGCGTCGTATTTATGCTTCTGGGCAAAAAGGACTCCCGGCCGGTGGCGGAGCAAAAAAATTACGCAAAGCCCGATGTGCGTCAAAATTTAACGCCTGGGTCAGGGCAGGCGTTAAAATGGGGCAAACACACCTGTATTTAATCAGAACACACAGAACAAACAGCAGAGCAGCAGAGCAGAAACAGGGAGACATGGAGGTGATTTTTCTTCAGCGTGCACGTAGACGCAGAGCCCTGCAGCAACAACAGCAGCCACAACAACAACAGCAGGGACCCCAAAGACAGCGCAGAAGGCAGGAGAGGATATTCCGCCCAAGAACAACCCTGCATGGCCTCAGGGAACACGACATCATCCAGAGGTACCGGTTGAACTGGCAGGCCATTCAGCAGCTGCTGAGAAATATTGAACAGCAGTTGGCCCCCACTTTGGTGACACTCCGCACGATCCCAACAGAAACAAAGCTGCTTGCCGTACTTCACCTGCTGGCAAGTGGCTCGTTTCAGACAACTGGTGCCCTGGTTGGTGGAATATCACAACCATCATTCTCTGCATTCCTGCCAAAAGTACTGGATGCCATCATTCGCCTGACACCCCACCACATCTGCTTCCCTAACACACTGCAGAAGCAGCAGGAAACTAAACAGGGGTTCTACGCCATCAGTGGCTTCCCACACGTCCTTGGTGCAATCCACTGCACACATGTACACCTTGTGCCACCTGCTGCAACAGAACACCTCTACCGCAACAGGAAGCACACACATTCAATCAACGTGCAGGCCATAGTCGATCACCAAGGACTGATCAGCAACATCGTGGCTAAATATCCTGGGAGTGTACATGACGCATTTATCTTCCGTCACAGCACCATCAACCAACACTTCCAGGATGGACGGTATGGCAATGGACTACTTGTTGGTAAGGACAAAAATCAAACTCATATACACACTGCACAGCAACCCTCTAGGACAAACAACACATACACCACATTAGCAACACCTAGCCAGGAACACACTGAGGTCCTCACATCACTAGCCATGTGTCATAAGTCACCATTGAACCTGTCGCACATTGGAATGTACTCCACAGCTTAATGTGAAGACATTAATGAGTGTGGTTGCCTAAATGTCACCTTGCAAATTGGAAGTGTCACAATAACCTGTACATTAACACATTGCATAAGTCTTAAGGTATGGGATGTCCAGGGTACTTTCATATGAACGTCTTAACTACACTTTCATGTTTTAACTCTGCATGGAACTATCATCTCACCCCCAGTGAAGACACACGGACACGTGTATCACAAGTCACAATGCAAGGGAGGGCACACTGTTATGAAAATCAAAATACAGACTGCTGACAAACGGTTAGCTAACAAACACTTGCTCAGCCAAGGAAAAAACTCAATGCAAAACTTTTACCCTACAAGTATAGTTGTCACATTAGTACACAAAAGAGTCACAGACAACACAAGACAACTACTGCCATCAAAGGTCTGTACAAGAGTGCTTTCTACATCTAATTGATCCCATTCTGTGTTTCTATTTCAGCTGATCAGGGGTATGGCATCCAGCCTTGGCTAATGACATCATTTGGGAACCCCACTACTGCTGCAGAGCGGGCATACAATGATGCCCATAAGAGGACACGCAGCATTGTTGAGCGGACCTTTGGGATCCTAAAGTCAAGGTTCCGCTGCCTTGACATCACAGGCGGTAGCCTACTCTATTCCCCAGAGATGGTCTGTAGGATCATACTCACTTGTGCCATATTGCACAACATTTGTGTAAAAAGGAACATTCCCCTCCTTGAACCAGACCCAGACATGCCTGAAGATGACGAAGAGGAGGATGCTGGCCTGCAACAGGAGGGGGAACAACCAAACACGGCAGCAGGAGTGCGTAGGCGCCAACAGCTTGTAAATAATTTTTTTTCATAATTTCTTATATCAACACTTATTGCACAATTGTAAATAAACACAGATAACAAACACCACATCATGCTTTGGCCTATTCATTTCTGCCCACCTTTAGTTCGAAATTGTTGAAGAAGAATGTCGTCTCATTGAGCAATAATGACATAACACTCATCACACAAAAAATATACACCACAAATGTCTGGACAGAGGGTAGGATGTTACAAGATACATTACCATCCACAGAGGCCAACAGGAGTACAAATGAGGCAATGACACATGCCTGATCCAGACACCTGAGACAGTCTCTCACTCAGCCCAAAAATGTAGATCATTTGAAAGTCTCATTACACGTGTTCAGTGACAGGGTGGGACCATCCATGTGTACGTGACCATGTCCTCAATGGCTTCTCTCAATTTTTGATATAAACAATACCCAATTGGAACAACATTAGCTGCCACTAACTCATGAGGAGACCTTGAAGTTACAGTGACAACATACACCCAGACAGGTGATAGTGGATCCACATTCGCACACACATATAAACATATGTCATCCAATCAACCAAATATTTGCAAGCAGCCCATCACAGTAGTGTCCCAGTTCGAACCTAGCAGGAAGAATGTAACATGCCACTAAACCAGGTAATGCATAAAGGGCCACATACATCAACAACCTATTTGTCATCAGCACATGAGGAACGCTGAGATTTAGCAAACATAGTCAGTGCAAAATGGTATGTCAGATTGCTCCAAATAATCAATAGGGCAAACGTCAAATGGGCTAATGAGATGAATGAATGGCTAACAGTGATTCATACCCTATGACCTTCCATTAGCCTGCTGCTGCAGGTTTTGCATAACAGAATAAATGAAAGCCATGGATAAATTAGCAAATGTGGAAGGGCAAACCCTAGGGTGCTCGGGGCCTAAGTCCACCTCTACCGCCCCCCAAATATACAAGAATCATGTACTTGTGAACTAAACACATGCATAAGGCGCATGTGTGGCCTACATGTCAAAAGTCAAACACAAATCAGATACACAAAATGATAATAGGACATGGTTAGCCCCATAAAAAGTGTAAGTGACTATTGCACTCCCTGTTTGGACTATAGATAAATGCATTACCATGATAAATGTGGACACATTTTTGAGAAGGAATACATCATGGTATCCCATTCATCATTTAAAAATAGCCATCAGCAATTACCCAAAATATGTGTACAAATATGGTTAATACATTTTTTGAGGTTTCATAAATATTACAGTGTGAATGCCTTCTATACATCCAATAAGGGACATGTGTCATAGCTAACCACAAATGTGTATCACATAGCACCGTTTGGTCATGACAAAGTTCCTTTCTCAACTTTAAAAAATGAAGACATAATTTAAAAATGCGTCAAATTTCCACGCATACAGCATGGGCGTCATCATTTTTTCACGTACAGGAGTGCACAGAATGCAGAGTCAAAAAATATGAAATGAAAAATAATAAATTAATAAGGTACATGACATGTCCACCATAATGTCCATGTAGCGTCAAATTTCCACGCATACAGCATGGGCGTCATCATTTTTTCACGTACAGGAGTGCACAGAATGCAGAGTCAAAAAATATGAAATGAAAAATAATAAATTAATAAGGTACATGACATGTCCACCATAATGTCCATGTAGCGTCAAATTTCCACGCATACAGCATGGGCGTCATAATTTTTTCACGTACAGGAGTGCACAGAATGCAGAGTCAAAAAATATGATATGAAAAATAATAAATTAATAAGGTACATGACATGTCCACCATAATGTCCATGTAGCGTCAAATTTCCACGCATACAGCATGGGCGTCATAATTTTTTCACGTACAGCAGTGCACAGAATGCAGAGTCAAAAAATATGATATGAAAAATAATAAATTAATAAGGTACATGACATGTCCACCATAATGTCCATGTAGCGTCAAATTTCCACGCATACAGCATGGGCATCATAATTTTTTCACGTACAGGAGTGCACAGAATGCAAAGTCAAAAAATATGATATGAAAAATAATAAATTAATAAGGTACATGACATGTCCACCATAATGTCCATGTAGCGTCAAATTTCCACGCATACAGCATGGGCGTCATTATTTTTTCACGTACAGGAGTGCACAGAATGCAGAGTCAAATATAAATTTTCATATATATTTCTCATATTTGCCAGGAAATTATAATTCTACACTAGAACTGTAAACTCAGCCTCACAATAATGTAAGGGAACAATGAAGAAATTACTTTTGACTCTGCATTATGTGCAATGTTATGCGTTAAAAAATATGACGCACAATCTGTATGCGTGAAAATATGACGCATAACGGGAAAATAAAAACGGCGGCCATTTTATGCAGGAAATGATGTAATAGGATATCCTGTTTACAAAATCTGTACTGTGAGTTAACTTTCACTTTCACTTTGCAGTCTCAGATTTATCTAGACTGTGTGGTTGTGTGAAAAGAGTAGTCCTGTGTTTAACTGCTTTTGTGTCCTGTGTACCTTGTATTTTGTGTTTTTGTGATCATAGTCTTGTTGTCTAATATTGTCTTAGTCTGTTTAGTATACTTTTGTCCAATCCTGTTTTTGTTTGTATTGTCTGTGGGAGTCTGTTCTGGGTAGTTTAACTTTGGGGTTAGTTGGGCTATTTTTCCTAAGTTTTATTTTTCCTTCACTACTCTACCTTTCCCCATTTCCCACTTTTACGTTTGTCTCATTTTTCACCATTCAATTTGTTAATATGTCAGGTAGGCCTCGGCTTGGCAGGATGGGTGAGGAGGAATTGGGGGGATTCATTTGGCTTGTTTGCCATTTCCTCTCACTCATGCTGGAGGCTGGGGGCCGTGTGATACAGGGGTATCACACGGAGGCACGTAAAGTCCGGTGGGTGAAGGTGCGCCATCACCTGGTCCGGGTGTACGGTAGCATTAGGAATGAGCATCAACTAAAGCACCGCTGGGCTGATCTAATATCCAGGGAGCAGGACCTGCTGGACCACCTGTCAATCAGGATTGGTGGCCATGTTGGTGAGTACAAATCAATTACATGTGAATAATTGAAATCTGTGTGGGGACATGTGATGATTGTTACCCAATCTGCTAGATAAGTAGCTGACTGTGTGTAATGCTAGGGAAACCTAATGTGTATTTGTTGCACAATTTGTAGGAAGACCAATGCTAGCAGTCAGATGGCTCATGTTTTCAACACATACCGGATGCCTGTAGCTGTATGTAATGTAGTTTTGCCTTTGTGTCAGACAAGCGACACGTTAATGCCTCTATTTGAACTCTACAGGTCATATTGGCCAGTGAGAAAGTTATGTTGAAACAACATACCTACATATGTAGACGCCATAGCTAGACACAAAATTGTAAACCCATGATGATGCTATAAATGTGTGGTGCCTTCACGTCACATGAAGTTAGCTATGTTGTCCACACATATGTCACATGTGTGTCTGGTTGCTGTGTGTTGAAAATGTCCACATAGCCTGTTTGAGTTTGCGGGGTCATGCAGTCCTCAAGTAACCAGCTTTTGGATGTTTCTCTGGGATGCACATGATGAGATGAATGCAAGCCATTATTGTTGGGGCATACTAATGGAGGTGTATCTTTGACAACACATGACTGTCCTGGCCACTGCATGTGTGTAGTAGGGTGTGTAACTGTAGCAGGAGACTTATCCAATGTTAATGTTGATTAAAAAATCATCCATGCAGTATGAGCATGTGGGAAAGTGTATCATTACCATGTCATATTCACACAGTGTCATAGTAACTGCAATTATTTGTCAGTGCACGGAGTCTGAGTATATTCTTCCTTTCATGCTTTACAGGTGGACCAGCACCGTACACCGTGGGAGAGGTGGCACATTTTGGGGACCCCGATACCTACAGTGAGTGTGGCCTGAGTGCTATTTTTTTTTTGTTTGCTAGTGATGCATGATGGACTACTGTGCGTTCAACAGAATTCATGATTTGATGCGCTGCCCGTTCATTGGCATTGTTGCTTTAGTGGGATTTCAAATATCACTTCTGTTTCTGTAGACCAATACTTAGCCATCTCTCAGATTTAGGGGCTGTGGGTCATTCCAGTCGGCCCGCTATGGGGAATGGGATGAGTCATGTGGAATACACTGGTTAATGTAAGAGTTGCTCTGGGACTTGGCTTGAACTGAATCTGCATATCAGACTGACATTCTCCCAGATAGCTTTGGCAAATGGCTTGTATGAAATATGCAGTTTCCTAGTTGAGGATGCACTGTGTACACTGTAGGTTGGATCTTCCGGGGGCATGTACTTCCTCAAGTTGAACTAGAAGTGTGTGTGACTAGAGTGCAATGGCCTAGGTGTTCAGTCGACTCCTGATCATGGGTGTTCTTGCTCCTCTGTGTGTGTTGTAAAACATGCCTCACTGATAGTATGTGATGTTGGCCTGAGTCAGAGTATTTTGACATGTGTGGACCTTGGATATGACAATGTTTGGCTGACTCCAACGTGTTGCTAGCCCTTCATTGGTGTTGTGTGTGGAGGCAAATACTTGTTGACCTTTCTATACACTCCTGGGTGTGCATTGAACCTGGGATTGTTGGTTCTTCTTCCCACCCCACCCTCAAAGACTGCCATGTGATTGGGAATAGGGTACCTAGGACTGTAGCAACCAGTATGTTACAGGTACTTGTGACCTTTTGCAACTTTGTTTAAAACCTAGGGCCAGATGTAGCAAACAGTTTTCAAGTCGCAAACGGCGAAAACCGCCGTTTGCGAGTCGCAAACGTGTGTTTGCTATGCAGAAATGCATTTTGCGAGTCGGAACTGACTCGCAAAATGCATTTCCGACTCGCAAATAGGAAGGGGTGTTCTCTTCCTATTTGCTGCTCGCAGTGGTATGCAATCCCATTTGCGACCGAGTACGCGGTCGCAAATGGAGTCGCAGTTACCATCCACTTGAAGTGGATGGTAACCCACTCGCAAACTGGAAGGGGTCCCCATAGGACCCCTTCCCCTTTGTGAGTGGACCCAAAAATATTTTTTCAGACCAGGCAGTGGTCCAAGGGACCACTACCTGCCCTGAAAAAATCCGAAACTAAAGGTTTTGGTGTTTTTTTCGAAGTGCAGCTCGTTTTCCTTTAAGGAAAACGGGCTACACTTGGAAAAAAAAACACCTGCTTTATTTAAAAGCAGTCACGGACATGGAGGTCTGCTGTTCCCAGCAGGCCTCCATCCCCGTGAGTGCCCATAGTCGCTATGGGGGAGCACATTGGGACCCACCGGTTTGAGACACCGTTCTGCCTAGCAAATTGCGAGTTGCAATTTGCGAGTCGCTCGGACTCGCAAATTGCAAGTCGCAATTTGCCGTCTTCCTACCTCTGGCCCCTAGTGTACACATTCGGTCATGGCCCATGGGTTCAATATTTGCAAATAACAAATTACAAATGGCATTGAGTGAGGGTTGTGATAGTTATCACATAGAGTGACATATGTAGTGAAGTCAGTATGCGGAAGAGGTTCAGCCATAATGTCAGCTGCATTAGGCATTATTTGGATGAGAAGTTTATGCTGATGTCATCCATCATGTAGAGACATGGATATGCTAGGTGTGAGATGGCCTTAGGTATGCAGGCTTCACATGTACTTCCTCTGAGACTTTAAATAAACTATGTTGTGACAATTGCTGTAACAAATACAGTACAAGTAATGTACAAATAACCCATTGTGCTATTCCACCCAATGCAATTCCCATGGTAAATATTTGCCATATCTCTTCACAGCTGCAAACATGAGTGCTGCAGATAGACACCAATTTGAGAGGCGTGCCATGCGATACCGGCACATCCTGCAGGTGCAGTCGGGGTACAGGAGAATGGCCCGAAAATACCAATCAGATCGGGCCTCCGGGGCATGGTGGGCCTCACCACAGGGTGGCCCTACATTGCCCACAACAGCCACCACCACCACATCCACCAGGTCTCCCCAAGTGGCCCCAGGAACGTCGGGCACAGTTGACCCTGGCTCCTCATCAAAACCTGGACCCAGCCATGTTCAACAACCAGGACAGTCCAGTGGGCATTCAACTGCTGGCACAAGTTCCACCTCGGCCGGCACACAGACTGCATCAGCCCCTCCTGTGGACCCAGCCGCATTCCTGGCATTGAGCCGTAAATTGGACAAGGTGTTTACAAAGGTGGACAAGCTAAGCCAGGATGTGGCATATTTAAAAAAAAGGGTTCGGTCCATCAGGCGGACCCTACGGAGGGCCAACCTCTAGGACATTTGCCATGTTTAACATTTACCCCTCCCCTCTCTCCTCTTTCCTATTTTGTACTGATAGTTGGGTTTTGGGGATTAGAATTAGGTTAGTATAGGTAGTTAGCTTAGTTAGTGTTAGGGAATAGGGTGGGGGGTACTTATTCTTTCTATCTTTATTTTTTGTGTGGGTGGGGGTCAATGTTGGGATTCCTGTTTGTTTAAAAAAAAAAAATATATATATATATGATTGTTTAGGATAGTATAGTATGTGTGTAGGTTAGTAAGTGTTGTCCTGCATGTGTCCTGTCTCATAATGGTGGGTGGGGGGTTGATGTTTAGATCAATTAGTTATATGTGTAGAGTAAGTTTAGCTTAGGTTAGTTAGGGACAGTTGTGGGTTAGTAGTAGTCAGGGTAGATTAGTGTAGGTATTACTTTTCCCTTAGTTGTCTCTTGTGTGAATAAATAGTAATAAATATATAGTTAACCCTTTACATGATGCGTTAGGTGCTACTTTATCATGGCCTTGACATCAGTGTAGGTGAATGTTTTTTTATGACATTAGTGTCCTATGCTAGCCATCCCCAGAAAATGGAGGTTTAACATGCCAGCTACCCGTGTGATAACTTGGTAAGTATCCACCATTTGGGAGACCCACCATTGGTAGTTTGCATCGATCACCAAGGTTTTGTGTTGGTGAGTATGTATTCTACTTCACAAAGTGTGCTTCCAGACTTGTTATTGTGGGTAATTTCATAGGTCGGACTGCAGTGTGATGTTCAGGGAGATCTTTGTAGATGAGGTGTTCTTAACACTCTTGTCTTGTTGCCTTCATTGCTGACCTACATCATGTGTGTACTAATTCTGCATGACTTTCCTTCATGGAAGTATACTCAGAAAGGGTGATTGATGCAGTGATATTTTTTTATGTTTGCATACATTTTGCAGCATAATTTCATGTTTTAGTATTGCATGGTGCCTACATATCTCAGCCACCATTAGTTGACTAGAATTGCTATAGATGGTGCATCATTCTGTCCAACACAGCATGATTGTGTGTGGTTAGTCCCTTCATCAGTAATTCTCCTCAGTATGGTAAGGCTATGATGCAATCCTGGCCACTGCACAGATGTATCAGACTACATGATGTCAGGACAGTTGTATTGACAAGCTACATGGTTGCCACACAGGCACTTTGGAGTTATGTACTGCACAGTTGAAGTGTGAAATAACACAGAGACATAATTGGTGTGCAAGTGCTATTTATTTATAGGTGCTGTAGTGCAAAATGTCCATTGTCCATGTTTGCTGAGTCCGTTCTGGTACATTCTTACATGGTGATCCTACAGAAGGGGTGTGGATGAGGCTCCTGACATGCTGGGGTGATGTCACAGACAGTGCAGAGGGACAGGAATTGGCAAATAGTAGGAGAGAGACATTCACTGGCAATGCTGACAAGTCATACAGTGGATTGCAGAACAGTCATTGAGAGTAGTTGTAGTGAGACTGGCATTTGAAAAAACGTAGGACCTTGGTCAAAGTAGGCCATGGTGCAGGGACTAGTGCTTCCGGGTACTCTTCCGTGAGAATGTGATCTGTTCCATGTCTTCTTCTTCTGATGTGTGTGTTGCCTGGTTTGTCCTTGTTGTTGTTGGTTGTGAAGGGGCAACACACACCTCAGTGTTAGAAGACGTGGAGGCAGACATCCCGGGGGCTGCTCCCTGTGGAGTTATTAAGGGCAGTACTGCAGCAAGGAGGGCCTGCTGGTTTTTCAGAATAGCAGCCACATCACGATGGTGGGCAGCCAGGTCGGCCCTGAGGGGTTCAATGTTGCATTCGTGCACACGTTGACTGGATTGCAGTTGTAGGTGTTGTGTTAACTGGATGACAGCTGTGCTGATTTCCTTCAGTGTTTTGGCAAGTTCCTGCAACAGAGATGTTCGGGCTTGCATAGCAGCTGCCTGATCTGCAAATGACGTCATGCACGAACGCACCCCCTCAAGGCTGGCTGCCATGTTTTGCATCCCCACCCGCACCTCCTTGGCCAGCTCCCGCTGTACCCCAACTACAGTTCTTTCAAAGCTGGTGCCAGTGTCGTCAGAGTCCTCAGCTGTGTTGGAGCTGGCAGGTCTTAGAATTGGGGTGGTGGGTGGTTCTTCTGTGATGGCTGCTTCTTCTGTGCTCCTCCTTGTGACTGAAGGTGGGGTCTGGAGGGTTTCAAGGACCTTTTGGATGGTATCCTGGGAAATAGTTATGGGCTCGTCATCCATGTCATCAGGGAAATCAGGGACAGTCATATCGGCAGGAGATCCATGTTCCTCTGCAATGAAACAGGGTACAATTAGCGTGTCTGTGTTGTGACAATTTTGCAATAAGATGCAAGCCTTTGGATGACTTAACTTTGTGCTCTGGTTTGGTATTGGTATCTGCTGTCCTTCATATGGGCATTGTTATAGGCCAATGGCCCACCTGTGTGTCACATGTATGATATAGAGTTATCAGACTTGTCTGCCTAATTGCCTCTAGGTGTTGCTTTGTACCAATTTGGGAATAGGCATCTTTTTGTCCTACTCGTCCCTCCGTGTATATCTATTCTTATGGAGAGACATTTTGTTGCGTGGGCTCTCATTATCCTACATGAGATTACTGGATTTCTAGGCAGCAGGATAGCTAATGGTGTGGGGGACTGAGTCTGACCCACTTGTAAATAACTCTGTCACCCTAATTCTTTCTTTTTGCTCTGGCTAACTAGCAGTGCCTCATGTCTCCCACGGCAAAGAAATTATTAGACAGCCGAGTGCATGACATCTTTGGAACTTCTCAGGGAAGTCGTGCTCACTCAGATCCAAACCAATTCTCTCTTTTCCAGTATGATCGCATATACAAATGACAAAGACAGTATTTGTTTTATATGATGATTTCATAAAACAACTGACTTTTAGATAATTAGGTGTGAGCCACAATAACCCAAACAATACAACATGGTAGAATTGAAATAGTCACCAGGAGTGTAAAACATTTGAACAAAGCTATCATGGTGCCTCACTGTTTCTACTCTCCCTCTGCTTGTTCTATTTAGAGCACAGCATGTTAAGCTTCGAGCTTGCCTGTCTGAATCACTGGGGGGACATCAGCCCTCATATCTGAGCAATGGCCTGTGATCTGGTTCAGCATCTGCAGCAAAGCAGGCAGCGTCTAGTTGTGGTTCTCTGTTCGGAAACTCCCTCTTGCGTGTATTGGGACAAGGAAGTGATTTTATAACTAACATGTCATCGTGATGACAAAGTGTCCCTACGCAGGAATGCCAAATCTGAACTCCTACCACATCTATCGGCAATATACCAGACTGTATCCTTGACTGGAGCACAGAGTGAATATGTTATGGAGAACTCCAGTGCTGAAGTAGGCAAAACAGTGTGATATGAATAAAAAACAACACCGTAGAACTGGCTATTTGCAAAATAACTGATACGAAGCCTAATAAAAAGCATTTAGTGCAAAGTGCACAGAGGCTCTCAGCTGTTAGCAAATGAATAAAAGTACATTCAGGGCAAAGTGCACAAAGGCATAAAGTCTGAAGCTAATGCGCAAAGTATATGTAAAACTTACCACACTACACTTTGACTGGCTGTGGGTGTTGTGAATGCCCTGGCAGCACACTTGCCTCTCAGGACCTGCCCCAAACACTTTTTATTCACATTGACCTAAATGTACATGTTATGTGGCATATCCTATGCATGGCAATGTTAGGATGTGGTATGGATGTAAACATTGTTGATATTTCCAGATGATGTTGGGTAATGTGTGTTTAATTGGATTGCCCTGTTTATCGTATCAAAGTCCTATTTGGTTCTCAGACTGTGCAGGTGTGTTTCAGTGACCAGTTGCATGTGTCCCCTCCTCAATGTTGTTGTCTGAGCAGTATGACATTAGTGATGTTTCCTTTTTAGCCAGGCACGTGAGGGACCCTGATCTATGCAGCATGTGTGTGTCCTTAGTGCTGTGTGGCTCCTATTGCTGTTTACTTTGGCTGATGTATGTGTCAAGTATGGGCATTGGCATTTGAGTGTACTGGTGCCTTTGTCTTATTTCTCTAAATAGTTGCAGATGTCATCCTCACCCCCTAATTTAGGTATGTATGTTCCATGGGGAGGTTCCTGCCATTTGCTACTATAGCTGCACAGAGATCAGAGGTGTTATTGTCAACTGTTGTCGCAGTTACATTGCAGTTGTTGTTTTGGCTACTGGATTACTGATAGGGACCTAGTTGATGTAGGATACACTTTGACTGACGAGTGCCTGGATGTAAGTTTGACGTAGTGGCCTTCCCACCTGTTGCTGCTTTCCCTTGGCTCCATTGTTGTAATTACAGGATGGCCCCATGGGACTGTTGTTGGTGCTGTATTTTGTCGTGGCCCAGCTTCAGTCTGTGCTGGCCATGCCCCCCTGCCGTGCCCCTTTACCCATGCCACTTCATATATATGCTGACTTACATGCATTGTGTAGTAGGTATTCCCCCCCCCGGTTGCAGTTATCATTATTGCATTATAATTCCCCATGCGACTTACCCTGCATGTGCGTTGTGTCGTGGTAGTCTGCGCTGTCCTGTCCTTGAATCCCTGTGACGATCTCCTCAGGGATGACGGCTGCGACCATCTCCTCCATGTGGTCCAGGGCCTCCTGGTGTGCTGGACTCCCCCCTCCAGTCTGCAGTGCTGCCTTCCTGTTCCTGGCCATTTTTTCTTTTGTCCTACGTTTGCAGTCATGCCAGAGTTTCTTACACTCGGTGACTGTTCTGCGTTCTTCAGCCACACTGTTGATCTTGTCCACAATTTTTTGCCATATGGCCTCTCTCCTACTGATTGGCAATTTAGAGGTGATGAACAATTGGTGCTGGTGTTCCGTCACCTCTTTAACCAGGATTTCCTGCTCCTCTGCACTGAAGCGACACTTTCTTTTTTTTCTTAAAATGTCCTGGTTCCTGTATGGATCATCCTGGCTGGTTCCTGGTCTGCTGTCATCTTCCTGGGGTCTGTTGTGGCATCTGGGATCCATTTTGGCTCTCCTCTGCTGAAAGGGCAGTGTTCGCGGGTAAATTTGACGCTATTGCGTAAAAAAAAACAGCGCTTTCCGGGTTGCGCTGTCGTAAATCGACCCACAGTCATTTGAGTCGCGTTAACGTTGGTTTCCTTTACGACTTGACGCCGCTGTGTGCGTCACGAAATAATGACTCCCACCTGTTGGTTGCGCCGCCGTGCGTCAAAGTATAAATTTGACGCCCGCACGGCGCATCGAAATGGCATTAGCCGGCGTTAAAATTTTTGGCACAAAGCTGCGCCGGCGCAGCTTTGCGTCAAAAAGTATAAATATGGCCCTAAGTCCATAGATGTAGTAAATCCCAGGAATCACAGGGTCTACACCATTCAACATAAAATCCATTTAGTCTGAAACAAAAACACATGTCTACATTCACTTGTTCCCACAAATAAAGTGTCAGTGCGTGAATTTGGCCTATATATACACAAAGCTTCCCCATGTTTAACTCATCTAACGCTAATCTCCCTTGTGTTTTAAAAGCAGTGTAAGCACAGTTATTTTTATAGGTTCTTTTCTATAGCCCTTTTTCTAATTTCTCTTTTAATGCTTTTCTTCTATCATCAGTATGCTCTATAAATTTATTTTCCAACGGAGTTAGTAAGCAGGTCAAATTATTACAGTGAGCATAAGCAGTTCCAAAAGTTAGTGTTGGCTCAAAGAATCCTCTAACTAATACTATATCATGCTCCTTAGCTATTGTGCTCTAATATATAATGATGGGTACAAAAGAAAACACTAGATCATGATTGGAGTAAAAATACTGGATATACTCTTGATTATAGAATCTGGTTAGTAGCAAACTAATAGTTAATCTGTATGCTAGTGGCAGACTATGATACGTAACCCCTTCTTCCACAGAGGAAGGAATTTGCGTATACACAAGACAATTCTTTGCATCCATCTTTTCCATATACTCTCTCAACAACCGATAGAAAACATTAGAAGAAAACTCTCCTCGTGCATTAGTATAATCATGCAAATATTTTTCATCTAGTTTAAACCTCTCTAAAGCATTTAGTGTAGTAGTGTCATGAACAGGAGCAATAGCAACTTCTTTCATCTCATGAATAGACATAGCCACATTCATTATTATAAACATTATTCCACACATAATTGCCACTCCAACGCTCAAATATCTACAATAACTAATATTTCTAACACTATTATGTAACTCATCCATGATCTGTAATGAATCAGAGAGTAGAAATACTCTTAGATAAGGTGCCACAGAAAAAATCAAAATCAAAATCAAAAATATGCTTCTTTCTTGAGATTCAGTTTCACACATGGGAACCCTTTCCTCCTTTATGAAAATCGGTTAGCAGCTTGTCACATCAGGTTTTCAAATGTCATCTCAGGTTATCAATGTCTTTTCCGGGTTTATTTCAACAGTCTCCTTTTAAATTTCCTTCAGATCAGTTCAACAATCTCAGTCCATTGCCTCCCTTCTGGTTGCATCAAAGTACTGATTCGGAACTTCGCTGTCAAAGCAAAAGGACATGAACTCGTTTTGCCATTCACTTGTTGCTGCATATGCCCACTCAGGACCTGCGTATATTCGACTTGCTAGTCTCTTTCTTTTCAACCTTCGTTCTCCTGCTAGTTCTCCTTCACTTAGTTCATCTTTTCTTGTAGGGTCTACTTCTTCCTCTATTGGTTTGTTTATAACCAACTCCTTCTTCTTGCCTATTTGTGATTCAGGCCAATTGTCTCCTTTCCTTGTTCCTTCTGTGAGTAATCTCTTTAAGATTGGACTCTTCTCTTTCCCTCTATCTGTGGTGTTTTCTCTTGATGGACCTGAAACAGGTTCAGGAGGAGTCAGATCACTTTGACTTTGATCCATCTCAACTCTTTCCCCTTGGTCTGCTTGTGCTTCAGCACTGTCTACTTCTGGGAGAACCCCTCCTGTGCTTGATTCTCCAGGCGCTTCCATTGGGTTAGGCTCTTGCTCCGCTTCTTGTACTCCTGCACCTTTGTCTCTTACTGGGGTAATTGACCCATCTTCCACCAGCTCTGGGTCAACTTCAGGCTCAACTTGCTCTGGCTCAGGAAGTGCCACTTGTTTCACTGCTGTTGGTGCTCTCAACAACCCTTCTTCATGATCTTGTGGACTCACCACTCTCTTGGTATGGCTCGCATGTATCTAGTTAGGTAGTCAAGCACACTTCACAGCTGACGTAGTTGTCAGCACCACCTGGTATGGGCCCTTCCAACATGGCTCTAGGCAAGTCTTTCGAACATGCTTTTTGATGACGACCCAATCTCCAGCGCTTAGATTGTGACGTGGGTCATGGATGGGTGGCAGGGTAACGGGCTGCACCTACTGAGAGAAAGATTGAACCACATCAGCCAGACCCTTGCAGTAGTCCAACACCATTTCATCTGTAATATTGACAAGTGCATTTGCTGGAATTGCTGGCAGTCTCATTGCTCTACCCATGAGAATCTCATGTGGTGACAGTCCTGTCTTTCTGTCTGGTATATTTCGCATTGACATCAACACCAAAGGTAATGCGTCTGGCCATTTCAGATTTGTTGCCGCACACATTTTGACAATTCTTGATTTCAACATACCATTCATTTCCTCTACAAGTCCTGATGCTTCTGGACGATAGCTGCAATGCAGTTTCAGCTCAATGTTTAATGCTGCACATAAGAGTTTGATCACTTTGTTATTGAAGTGTGTTCCCCTATCTGATTCTAAAGAGATCGGGAATCCGAACCGTGGTACTAACTCTCTAAGCAACAGCTTTGCAACCGTGAGACTATCATTCCTACGTGTGGGGTATGCTTCAATCCAATGGCTGAACAAACACACACAATCACCAACACATACTTCAGTCCACCACAATCAGGCATTTCAATGAAATCCAACTGCATTCTGCTGAATGGTCCTCCTGCTCTTTCAAAGTGGCTCAAATTCACTACTGTCCCTTTCCCCACATTTAGTTGCTGACAGATTACGCATCAATGACATACTGCCTCTGCTGCTTGTCTGAAGTTCGGATTAAACCAGTCAACCTTAAACAATCTAACCATGGCATCTCTTCCAATATGTGCCTGGCCATGATAGTACCTGGCCATCTGAGTCAGTAAACTATTTGGCAGTACCATCTGGCCCTCCTCAGAAACCCAAATCTCATCTGGTCTTTGAATACACTTAAACTTCAACCATAGCCTTTTTTCTTCCTTGTCTGCATTTTCCTGCAACATTTTCAACTCTTCTAAAGTGTCAATTATCTTTAAAGCAAAACTTGCACACTTTGTTTCTTCTTCAGGCATTAGTTCCCACTTGTCCTTGAACGATGTACAGTTCAATGCGCAAAACCTTGCGACTTGATCTGCATATCCATTTCCCAAAGAAATGTAATCCTGTGTCTTTAGGTGTGCACTGCATTTCACCACAGCAATCTCTTCAGGTAAGTGAATTGCATACAACAAATCTTTTATCCGGTCGCCATTTCTCACTGGAGTTCCAGTTGAGGTCATAAAACCTCGCTGCAACCACAATTTGCCAAAATCATGAACAATTCTGAATCCATATTGACTATCAGTGTAGATTGTGACTCTTAACCTTGCAGAGACATAGCAAGCTCTAGTAAGAGCTACTAGTTCTGCCACTTGTGCAGAATACACACCGGAAGCCATGAAGCTTCTAATGTGCCTGTAATCGTGCACACAGCATATCCTGCTCTCAGTGTGCCTGTTCCATCTCTGAGACACGAGCCATCAAAAAAATCAATTAGGTAGTTTTCTTCTAAACGCGTGTCTCTAATATCAGGCCTCGGTTTTGTATACAGCTGCGTTACCTCAAGGCAATCATGTTCAATATCTTTCTCCTTTTCAATTTCATCAGTATCACTTGGAAGTAATGTTGCTGGATTCAGCACTGTACATCTTTTCAATGTTACATTCGGAGCACTCAATATGCTCGACTCATACCTTGTCAGTCTAGCTCCCATCAAATATTGTGTTCTCATCCTTGTCAGTAAAATCTCAAAAGAATGTCGTACCGTTACTGTCAAAGGGTATCCCATGACTACCCCCTCACATTGGGAAAGACTTTGACCAACTGCGGCCACTGCGCTCAGAAAACCTGGTAAAGCTGCTGCAACTGGGTCCAAGGTAGCTGAAAAATAAGCTACTGGGCGATAAGTACCTCCATGGACCTGTGTCAAGACAGACAAAGAACAAGCATCACGTTCATGACAAAACAATCTGAAAGGCTTTGTGTAATCACGCATTCTCAGCGCTGGAGCTCTGCACAAACTCTCTCTCAATTCGGTGAAAGCTTTCATCTGGTCTCATCTAGAATAATAGGATCTGTAATTCCCTTCTGCGTCAGCTGCTGTAAAGGTTTGGCTATTTCTGCAAAATTTGGAATCCACTGTCTACAGTACCCCACCATTCCCAGAAACATTCTGACATCCCTCTGTGAAGTCGGGGGATTTCTCTGCAGGATCATAGTAATCCTCTCTCTGGAAATTCTTCTCAATCCCGTCTCAATCTGATGTCCAAAATATTTCACTGACTTTTGACAATACTCTAATTTCACAGGCGAGACTTTGGCCCTGATTCTAACCCCGGCGGTCTTTGACCGCCGGGGCGAGGGTCGGCGGGAGCACCGCCGACAGGCCGGCGGTGCCCCGCAGGGCATTCTGACCGCGGCGCTTTGGCCGCGGTCAGAAAGGGTAAACCGGCGGTCTCCCGCCGGTTTACCGCTGCCCTCAGAATCCCCCATGGCCATGGGGGATTCTGACCCCCCCTACCGCCATCCTGTTCATGGCGGGAAAGCCGCCATGAACAGGATGGCGGTAGGGGGGGGGTCGCGGGGCCCCTGGGGGCCCCTGCCGTGCCCATGCCAATGGCATGGGCACGGCAGGGGCCCCCGTAAGAGGGCCCCGCAAGGTATTTCAGTGTCTGCCTTGCAGACACTGAAATACGCGACGGGTGCTACTGCACCCGTCGCACCTGCCCACTCCGCCGGCTCGATTACGAGCCGGCATCCTCGTGGGAAGGGAGTTTTTCCCTGGGCTGGCGGGCGGTCTTTTGGAGACCGCCTGCCAGCCCAGGGAAAAACTCATAATACCCTCCGCGGTCTTCTGACCGCGGAGCGGTATTATGAGGGCGGAATTCTGGCGGGCGGCCTCCGCCGCCCGCCAGGATTAGAATCACCCCCTTTATGTCCAAACTTTCCCAAATGATTCAACAGGGCAATCGAGTCATGCTTACACTCTTCCCTTGTTCTGGATGCAATTAGCAAATCATCAATATACTGTACAAGAGTCGATTGGCATGGTAATTCCAATGACTCCAGATTCTTTTTCAGGATCTGATTAAACACTGATGGTGACTCCGTATACCCTTGTGGAGCCTGCACCAGCTGTAGACTCTGTCTAGGAATTTGAAACTAAAAAGAAACTGACTATCCTCATGAAGTGGCACAGAAAAGAAAGCTTGCGACAGATCTACCACTGTGAACCACTCTGCATCGCAGGGAATCTGAAACAGTATCACTGCTGGATTGGGCACAATCAGGCAGCATTTAACCACCATGTCATTCACTTTCCACAAATCCTGTACTACTCGTACCTTCCCACATGTTTTTTTCAAACCCATTATCGGTGAATTACATGGGCTGCTCAGCACTTCTTTCAAAACTCCTTGTTTTAAAAAGTCTCTGATTATTTGTGCCACCTTCATCAAAGCATCCTGTGTCATGTTATACTGTAGAAGCTCCGGGAATACTGCATTCGGCTTCAAAGTGATTTTAATGTGCTCCACTCCCTTAATCAGACCTACTTCCTTTCCTGTCAAATCCCAGACATCCTCCTTTACAGTTCCCTGTAAATCTGCATGCAATTCTTTCACAGTAAACATTGGGAAAAATTTAATCAATAGGTATTCTTCACAGGCATTGCTAACTATCATTGCAGATGCCTGCTCTTCTTCCTCATCACTATTTGTATAGACTTCTATCCCTGTGTCTGAACAGTTGATGGAATATTTGGTCTTGCACAATAAGTCTCTACCCAGTAAGGACACAAGACTCGAATCACACACCACAAATCTATGCATTTCCAAATAATTTCCAATTTTAACCTGCACTGGCTCCGTGATTGGATTTTTCAGCTCTCTGTTCTCTACTCCCACAACTTGCACTGTTCTGCCTGAAAGAGGTAAATTTGGGACTTCTATGCTTCTTACTGTAGAGCGCGTAGCTCCTGTATCAACTAACCATGAGACCTTCAAACACATCACCTTTCACTTCACAAAAGGACTTCTCTGATCTACTTCTAAGGACGCAGCAAGCATACAGGCTCTCTCATCCGAACTATCACTCATCCATTCTTCGTTTATTTCATCCTCACTGTAAAATGGAAACTGGTGCACTGTGTTATTACTATTATCTTGTCTTTGACCTGTGACCTACTGAGTAAGCATCACCTGTTGCTGCACCATTGGGCTTGAGGTATCAGCATTTGCTGTCTAGGTACCATGGGAACCTGCTGCTGTACTGGCGGTAATGAAGCAAATTGTGCACGCGGCACCTGCATTTGCTGCACTGGTAGGAAATTCTGTCCTCAATTCTGAGCATTAGGAACAAATCCCTTCATTCGCGGGACTTTCATAATTTGAAATGTACTGATGTCATCTTGCTGAACCACACCATCCAGCACCATCAACGGACACTCCCGCTTCTAGTGTCCCAAGTTTCCGCACAAATGACACGGTAACATCCTTTTCATACCTTGCATGTCATTCTGAACAATCACAGTTCCCAAATCCGGACCACGCATCATATCCATTCCACACCCTCTACCCCTCACTTGAGGTTGAAACATAACAGCTCTCTGTTGCAGTGGCATAGGCGGTACTAAAGCTCCCTGCACTCCGGTTTGAGCTGCTTTAATTTGCATCACCATCACCTTTTCTTTCAATTTCTTTTGTTTCAACTCAATCTCGTCACTACAGTATTTTGCATATTGAAAACCCTCATCAATTGGTCTTGCCTGCCAGCAAATCGAATGATTTTTAATCATCTGTCCCACCTCTGGTCTTAGACCTTCGACAAATCTGAACACAAAATGCAACATGTTTTTCGGCTCAATTGCTTCTTTACCACTGTACTCTTTGAATGCTTTCAACAATCTCTCATAGTAAGTGTGTATTGATTCTTTAGACTCTTGGACCGTTCTATTAATCCGCTGCTAATCAATGTTTTTAGGAGAAATCCTCATCTTCAGAAACTCAATCACCTTATAATAATCTTTCATTACCTCGGGTGAATGCACCCCATTTACCTTATCCCTTTCCGGTTCACTTGTTGGCCAGTCTACTGCTCTCTTGCACTCAACCCACAGGTCTGTTGGTACCACTATTTCCAATAATGTGTTAAAGTC
The DNA here is from genome assembly GCF_031143425.1 of Pleurodeles waltl. Classification (NCBI taxonomy): domain Eukaryota; kingdom Metazoa; phylum Chordata; class Amphibia; order Caudata; family Salamandridae; genus Pleurodeles; species Pleurodeles waltl. Next base: position 773,409,869 of record NC_090439.1, on the reverse strand, counting down.
TTCCCACAAACATTTGGAAAGTTTCACAAATCATTCTGGCCCTCATTCTGACCCTGGCGGTTCCCTACCGCCAGGGCCAACGGGGGCGGGAGCACCGCCGACAGGCCGGCAGTGCTCCCTTGGTCATTCTGACTGCGGCGCTTTGGCCGCGGTCAGAACGGGAAAACCGGCGGTCTCCCGCCGGTTTTCCACTGACCCTTAGAATCCTCCAAGGCGGCGCAGCTCGCTGCGCCGCCGAGGGGATTCTGACCCCCCCTACCGCCATCCTGTTCATGGCGGGAAAGCCGCCATGAACAGGATGGCGGTAGGGGGGGTCGCGGGGCCCCTGGGGGCCCCTGCCGTGCCCATGCCCATGGCATGGGCACGGCAGGGGCCCCCTAACAGGGCCCAACTAGGCTTTTCAGTGTCTGCGATGCAGACACTGAAAAGCGCGACGGGTGCTGCTGCACCCGTCGCACGCCTTCCACTCCGCCGGCTCGATTCCGAGCCGGCTTCCTTGTGGAAGGCGCTTTCCCGCTCGGCCGGCGGGCGATCTGAATCAGATCGCCCGCCGGCCCAGCGGGAAAGTCAGAATACCCCTCGCGGTCAATTGACCGCGGGGCGGTATTCAGGCGGATTCCGACGGGCGGGCGGCAACCGCCGCCCGCCTAGGTCGGAATGACCACCTCTGTCTGTTGATACCACTCGACTGGCTTCTCTCTTAATTTTGGATAATCATTTGTGAATGAAAATATATCACTCCTGTGCCACGGGACATGAACAAACTGTCCTCCTGGAATTTCCCACATTGGAAGCATCTTAACTGATTCCCCTTTGTCAGCACCTTCTGCCCCTTCTTGGGAATCCCGCTTTCGTTTATCTTTTTTCGTTGTCCATCTACCTTCCTACTTCTCTAATGCTCCCCAAACGTGGGCACTCTGCAGCAGTTCTCTCAAGTGTGCTTTCTTTCCTGCTGATCTCATGTGTTCGAAATCCTTTGCTTCAAAATCTAATCTGTAGCTGCGTTTCAAATGCTTCGTCTTCTCAATGTCAATGTCACGTTTTACTGCTAATTCTGCTAGCTTCTGATGTATTTTACTTACTTCTCTTGTAATCTTTGGGCATAAATACCTCACCTCTTCTTCTGTGTAAGATTCTGGTCTGTTCACACCTATTGCTCCCTCGACTAATTCAGTGGCTTCTATGTTCAGTCTAACACAATTTATCTGATCCTCACCCTTGGATGCATTCTGAGGAGTGTTTAAACTATCTAACCATTCACTCAACTGCTGAGCTGATAGTCCCTGCAATGAAATGTTATTTGCATTCAGCACTGGTAGTTGTCGTACCACTGCACCTGAAATTTGCAGTGTCAGAAGTCTCAAACTCTGACTTGCATTCTGGCCATTCACTGCATCTGGAAATGCTACAAGTGGACTAAGATCCATTAGAGGGCTAGATCCATTGAAAGTTTGTCCTGAAGATGACATTAGCTGCGCAGGTTCACTCACCCCCTTCCTTACGAGGCTCTGTGATACTTCATTCTGCTCTCCTGTATCTGACTTCTTTTGAGCAAATAAGGGTACCGATGGACCAACAGTAATTGGTAGCGATATTGCATCTGGAGCTGCTCTAGCACCTGCACCTTGCGGAAGTGTTACCCCCATTGCCTGATTCATGACTGGTGTGAGATCTGACTGCGTTCCTGTCAGTGGTGTAAACTTCGGTAGAACCTGTGCTTGAGCTGAAGACAACAACATTGGGGTTGGATCTGTCTGAATCAGCATTGGCTTCGGGAGCACCTGCTCCCTCGGCACCATGATGTTCGAGACCGTCTCACGAACTGGCAAATCTGGATAGATTCTCTGCACTGAAGGTGGAGGTATCTGCACCTGAACTACAGTACTAGTTCTTGCATTAGGTGTACTCTGTACTACCCCTGGTAATTGTCCGCCTTCTGCCTGAACAGCTCCCTCGGCTCCCTGTGCTTGTGCCAGAGCAGCTGTAGGGGCAGTAGCATTAATGCCTGGACCCCGCATAGGTTGTTGAAGGCGGAGGTCTATCTCTCAACAACTGCATAATTAGATGCTCAACATCAGAATCATCATCATCTATAGAGGACTTTTTCTTTTTCTTTCTTCCTCCATTCTCATCCTCTTTGGCACTATCTTCCCCTTCTACCTCATCTCCTTCTGCAATAACAGGGAACTATTTGATATCCTGTAATGCCACTGCCCTCCATCTCTTTTGCTCCCAATCCTACCTAGCTTCAGCTAATGATTTTTCTACTCGCTTCATCCTCCTTTTGAACTTCATCTCTCGTTGCTGTCCAGCAAAGCTCCCAAACCGCTAAGGCTTCAAACTGTGCTGGTTTCGGTAATGGCTTCATGTCATATAATGACATCCCCAATTAATCCAAAATTCTCAAATTGAACGTTCCATGCTCCGTAAATGCTAAAGACCCTTGATTTTTAGTTAACTTGCACCATTGCTTCAACCACAAATACAATGCTATACCTCGCTCCTCCATCATAATGTAAGCTGGAGTATTTTCGGGTGGGGTCGGCTCGACCACTGACACCTTAATGTAAGTATCACCCTTCATCGCAGTCCTGAATGCCTTGAAAAACTTAATTTTGTCTATTCTGTTTACTTTTGATTCAATAATGAAATTACTTTTACTCTGAAAATTCCCTTCATCTGCTTACTCAAGCAATTGCCTCTCATGGACGGCTGCCGATCCGGTCGCAGCTCTTTTCACTGACCAACCTATCCCAGCGCGGCACACCCTGATGTCCCACTCACACACAGCGGCTGACAAAGTCTTGTGGCTCGTCCTCGTTAACTCGATTCACTCAGCTAATGCAATTTATTGCGAGCATTTACCAAAAACCCAATAACTAAAAACAAACCTGCTGGTTTGCTACAGGAAGGGACACAATCGCTTCAGAGACCTTATGGATTTTCACTTATGGCTCCTTTGGCTCATATAGTTATTCATCTTTCTCAGTCCCCCACATTCGCAAGCAAAATTCGACCTGCAAATTTTACTCCCAACTGATGAATGGGTCTGTTCTGGTGCACATAGAACTCGCCAAATCTCAGTCGAAAGTTTTCTCGCACCCAATTACCATACTCGCTGACTTGTTGACCACGCCCGATCAACCTACTAAACCAGACAGATTACAACATATAACCAAGTGTCTTCTACACTTGTCAATATACTCTGGAGTCTTAGACCACGCAGGGTCCGTACATCACCAGCAACCACATGGACAATTTTTGAGCACAAAGCACCACACACATATGAAATTCGACGACTTCTCTACTCTCATGCTACGGACTACGCACACTCCTACTAACCTCAAATGGAGTACACAGACTCACTACTATACCTCACAATTTACCTGCGATTTTGCTTAAGCCTATGCAAGCGCACCCTACTACTTTTGTATTATCTTAAAAACACGCCAAGAACATACCCAACTTTGCTAGCTGGATCCAGGATCTGGGAAAGTCATTTCTGGGCTTAAAGGGACATCATCTTTGCTACAATTGCCATTTCAGAAAAATGAAATTAAAATCTCATAAAATACAAACAACTAATCCTAAACTTAAACTAATACCATAACCAATAATCACCACATAACTAATTCTCCAAGGATACAAACCATCAAGCTGCTACCAAAAACTGATAGTGCGCCTGGTCCTTAGTAAGTAAACTTACAAGGGGATGCCCATAGGTCGATGAATCTTTTGAATTGCATGGAGTATCCTAATCATGCAGTGATTACTGAACCAATAATCAACATCAGAAGATAATATCAACCACTTAAAGAATCAATTAAAAAACACTTTAGTCGAAATAACCATCACACATGGAAAAGGCTAATAGTTTGTATTCCCTATTGATTACAATTCTAATCAAAAGTTAATTTTGCCTTTATTAATCAATCATTATTAATCATCAAGGAAATCAGTATTCTCCAAAGAAAATCATAAGCAATGATGCAGTTCATAAGTCAATGATTATCAACGTTAATGGAGTAATTCAGCAATTCAATTTGTCAGTCATTGTCACTGTCAACGTCTCCCCTAACAGCCTACCTAACCAAGATTAGCATCAGCATGTGGGTCTTCATGCGAAAATAATTTAGAGAAAAACATTCATTTGGAAAATTCTACCTAGGAGGGAATTTCTATAAAACAGCGCAGCTGGTACCTAGAAGGAAATGCACAGTCAGTCAGTCACATTTTCATAGCTACCTATCCAGGTTGGATCAGCAACAAGTCAGTCTTCGTCCCCAGGTCCTCAGTGATCAGCTACGGATCAGGCTCACAGAGTATAAGCCCAATTATCAGCACTTCGGACAGTGTCTCCTGATGTCATCAACTTTCTCCTCGGAGTTCTGATTCCGCGCCCCTTTTCATAACTTTTTATTAGGGTCTCCCAGTCCGTCCCACTAATTGCTAATTGGTCAGTCTCGTCGGAAGTTATGACTCTAACCTATAGTTTTTATTTACCAAATCTCTATTTCTGCATGGGCTTCAAACCCCCTAAATTTGATTGGTCCTTCTTGTTATGAGAACATCATCCGGCTCTTCAGGTAATGAAATTGTTGCATACATAGGTGGTCATTCTGACCTCGGCGGTAAAAGGCGCCTACCGCCGGTCAGAAATCCTCCATAATCCCGCCGCGGTCGCTGAAACCCGCCACGGTCATTCTGACCCGCAGAAGGCAAACCTCCGAAAATCCGACCGCCACAACAGACAGCCAGACCAGCGGTCGGCGGAAAGGTGGAGGTGACAAAACCTCCACCGTCACGCCAACAGAAATACGCCCATGCCATTACGACCCACGAATCCACGCGGCGGTCATTCAAACGCGGTATTCCATTGGCGGGACACACCGGCGCGGTCAGAATACACACAAACGAACAAAACTCAGCCACATTGGACGATTTGAATCCCACACACCTGATACACATACACACACCACTCCCACACACACAATACAATATAAAACACACACCCACATCACCCACAAACCCCTACGCTAAAAAATTTGTAAAGAAGGCAAGAGCGAGACACCAGCATCCAAAAAATAACAGCCACAGTCACTCTACACCATCACCCACACACTATCCACACACAAAACAACACACACCACCACACTCAACTCACTTAAATACACATACTCCACCCCACACATCATACACACCACCCCATGGCACCCCAAAGACAACCCCGCTTCACAGACGAAGAACTCAGGGTCATGGTGGAGGAAATCGTTCGGGTAGAGCCCCAGCTGTTCGGCACACAGATACAATACACCAGCATTGCCCGGAGGATGGAGCTATGGCAGAGGATTGTCGACAGGGTGAACGCAGTGGGACAGCACCCCAGAAATCGGGAAGACATCAGGAAGCGATGGAACGACCTACGGGGGAAGGTGCGTTCCATGGTATCCAGGCACAACATCGCCGTGCAGAAGACTGGCGGAGGACCCCCACCTCAACCCCCACAATTCACATCATGGGAGGAGGAAGTCTTGAACATCCTGCATCCTGACGGCCTCGCAGGAGTCGGCGGAGGAATGGATACTGGTAAGTTGAAGCTTCAATACTGCTTCCCCCCCACCTGCATGCCAAATCAGACCCCAACCCTCACCCCCATCCTCGAACCCCACCCTCACCCCCACCCCCATCCTCACCCCCACCACCATCCTCACCCCCACCACCATCCTCACCCCCACCCCCAGCACACCTATTCCCCGCCAATGTCTCACCATCACAACCCACACATCCCAAAACCTAGGCCTGCATGCGTCCACTAAGCATGGACACCCATCACCAAAGCATGCCCAATGCATATACACATCCCCCCCACAAGCCACCCTCACCAAAGCCCCCACACACGAATGCCAGCACTTGGGGACACGAGAACCCACAGATACACCCATATGCCACTCATTGAAACTATAACCATACCTCTATACCCCTGCAGGACCCGACCGTCAACACACCGCAGCGGAGGGGCCAGAATTCTCCACACCCCCCACCCAAGAGGCCGTCAGCGATGACAGCAGCTCTGTCGACCTGGACACCGATGACCAGCCCGGACCATCGGGGACCTCTGGACAGTCGGTTCCCCTCACACAGGCCCAGGCCACTACAGACCCTAACCCCTCTGGGAACACCAGCACAGCTCCCACCCAGCGGGCCCATGCCTCTGTCTCCAGGGCGCGTCAATCTGCGGTGTGTCTACCACTACAGGGCACCCAGGATAACCCACCACCCCAACAACAACAGGGACCTGGGTGCAGTGGTAGTGGGCACACCGGCCAGGGGGCAGAGGCCCAGGGAAACAGGGGAACTCGGAGGGCAGCTGTGCGACAGGGGGGGGAGGAGAGGCCCAGGGAACCCACTCTCCACGAGGTCCTCACCACCATCATTGGAGCATACAACCGCTCCCAGGAGACGATGGCGACGGTACTGGCCCGGTTCCAGGAGATCCAGGCACTGCAGGAGGAACACTATCGGGGGTACAGGGAGGACATCAGAGCCATCAACACCACCCTGGTTACCATGGTAGGGCTGCTGCAGGACCTCGTAAACACCAGGGCGGACACTCAACAACACCCAAGGGCCCCTGCCACTAGCCTGGACCAAGAACAGCCAACCACCTCCGCCGGCGCTAGTGGACAGGATGTCCCCGCACAGCAGCAGCCCACCAGACCCCCACCTCCTGCAGGAGAAGAACCACCCCGCAAGAGGGCCCTGAGATCTCGCAAGAAGACAGAGTAGGATGTCAAGACCCCCGCCAGCAATGGATACCACCTGATGTCATCCCACTGTCCCACATTGTCACCCTGTCCATCCTTGAACTGCCCATGCTCCATCTCTCCACAGGCCTCTGGACAATGCACCTGTGTGACTGTTACTCTGGACTCTGCCATGGACATTCCTTCACCATAGCCCCCACCCACTTGAAACCACCCATCCCATTTTGAGCACTTCAATAAACACCTATTTTGCACCAAAATATCTGGAGTCTGGCTGTGATTTCAATATATTGTAATTGACATGACAGTGCAAATATGTCCTTGTACATGGTGAAGTCAACAAACAGCTGCCACAAAGCTGTAGTCCATGGGGAAACGAAGCACAGGACTCGTAGTGGGGACCCCAGATCTGAAATAGGGAGGGAAAAGCCAAAACTCAGTCATCATACACTGGGGCAAATAGACAGGCAGCAGAGATGCAGGAGAGTAGTTAACATTTACTAAATTATCTTAGAAATGTTACCTGTGTCCTATTGGAAGTACTGTTCAATGATTCTGTCCCTGTTGTCTGTTTCAGCCCCGTCGTCTTCCTCCTCGTCACTCTCCTCAGGTTCCACCGCTGCCACAACACCACCGTCTCGACCATCCTCCTGCAGGAAAGGCACCTGGCGGCGCAAAGCCAGGTTGTGAAGCATGCAGCAGGCCACGATGATGTGACACACCTTCTTAGGTGAGTACATTAGGGATCCACCTGTCATATGCAGGCACCTAAACCTGGCCTTTAGGAGGCCAAAGGTGCGTTCGATCACCCTCCTAGTACGCCCATGGGCCTCATTGTACCGTTCCTCTGCCCTGGTCCGGGGATTCCTTACTGGGGTCAGTAGCCACGACAGGTTGGGGTACCCAGAGTCCCCCACTAGCCATACACGGTGTCTCTGTAGCTGTTCCATCACGTAAGGGATGCTGCTATTCCTGAGGATGTAGGCGTCATGCACTGACCCTGGGAATTTGGCATTTACATGCGAGATGTACTGGTCAGCCAAACACACCACCTGGATGTTCATTGAATGGTAATTTTTTCTGTTCCTGTACACCTGCTCCCTGTCTCTTGGGGGAACCAAAGCCACATGGGTCCCATCAATGGCACCAATTACGTTGGGAATATGTCCAAGGGCGTAGAAATCACCCTTCACTGTAGCCAATTCGCCCACCTCAGGGAAAATGATGTCGCTCCTCACGGATTTCATCAGGGCAGATAACACTCTGTATAACACCTTCGAAAACATGGGCTGAGACATCCCAGAAGCAATTCCCACGGTTGTCTGAAATGACCCCCTTGCCAAGAAATGGAGTACTGACATGACCTGCACCAGAGGGGGAATCCCTGTGGGTTGGCGGATGGGGGACATCAGGTCGGGCTCCAGCTGGGCACACAGTTCATGGATAGTGGCACGGTTAAGACGGTAGGTCAGGATAATGTGGCGTTCTTCCATTGTCGACAGGTCCACCAGCGGTCGGTACACGGGAGGATTCATCCGTCTCCTCGCCCAACCCAGCGGACGGTGCCTAGGAAGGACAACATGGAGCACACAGTCAAGCAACCCACAGGTACGTACTCACAGCTAGCACAGTAAACGATTCTCTATGCAGTGAATGGCGTGTCTGAGTGGCTATGCAAGGCCTAGGCCTGTGTGACGCAGTTGAAATTGAGCCATGTGGGCCCTGGAAATGGCGGCTGCCTGACCTGTGAAGTGTGACAATGGGATGTGAGGTCAATGCGCTGGCGTGGCACACCGCGGCGGGCGGCGGGCCAAGACCGCGGCGCCAAGCCGCATTGGTTAACATTGAAGCCTATGGGTTTCAGGAGCCAATGGCGAAGGGCGCCGGCGGGACGCACCGCCGCGGGACGCACCGCCGCGGTACGCATCGCCGCGGACGTGACCGCCATTTTCTATCTACTTATCCACTTGCGACTTGAACTTTCACAGGAGAGGACCTATACTGCAAGTGTTGCTGTGACCTCGGTCTGGAAGGGACAATGGCTGCTACGCCTGGGGAAAGGGCCCCTGCCTTCACTGGAGAGGAGTTGGAGAAACTTGTGGATGGGGTCCTCCCCCAGTATGCGCTACTCTACGGTCCTCCAGACCAACAAGTGAGTTTAATTCAATCTGGATTTGGGGCCACGGGCTGGCTTGGGGGCCTGGCGGGGGGCCTGGCGGGGATGGGGGGCATGTTGGGCCTGGCGGGGGGCATGGCGGGGGGCCTGGCGGGGATGGGGGGCATGTTGGGTCTGGCGGGGGGCCTGGCGGGGATGGGGGGCATGTTGGGCCTGGCGGGGGGCATGGCGGGGGGCATGGCGGGGGGCCTGGCGGGGATGGGGGGCATGTTGGGTCTGGCGGGGGGCATGGCGGGGGGCCTGGCGGGGATGGGGGGCATGTTGGGTCTGGCGGGGGGCATGGCGGGGGGCCTGGCGGGGATGGGGGGCATGTTGGGCCTGGCGGGGGTCCTGGCGGGGGGCCTGGCGGGGATGGGGGGCATGTTGGGCCTGGCGGGGGGCATGGCGGGGGGCCTGGCGGGGATGGGGGGCGTTGGGCCACTGGAAAGGAAAATGCTGACAAACTTGAACGTGGTATTTCTCCCTCCCTGTACGTGTCACATAGGTCCGCGCCCATGAGAAGATCGGGATTTGGCGTGCCATCGCCAAGGAAGTCCGGACCCTGGGGGTCCACCATCGACGGGGCACCCACTGCCGCAAGAGGTGGGAGGACATCCGCCGCGGGACCAAGAAGACCGCCGAGTCTCTGCTGGGGATGGCCTCCCAACGTAGGCGGGGTGCCTGCCGTCAACTGAGCCCCCTGATGTTCCGGATCCTGGCGGTGGCCTACCCTGAATTGGATGGGCGCGTGAGGGCAGCACAGCAGACACAAGGGGGTGAGTACAAGCATTATCTACTCTGTTGTCGCGCAGTGGAGGTGTCTGGTTGGGGGAGGAGGGCTGGGGGTCCCCCTAGGCCAGGGCGATATCTGTAGGCTGGGCACCCCCGTAAGCCCCTGTGTCCCCAGCCACCACCCTCAGTAGTTTGTCAGTACAGCCATCCCTGGGCCGTGTCATCCATGGGTGCAGTTGTCAACTCTAGGCGTGTAGGGCATGTTCCACGGAATGCGTAGCGGACCCCAAGTGCGCAACTTAGTGCAGGGGGCATCTGTGTCTGTCATGTCCGCTAACTGTACCGGAGATCCATGTACTCAATATCCCTTTATTTCTCTCTCCCCCCCCCCTTTTTGTTTGTCTTTCTGTGCTTGTGTGCATCAGCATCATCAGGCGGAGGAGAAGTGGCATCGGGGCAGGAGGGAGCTGCATCTCACATGGCCCAGGAGGGCCATGCCACAGAGTCAGACTGGACCAGTGAGACGGAGGGCGAGGGGAGCTCCACGACGGGGACGACTGGACCCTGCAGCGACACGGACACGTCCTCGGAAGGGGGCTCCCTTGCGGGGGTGGCACCATCCGTGCCCCCCGCCATTACAGGTACAGCCGCCACCCAGCGCACCATCTCTGCCCTCCCAGCAGCCCCTCAGCGTTCGCCCCGTGCCCGCTCTGCCAGGAAGCCGGGCATCTCCTTCGCCCCAGGCACCTCAGGCCCTGCCCCTGTTACCCCCGCTGCCCTCAGTGAGGAGGTCATTGACCTCCTCCGAACGCTCATTGTTGGGCAGACTACCCTTTTGAATGCCATCCAGGGGGTGGAGAGGGAGGTTCATCGCAGCAATGCGTACCTGGAGGGCATTCATTCGGGTCAGGCTGCCCATCAGCGATCGTTCCAGGCTCTGGCCTCAGCACTGACGGCAGCCATTGTCCCTGTCTCCTGCCTGCCTCTACTAACTCCCTCCTCCCAGTCTCCTGTTCCTCTGCCTGTCCCACCCACACCATCAGACCAGCCTGCACACACCTCAACACCCAAGAGAAGCTCATCCAAACATAAGCACCACAGATCACGCAGACATTCACACACGCAACATTCCGATGCAGACATGCCAACAGTCACTACCACCTCTGTGACCCCCACCTCCTCGTCTCCCTCCTCCCTCCCTGTGACGTCTACACTCACACCTCCATTCACCTCACCATCAGCCAGTGTTTCCATCACCAGCACACCCTCCACTCCAGTCCGCACACGTGCAGTCACCATCCCCACTGCCATTTACACGTCCCCTGTGTCCTCTCCCACTGTGTCTGTCACCCCCTCTTCCACACCACACAAACGCAGCCACCCACCCACCCAACAGCCATCCACCTCACGACAGCCTATCCCTCCTGCACCTGCACCCAAAGACAGCAAACGTGACTCACCTACAACCACATCCTCTCCCTCCACTCCCATTCCCACTGTACCTACCACTCTCCATTGTCCCAAGAAGCTCTTCCTCGCCACTACTAACTTCTTTCCTGACCCTGAGCCCCCCCCCTCCTTCTCATCGGGGTAAGAAGAGCACCTCAGCCACCACCAGCCCTGCAGCCCCCTTGACAAGGGTGCAGGGGTATTGGAGCCCGCCAGCCCGCATGTCTGGATCTTTGCCCAGCAGCAAGGGGACAGCCATCCCACCCCCTGGGAAGAGGAGCAGAAGGCGGAAGGGGCGCCGCAGGAGCCCGCCTTCTACATCCCCCCCGGACACCACCCAGAGACAGTCACCAGCCACAGCTCCAAAGGGAGGAAAGGGACACAGGCCCACGACTAAGGAGGGCAAGGGCAGCAAGTCGGAGAGGTCAGGCAGCAGGCCTGCTGCCCAGGAGGAGCCCACAACCCCCATAGCCGCTGCCCCGGGAGGAACCGGCACAGCTGCCCCGGGAGAGCCCACCACCCCCATAGCCGCTGCCCAGGGAGGACCCAGCCCAGCTGGCCAGGAGGGCCCCACCACCCACAGCCCAGGTGGGCAGTGAAGGAGCACCATCCCCGCTGCCCAGGAGGGCACCACCAGGCAATTAGCAGTTGGCCATAGACCGGCCGCCGTCTCAAGAACCGCTGAACTGGGCCCTTCAAGGCAAGGAGCGCTGAACTGGGCCCCGCCGTCTCAAGAACCGCTGAACTGGGCCCTTCAAGGCAAGGAGCGCTGAACTGGGCCCCGCCGTCTCAAGAACCGCTGAACTGGGCCCTTCAGGGCAAGGAGCGCTGAACTGGGCCCCGCCGTCTCAAGAACCGCTGAACTGGGCCCTTCAGGGCAAGGAGCACTGACCTGGGCCCCGCCGTCTCAAGAACCGCTGAACTGGGCCCTTCAGGGCAAGGAGCGCTGAACTGGGCCCCGCCGTCTCAAGAACCGCTGAACTGGGCCCTTCAAGGCAAGGAGCGCTGAACTGGGCCCCGCCGTCTCAAGAACCGCTGAACTGGGCCCTTCAGGGCAAGGACCGCTGAACTGGGCCCCGCCGTCTCAAGAACCGCTGAACTGGGCCCCGCCATCTCAAGCACCGCTCCGCTGGGCCCCGCCGTCTCAAGAACCGCTCCGCTGGGCCCCGCCGTCTCACGCACCGCTCCGCTGGGCCCCGCCGTCTCAAGAACCGCTGAACTGGGCCCCGCCGTCTCAGGAACCGCTGAACTGGGCCCTTCAAGGCAAGAACCGCTGGCCCTTTGGCAGACGTGGCAGGGCAGGATCTATCTCGGGCAGGGCTGCAGGATGTCCTCTGGCCAACTTGACTCCTCCAGTGGCAGTGGGGTCTGTTATGGACTGTATGGACTGTGGCTTTGCTCTCCCCAGGATGGCCCAGTGGGCAGGCCACCCACTGTATGGACTGTTTGGACTGTGGCTTTGCTCTCCCCAGGATGGCCCAGTGGGCAGGCCACCCACTGTATGGACTGTTTGGACTGTGGCTTTGCTCTCCCCAGGATGGCCCAGTGGGCAGGCCACCCACTGTATGGACTGTATGGACTGTGGCTTTGCTCTCCCCAGGATGGCCCAGTGGGCAGGCCACCCACTGTATGGACTGTTTGGACTGTGGCTTTGCTCTCCCCAGGATGGCCCAGTGGGCAGGCCACCCACTGTATGGACTGTTTGGACTGTGGCTTTGCTCTCCCCAGGATGGCCCAGTGGGCAGGCCACCCACTGTATGGACTGTTTGGACTGTGGCTTTGCTCTCCCCAGGATGGGCCAGTGGTCATGGAGTCCCCTCGTGGATCTGGCGTCGTGTACTCAAGTGGCTGAGGTGCCCCCCCTTCCCTTCCCCCTGAGGTGCCTGTCCTATTTTCTTTCTGATGCCCCTGCAGTGTTCTCTCCGTGGAGTTCTTGTCGTGGGACTGGGCCTTGCCCCTTTGCACAGGACCCCTGTGATCCACGGACAGTGGTTGGACTACATTTAGTAGCTGTATATATTTTGTACATAGTTTATTTATTTATTGGGATTACTGGTGTACATATTTCAATATATCTGCCCGTTTATGATCTCTTCTTTTGGTCTTTGCATTATTTCGGAGGGGGGTGGTTTGTGGGTTGTGACAGTGATCTGTGGGAATGCATTGATGTGTGTGTTGTAGTGGGTGTGGGTGGGTGGGTGTGTGCCGGTAATCTTTTCCCTCCCCTGTGTCGTAGGTGCAGTACTCACCGATGTCTTCCGCGCCGCCGGGCGTGCTCCTGGTATATGAGCAGGAATAGGAGTGCGGGGATGACCTGCAACTCTGTTTCCATACTGCCGGAATCTCGCGTGGAGTGCGTAGAGGTGAGCGTTTTCCCGTTCGTAGTCTGTTTCCGCCGTGTTCTTATCGGCGGTGCTCCCGCCCCGGAAAAGGTGGCAGATTGGTGGGTCGTAATAGGGTGGGCGGTACATTGTCTGCCGCCTGGCTGTTGGCGGGAACCGCCACGCTGTTTGTTTGTACCGCTGTGGCGGGCGGAGTGTTAAGTTGGCGGGCTGTGTTGGCGGTTCCCGCCAGGGTCAGAATTGCATATTTTAGACCGCCGGCCTGTTGGCGGCTTGGCCGCCGCTTTATCACCGACCGCCAGGGTCAGAATGAGGGCCATAGTCTTTAGTCAGTGACTCTATTGTTCAAGTCCTGGGAAAGTACATTTAGCCTACACTACACATAAATGTATCAAATTGTCTTCATCATATCCTGTCCGCTGGTACATTGCAGAATGTTCTAGCACAGCCGACTGAACTCTGGGCATTTCAAGGTCCTTTCTCCCGGTTACCAGTCCTCACAAGGTTTTTTCGAAGTCTCCATTTATTGAGCAAGCAGGCCCAGTGAAACCAGGCCCTTAGTCGAGCTAATTTAAGAACATGGATTAACATAAAACATAGGTTATACATCCAGTTATGATATATTAATACATTTTATATAGGTCTTCTCATTATTGAACATCTGTTCATACATATGGTGACCATTCCCGATGGGCACATTCTCGATTATTCATGTCATTTTCTAATATTAATTTCTCTACACGTTTTTCTCAATATTAATCACACATTAATCATTAGTAAATGTCCTTAATTAACATATCCGCTCCTTCATACACATCTTAATGATTGCTCTGGCATTACCAATGGGATACTCCATATGAAATCTAGGGAAATGAAGGGAAGCAAGACTGCTTTGTCTTGTGTGTCAGCCATGGGTGAATAAAACCTATGTTCAGAACAAACCAGACTGGGCTGTACCAGACTCACAAAGACATGACTGCAAACGTATTTTCCTTTTCCTTAGCTTACCCGTCTTCCTTCTTCTCTTCCTGCTACTCCGTATCTTACATTTCTGTGTAGCATCCTTCTCATCAATCTTTTTCTCACTAGGAGGAACAGATATTAGTTTATCCTGAGGTGATGAATGCACATAGAAAGCAGGAAAATAGACTTCTCAGTTCTTGTAAGAAAGGCAAGATGACATGCAACAGGCTACAGTTGAATATCAATTAGATTTGGATTTGAATGTTTTTCTCAGTTTTGCCTTTTAGTTGTAGATGCTCCTCCATTCACTAAGACAATGTAAGTGCGGTCCCCAAAGGAATTAAGAGAGGGAAAAGGGTCACCTTGAGTTATTCTGAAGAACTGTTCATTTGAAGGGTTGGAGATTATTTGCTGTTTGTCCGTGATACAATAAAGGCAGCACGTGTGAGAGGACAATTGTGGTCACGACTGTTTCTTCGGGTTACAACATCCTTAAGGAGTGCTGCACCACTAGGGACCAATGTGGAGTGGATAGAAGGGGGTCGCTACCCCGTTGGGACCTGCCACGTAAGGGGCAATGACCGGAAGAGGGTGTTGTTGAACATTGACAGCCTATACAACAAAATCTTCAAAGCAGGACACAACAGTCTTTTACGGGGCCTTACTTTCAGGAAGGAACAGACATTAGCTTGTGCTTTATCTAATGTTTTTCTTTGCCCTCATGTAGTTCACTTCGTATTCCGCTCCATCTTTAGTCTCTAGAACACAGTTATATTGATTCATTAATTCCTACTTCACACAATGGGCAGCTGGTTAATTACTCACTGGGAGACACTAGCTCATCATTCCTATTTTCTAAACCATCATGAAACAAGTCTTTAAATTATCATCTGTTAGCCCTGCCTCCCATTCAGATACAGAGTGCAGACACTCAGCCCAATACAAGTAGCTCCAGATATGTCAAAATTATTTTCAAGCATAGTAAGTGGTCAGGAAGCAGGCTGTAATATTGCATTAATTTAGTGCTGCATGTAAAACACCCAGTTACTCATAAACAGAGTTTCTTGGTGCAAGAGGTAAATAAATCCTAACTGTGTCTTATTCTGTGGAGAATAACAGTGGGGATCTATTCTTGTTGTTTTAAGATTGTGTTCTAAATTTGAAAGGGTGTGTTTCTATTTTTAAATCCAAAGGAAGGAAGATCCAAGGAGAAAATCCACCCCCAATGAAGAAATGTCCCTTCCACCCTAGTTTTTGGTTCAGCACGTTTGAGGTGATTACTGAATCTCATGCTGCAGGAAGAAATACATTTAGCAAATTTGAGTTTTAGAAAGTTAGGGCCGTTGCCATGCTATGTTATGCAGATTGGTAGAGTGCACTGTCACCTAGGAGAATATCCTGGTGTTGAACTATGAATGATCATGTGTATTATGCCTGCTGATTTGAATACATCTCCATTTTAAACTGAAGGCCAGTGTAACTGGCAAAGACATGATCACTATTTTTCAGACTGTGGAGAAGTTCAACTGTATCATTCCAATTTTTTAATGTCAATGAATGTTTTTGTTTCTCAATACTAGATAAACATCATTAACATAATCCAGACAAGACTGATTTAATGCCAGAACAATGGACCGTTAATCCCATACAGTCCAGTGTTCCCTGTTCAGATCATTAGGGCATGAGGCATTTCCACCTCCACAGACATATTCCCACAAGCTAAAACACCTCTAAAAAAATCAATGCAATCGTGCTCTTCCCTCTCACAGAATATATACCCTTGGCTCCATGAGAGGCTTGCAGCAAGTAGAAGGGACAGGGCGGTGCGTGGGGAGGGAGTCGGTTGGGGTTAAAATAAAATGTAAGAAAAAAAAAACTTACCTTAACTGTTGCACGCCACCCCACTCCTGCTTCTCCTCGCTGCAGGCACAGGCTCCCAGCCTTCCCTGCTGCAGCATCAGGATTGGCTGGGAGTGCCGAGCCAGGGCAGACTGAACTATTGCTGGCAAAGTTGGAGCTCCCACAGTATCACATAATTGTAAATAAATTGGGAGCAGCAATAAAATATTTGATGAAGAAATATTTAAGACATAGGGTTTAGCCCAAAGAGATCATAGGCCTTTGAGTCCTACCTATAGTCAAATCAAGAGTCAGCAGGAAGGCATCATTCTCTGCAGAGCTCGTGAACATGGTTCCAGCATCGGTGTTGGTGTTCAAACAGTTGCTGTTTTTAAAAGCCTTCATATTGACTAGTCACTCCTCACTGTTTTTCTTTTCTAATCAAGCCATGGTCCTTACTACTTAGTAAACCGCGCCATCTTGGAACATTGAACTAGACACAAAATATATCGGATGTTTGCACATCATTACTTTTATTACTCAAAGTATTGGTGGAAGAAGACAATTTTGTGAAAAGTTATCAAATTACAGAAATTGGAGATTCAAAACTGTGACGGCTAGTTCTACCTCCGGTTTGAAACAGTAGTTAACTAGGTGCTATTATTCTGCATCAGTGATCTTTGAGCATGTGCAGTTTATTTGAGGGGGTGAGCTTTCACTAGAATCCCTCGATCGATCTGCACCAGATTTGTAGTAAAAGAGGCTAAGGGATGGAATTTCCCATGATCACCCCGAGGATATGAAGTACAAAGTAGTAAAATTAAGGTAAGTTGCCCGTGAAGAAACATTTCTAAAAAATGGTGTAGAGCACATAGAGACTAATAAACATAGGGGGTCATTCTGACCCTGGCGGCCGGTGGCCGCCAGGGCCACCGACCACGGGAGCACCGCCAACAGGCTGGCGGTGCTCCAACGAGCATTCTGACCGCGGCGGTTCAGCCGCGGTCAGAAGCGGAAAGTCAGCGGTCTCCCGCCGACTTTCCGCTGCTCGTTTGAATCCTCCATGGCTGCGGAGCGGGAAAGCCGCCATGAACAGGATGGCGGTAGGGGGGGTCGCGGGGCCCCTGGGGGCCCCTGCCGTGCCCATGCCAATGGCATGGGCACGGCAGGGGCCCCCGTAAGAGGGCCCCGCAAGGTATTTCAGTGTCTGCCTTGCAGACACTGAAATACGCGACGGGTGCTACTGCACCCGTCGCACCTTCCCACTCCGCCGGCTCGATTACGAGCCGGCATCCTCGTGGGAAGGGAGTTTTTCCCTGCGCTGGCGGGCGGTCTTTTGGAGACCGCCCGCCAGCCCAGGGAAAAACTCATAATACCCTCCGCGGTCTTCTGACCGCGGAGCGGTATTATGGGGGCGGAATTCTGGCGGGCGGCCTCCGCCGCCCGCCAGAATTAGAATCAGCCCCATAATCCTGTTTCACATTCCCTAAAACCTTTCTGTGCATTCTTCATGGACAGAAACTATTGTGAAAAGACGAGGAGAACAAGAAGGATAGAGGAAAGTAAGAGAAAAAAGTGGTGAAAGGAAGAAATGAAATAAGGAAATGAAAAAAGTGAAGAACATTTAGGGCCACATTATGGGCCTGATTCTAACTTTGGAGGACGGTGTTAAACCGTCCCAAAAGTGGCGGATATACCACCTACCGTATTACGAGTTCCATAGGATATAATGGACTCGTAATATGGTAGGTGGTATATCCGCCACTTTTGGGACGGTTTAACACCGTCCTCCAAAGTTAGAATCAGGCCCTATGACTTTTTCAGTCTTTTGGGAAGACTGCTGAAGTGGCGGCCACAAAAGACCGCCATATTGATGGTCCTCCAACCACCACAATAGGAGTCACGCTGTGAAGACTGCCATAAACCAGCCAAAAATCTGACACTGCGAGGACACAGGAGGGCAGGAAAGAGGCGGTTCCACCATCAGCACCGCCAGGCTGACACAAATCCACCCACCAGATTACGAGCCACAAGTCAGCACAGCTGTTTTCCATGGCAAAAAACCATTGGCGGTACGAACCGCTGTGGTCAAACCCACTACTGTCAAAACACGACATCACATTGGACAGTTTGAACACCCCACACCTGACACACATCCACACACCGGACACACCCACTCACTGCCATATATAACACACACATCTCACAACCCACAATCCTTTGCAACTAAAGTGACATACACATACACAGAGAGCAGGCAATCAGAGAGAGAGAGCTCCCAAACACCATTGACACACACACACCACTCACCAGCACAACTAACACACAACACACATTATGAGCACACTCAAATCACCACAAGCGCCCATCACTCACAATGCACCACCCACAACCCATCAATCACCCAAAACTGCACCCTTACACACACACAACAACCCCTCTCCCATCAGCACAACCACAACCATGTCCCCCAAAAGCATCTAAGGTTCACAGACAAGTTGATGGTTGATATTGTTAGGATAGAGCCACAACTGTTTGGAGCACAGGCCCAACAAGCATCAATTGCCTGGAAAATGGAGCTGTGGCAAAGAATAGTCAACAGGTCAACTCAATAGGCAACCATCAATGCACAAGGAAGGACAGCAGGAATAGGTGGAACAACTTTAAGGGGCAGGTACCTTCCCGTGCACAAGACTGGCAGTAGTCCCCCACCTCCTCCCCCATAGTTCACATCTTGGGAGGAGAAGGTCTTGGACATTCTGCATCCCAAGGGCCTGACTGGAATACCTGGGGGACTGGACTCTGGTAAGTACTGACAACTTCCATGTTAAACAGTTGTGGTGTCTTGCATGCTTTCTCACCATCCAAGTACTCTCCAATTCACTGTATGTCTCACTACACCTCCCACCTATTTAACTTTTACCCCTCTCCTGCATGCCACACCTCCACCCAGCCCAACTGCCCACAAAAAAACTTGGCAAAGGCACAGATGGCATTGCCTAGTACTATCACTATGTCTCTATCAACACACTAGCCCATCTACGTTAAAACATGGAATGCGCACATCATGTCTCATGCATGTATGACTATTGTACGAGCTACACCAACTAGATGGTGCGACTTAGGAACACTATGGCAATGACAGCAATGCAACGGCACATCAAAATTCCAACCAAGGCTAAATACAGCTACAGCTCTTTGACTAATCCAAATTGCCACTCATTCAGATCTCTAACCCTGAACTGGACTCACCATGGTGTGGAAAGTGTAAAGGCAAACTCCACGCACATGCAGAACATGCTCAGATGGGACATCTAACCTTGCATACTCACATACTGTCCTCCCACTGGGACACATGGCACAATGTCCAGCCATTTCGTGAAACATCTAGCAAGCCTGACTATTCACCAGGTAACAGTGCTGAACAGTCATGTGAACTATCAGACAATACCTGAACCCATCCGCCTGTGCTATATATACCAAACCTGAATGACACCACCCCACATGGAGTATATAACACATGTCACAGACTACTATGTACCACCAAAGATATGCTGTGCAGCATCTGTCATTGTCATAGCTGGGAATCGAGTTAAGCCACTGTATGCATCTGACAAAGAGATAACCAAACACACTTTGAAAATGTAACTCTGTGTCTCACTCCATCCACAGGTACCCCTGCCAGTGCCTTAACGGAGAGGATACCAGAGACTGCCAGCCCTCCTCAGAATAAAGACCCCAGTGAGGACAACACACCTGGATGTCTGGACATTGACAAGCTACTAGGCCCATCTGGGACACCTGGCAATCTAAGACTCCCTGCCTCACCTTGCCCACATCTATCCACCCCCCAACCATGTAGCTACAACTTCACAGCCAAACCTTTGTCTCCAAACCTGTGTCCCAAGGACGTAGAAACTATTCTATGCCCCAGAGTACATGGACCTGAGTTGACCCCTCACACCACAGACTATGAAGGTCCTGCTAATACTGGGAGTTGTGACACCGTGCCAGGGGCACAGGCACCTAGGTGCAGTGGGCATGGGGGGGAAGCTGGGGGCTAGATGTTGGGGCCCCCAATGGACTCCACTAACCAGGAAACCATCTCCCAAGTCCCAAGTCCTGGGAGGATACCAACAATTCCAGGATTGGATGGGCCAGATTATCACCATGTTGGGGGAAAACAAAAGGTACCAGGAGGTCATGCATCAGTGGCAGGCACACAATGCCACCATGGCCTCCATTGCAGGGATGCTGAGGAACATTAACACCACCCTGCGTGCTTCCTCAACCACCATCGGGGCCCATCCGCTAGTAACCTAACATCTGAACCATCTACAAAAGTGGCAGTTAGTTGAATGGAGGTCCTGCCAGGGCAACTATAGTCCTCAGACACCACTCCCTCTGTCGCTGAAGGACCCCCCCACAAATGTGGACATCCACACAGACATCTGGCTGGGGTAGATGCCAAAACCAAACCCACTGCCAGGTAGTGAACCTCACCTAATTTGTCTCTCCTGTGTGCCACTGAGACACCCTGTTGACTGTTCAGAGACATTACTACATTTTCCAATGGCACATGAACACTGCACCTGTGCAACCAGCTTCTGTAGCAGCTACACTAAGGATTCCATCTACCATCACCTCACGCATCCCCTTTGGGCAATTTGAGCACCTTAATTTTGCCTTTCACAATCATGACATGCACAATAAACATCATTAAACATTGCTACTGTACATGTGCCTTTAATAAACATCTAAAATTGTGATGCTTCCCAACCGTGGTCTAGTAATGCCCCCCTACATCGAAGAGGAAGTGTAATGGACAGCAGAGGGAGACACCCTCAGCAGGAGACACATTCCAACAGACACGTCCCAGGACAGATGTCAGAGAGGTTGAAAACCA
Organism: Pleurodeles waltl; assembly: GCF_031143425.1. Taxonomy (NCBI): domain Eukaryota; kingdom Metazoa; phylum Chordata; class Amphibia; order Caudata; family Salamandridae; genus Pleurodeles; species Pleurodeles waltl. The sequence continues at coordinate 773,388,719 of NC_090439.1, read as the reverse complement.
GGCCCACACAAGACTATAGTCAGTATTCCAACCTGCAAAAAGAGCATCCAGAGACTACCATCAGGATGGAAGGCATGGTGCCACACAAAGCACACATGCAGGTCCTAAGCAGGGGCCCTAAGCAGAACATTCACAAAAATCACCTTACCTCCCATCTGTCATCTACAACCCCAATTTGTTTAATCATTTACCAATAGTTAATGACTATGAGTGCCTCAAACCATAAGTAGCAGAGGCACAGATTTAAATACCAAAGTCAGTGGGGGGAATGACATGAGAACAGGAGAATGCAGGACACATATCTCATTACTGATCTGTCCATTTGAGAAGTGAATGTAGGAAACTGCAGGGAGAAGACATATTCGAGCTGAACCACTTTTACTGTGCACCTTACATTCTATCAGCCAGCTTCCACAACTCACACATAGGACCACATTACATCCCCATTGATGAATCACGTCAGGAGGACTATTGTCATGTATGAATATGGACATACAGGACTTGAAAAATCCCACTCAACATGCCTGTATGTCAATGGAAGTACTGCTTGATGAGCTCAGTCCTAGAGTCAGCTGCACCTTCTTCCTCTGGTGTCTCATCACCTTCCACTTCAGCATTTCCAGCCACTAGCCCAGCTGCCTCACCCTCATCAGCTAGCAATGGTATCTGATGCCTCATGGCTAGATTGTGGAGCATGCAGCAGGCTACAATAATTTAGCATATCTTTTGGGGTGAGTTGAGGAGGGCACCTCCAGATAGGTCCAGGCATCTGAATCTAGCCTTCAGTAGGCCAAATGTTTGCTCAATTACATGCCTCATTGTCCTGTGGGCCTCCCTGAAACGGAGTTCCCCTTCCGTGGCAGGGTACCTCACTGGTGTCAACAGCCAAGGAAGGTTTGGATAGCCAGAGTCACCTGTGTGCACAAATATAGGCCAGTGAAATAATAGGTACAGCGACTGTGCAGAAGGTGATGACAGGCACCATGAAACACATTAATATGCATACATACCACGGAGCCAGGCTCTCTCTGTTGGTAGTCAAGCGATCATGTGAGGGACATTGCTGTTCCTCAAAAGGTAGGAGTCATGCTAAGATCCAGGAAACTTGGCAGTGACTTGTCATATGTACTGGTCTGCCAGACACACCACCTGAACATTTATGGACTGGTAGTTCTTCCTTCCTATACATATGTTCCTTAGCACTGGGAGGGACCAGGGCTACATGGATGCCATCAATGGCACCTACCACATCACAATTGTGTCCGATATCATGAAGGTCTGCCTTCACATAGGCCAAGTCTTCACGTTGGGGGAACCTGATGTAGCTGTCCAGGTGCCTTAACAAAGCATTCAGTACATCCTTCAACACCAGACTGAACATAGGCTGACATCCCTGCTGTTAAAGCCACTGTATTCTGAAAGGAGCCCATGGCAAGAAAGTGTAGCATTGACAAGATTTGTACTGGGAGGGATGCAATAGAGATTGCGTATGGGCGGCAACAAATCCGTATCCAACTGCGTACATAGATTCATGATGGTCTGACGATTCAGATGACAAGTCTGGATTACATGCCTGTCCTCTATTGTTGCAAGATCAGCTAGTGGAGAGTATACTGCCTGTTGTTGATTCAATCTCCTCATGGCAGGATATCTAGGTTGAGAGGAGAAAATGTACAGTGAGTAAAGCAGTAGGCACATGTAAACAGCACATGTTACATTAGCACACTCCTAACACTGTAGGGGATGAGTTGAAACTTTTAGTTGTATCATAATTTCTGAAGCCACCCTATGTAGTAGTGGGATATATTGTCAGTGCAATGGCAGTCATGTAGGTCCATGTGTGCAGTATGCGTACATATCATTTCTGTTTGACATGTATGTTGTGAGGACTTAGGTACAGTTAATCAAATGTCAGGAATGGTGTGAGTTATAGTGGTTTGATCATGTTGTGAAGTCAAAGTACTGTAGCTGCCTGTTAGGTGGACTGTGCGTTCATTAGTTGTGACACTGCACTCGATGATTGACTATGGATATGTCATGTGTGTTATGTAGGCCACTGTAGATGCACTTAGATGTATGAATATTTGAGGTATTTGGTGTTTGCAGATCTTTATCTGTGAATGGGTTAAGAATAATCACATGGCTGTACACAAGACTTGGATTCTACACATCAGTTGTCACCTGTATGGGAGTCCAACTTGTAATGGATACATCAGTTATTTTATCGATATTGGCATTTCTGTACAGAGTGTTAGGTCAGCCATGATGTGTGACAAGCAGGTGCTGTTTAGTCTGTGAGTCGAGTAGTCTTCACTATCAAGGGACACTACAAATGGACATGGACTGATCAGGTGTAGTTACAGTACAGGCCTGATGTGTTTTGTTCAGTCATCTGCTCTTCCAATAGGTGATAGGAGTATGGAGAGGTATGATCAGGATTCAGACAGTCATTTGTACTTCAGCCAGAGCATGATGTGCATGCAGACATGGCTTTGCTGGTTATCATGTGGATTACTTCAGTCATGCTAACTTACTTTGAGTTTGATGTCTGTGTGTGGGTTGGCATACAGGGGTGGCTAGTTGTGGACTGTTGTGACATGATGTAGGATTTGGGTATTGCCACCAGAGATAGCCTAGCCAGAAGAAGTTTACCTATAGACGTGCATGTTTACATGTGTGTATGTGGGGAATATGTTAACCCTTTTTCTTGCTCTCCCTCCCTCCCTCTCTCTGTTTGTGTGCATTAGCATCAGCAGGTGAAGGAGATGGGGCACAGGTGAGTGGGGATGCTGCAGACCATGGGACCTGGAGTGCTGCTAACAGCAACAGTGAAGTTCCAATGGAACGGAGGACAAGGGGAGTGCCCTAAGGGAGACCGGATCTTCAACATCATCTTCAGAATCCTCCTCCAGTATACACTCTCTGATGGTGGCGGACCCTTCTGGGACAACCCCAGTACCATCTAAGCCCACCGCCTCCTTACTACCACTGACCTTCCTGTAGCTCCCCACCCAGTTGTCCGTGCCCACACACCAGAGAGGGTGGGAGTCTCCTTTGCCGCAGGCACCTCTGCCCCTGCCCCAGTCAGCTCTGCTGCCCTCAATGAGGAGGCTATTGACCTCCTGAGGGTGATTTCTGTGGGTCAGTCGACCTTTGTGAATGCCATCCGAGGACTGGCAACTCATGTCCAGCGGAGTAATGTGTACCTGGAGAGCATTTACTGTGCACTGGCTGGCCTACAGAGATTCTTTCGGGCTCTGGCCTCCACACTGATGGCAGCCAGTCACCCCTTGTCTTCCGTCCCCCCTCCACCTACTTCTTCCCAATCCCAGACCCCTCTTCCCCATACCAGCCTAAGCACACAGATAGACAAGCATGCACCCACCACAACATCGAAAGGCCACAGCTCACAGACACAATCACCACAAGACCCACCACTAGCATGCAACAAATAACACCCACCTGCAGACACACCAACATCCACTACCTACACAGACTCCCCCACCACGCCAACCTTCACAGACACCACACTGGACGCACCTGCAGTCACCACACCTACATTCACAGATACAGCCACCACTCCAATCCTACCTACAATCAACACAATAGCAGACCCGCAGACATCCCCTCCTGTCACCACATCTGCAGATACCACAAGCTCCAACACACCCACATGCAGCACATCGTCCATACCTGCAGACACCACCCCAACAGACAGTCAAAAATCCACCATGGAATCTCTCAGCACCTCCTACCCGCTCCTCCCAAGACACATAAACACCCACACATACCCACCCAACAGACACCCAGCACCCACAAGCATACCTCACACAAACATGCACCCAAGACATCTACCATGACATCTCCTACAACCACTCCCTTTATCTCCAATACCAAACCTTTTTGCCATTACCATCCCTGTGTGTCTAAAAAGGTGTTCCTTTCTGAGTTTTCCCTCTTCCCCACTCCTCTCCCACCCCTTGATACCACCAAATGGTCTGTGTCTCTCCCAATCCAGCCCTTCTACCTCCAAGACCTTCCCTGCCCCCTGCCAGTACCCATGCCCCCCATGCCAAGATGTCAACCCCTCCCAAGTGTTCCCAGCCTTCCCCTAAACCTCACCCTAGGCCCACCTCCCAAGCCCAAGCCCAAAGACATCCAAACCAAAGCCCAAAACCCCCTCTAAACCCCCAATCCCTGAGGTGCCTGCCTGCCCCCTTGATGCCCCTACCCTGTAGAGGCCATTTAGCAGTCAGGAGTCATGTAGGGGTACACAGATGTGCCATATGTGCATTGTACACATTGTTATTCATACTGGCCTATGTCCTTTTTATATTGTACATAGGAAAGTATTCATTTGCATATTTATTTTTGCAATATATCTGGGCCAACCATTTGTTGGTACCATGGTCACATATTTGTCCTGCCTTTCTTTCCCCATGGCCGGTTTGGTCTTTCCTGCTTCGGTTTGTGTGTGTGTTAGTTGTGCTGGCAATTGTGTCTAGGCAGCATGTGTGAGTGTGGCCCTAGCATTTGTCCCACTGTAATGGCTGTGTATTGTGTGTTAGACTTATTTGTGTATGGTAAATGCATGTATGTTGCTATTGTGCGTATTGTTTGTGTTTACATGTGTATTGGTAGTGCTGTGTGCTGTTGTGTGGTTGTACTGTGTGCCTGCATGTGTGTGTGGTGATTGGTACATCAGAACCGTTCAATGGTGTGTTTGCATGGTATGGCATATGCTTTGTTATATGGCTGTGTGATTGTGTGTATTGGTTGTCAGGTGTTTTTATGTGTTGTATGTATGTAGTGTCAGGTGGAGGTGTGTATTGTGGTTGCTTGGCGATGCGTTTGAGATGTTGCAGTTGTGATGTGGTTGTGTGATTTTGGCTGTGTATTGTTGTGTTTGACTGTGCCGGTGCAGTGTGTCTGTGGGTTGGTGTGTGTTTTGTAACTGTGCATTAGCTATGGTGTGTATAGTAGGTGTGTGCATGGGTGGATGAGACTGTGTGTGAATGTGCGTATCAGTGTGAGTTAACATGTGTGTGTGTCACCCTTACCACCTGTCAGGGTGTGCATGTTGTGGGTGCATGGGTACTTTGCCTTTTCTCCACATTGTCAGGTAGGTGTGTGTCCTCACGATTGTCGTGGTTGTCGCATGTTCTGGAGTCGTTAGGTGAGCAATAGCAGTGAGACGATGTGCAGTTCAGATTCCGTGGTGCCTACAGACAGGTATGTGTTCCAGAAAGTGGGTGTCTCCTTTTATAAAGTTGGTTTCCGCCAGGGTTTCCATGGTGGTGCAAACCTGGCGGAAATCTTGGCGCTGTGCAGACTTGTGATGTGCAGCCCTGTGACTGGAACATGGTGTTCGCCGGCCTGAAGGTGGCTACCGCTTTCTGTGGCGTGCTGACCACACTGGCAGTGCCAGCAGTTGTTTGGCTGTATTATGTAGTGAATACAGCCATGGTCATAATTTGGTGGTCTTCTCCGCTGGTCTGTTGGTGGTATGACCACTGCCGCCAGGCTCGTAATGACCCCCTTAGTATTTAACATTTGGCTCCAAAAGCAGTTGTTTTGATCTCATTATGTCAGTTATGTATAGATAGGAGCTCCAGCCTGTTTCTGTACAATCTAAATATCATAACCAATAGTGAAGTTCAGCATCTTTGTTAAGTCCTTCTTTCATTGTATTGAACTTCAAAATCATATTACTCTCTCATTAGCATGATTTCCAAATCCTCCTGCCCCACTGGGTTTTTGTTGAGTTTCTTAATCCCACAGAATGTAAAAGATCTCTGTTGGGGATGATATTTCCCAAAGTGTTCAACTAGTGGTAATTTTAAATCAGACTTTTGTATGCTGCAATAGTGTTCTTGGATCTTGTGTTTTAATGGTCTGATCATTCTGCCTCCATAGTTATTTACATAGGGACAGAGTATTTTTTAGACTATATATGTTCTTTCGCAGTTGATACATTCCCGAATATGGTGTTTATGGTTATTTATTGTGCAAACTTGTGTTTTGTTCGCCGCTAATTTACAAATTAAACATTTTCTACAGGTGTAAAAACCAACAGGTTTGGCCAAGAAGGAATCTGTTTTATCTTTTTTCACTTGGTAAAAGGAATGATATAGTTTCTGTTTCAGACTCAGTGCTTTTTGGAAGCTGATCTGAGAAAAGGGGTTGATCTCCTCCTGTAAATGTGTATGGTGTGTGAGTAAGGACCAATGTTTTCTTAGATTCTTTCTGTCAGTGAAACCAGATCCTCGGGGACTGCGCACGCTCCCAATGTCCACCACTAGACAGCTCCACAACTCTGATAGAAATATCACAGAGCCTGAGAGAGTCCAAGTGGGGGAAAAGGGGATTAGGTAGGGAACAGCTGGGAAGGAGACCTGTAGGAAACAAAAGGTTAAACAACACAATATCAAGATATAATCACATTGACTTTCACTAGACTATGGTTCTAAGCGTTGTCATACTGTAACCATGGATAACCTAAGAAGTGATTATAACTAGACCTCAAGAACTCTGGGTACCTGGAAAAAATCAAGAATGGTTAATACAATGTTTCATATGAGCTTTTCAGGAAATGTCACATACTGTCTAGGAATACAAGAACCTTCTAGAATAATGTTTCAGAACAAACATTGCATCTTTACATGAGGACAAAAGGCAATCTGAAACATTCCCTGGAAAACAATAGGAATTGTATTAGGGACTTAATATGCACAAAGAATGTCACATTTTGAATTTAGCATCTTCACAGAAAATCCATAGGCCCAGGATAAATGTGTGCACTTCAACAAACACTACACATCAAAGTTTTAATTGCCATGAAATGATCGCGCACACTATTGCCGATCTGAATATCAATTTTTACATGCTGGAAATGAATCGCTCACACTGTCGATTCTAACAAGAATATGCAAATGCCATGAAATGATCGCGCACACTGTTGCCGATCTGAACATCAAATTTTACATGACGGAAATAAATCACGCACACTGCCGATTCGAACAAGAATATGCAAATGCCATGAAATGATCGCGCACACTGTTGCCGATCTGAACATCAAGTTTTACATGTGGGAAATGAATCACGCACACTGCCGATTTGAACAAGAATATGCAAATGCCATGAAATGATTGCGCAAGCTGTTGCCGATCTGAACACCAAGTTTTACATGCGGGAAATGAATCGCGCACACTACCGATTCAAACAATAATATGCAAATGCTATGAAATGATCGCGCAAGCTGTTGCCGATCTGAACACCAAGTTTTACATGCGGGAAATGAATCACGCACACTGCCGATTCGAACAAGAATATGTCAATGCCATGAAATGATCGCGCAAGCTGTTGCCGATCTGAACACCAAGGTTTACATTAGAGCAATGATTCGCATACTCTGAAAGTTTTACGAGTAGGCCCAAAACTCTAGAGTCTTTGAGAACGGGATCGGGGGCCCAGCACGACCTCCGCCTTACCACCCTGCTCAAGGATCACCAAAATAATGCGGGCAGGCCTGGAACATCAAGGTAGGCCCCCGGAACATGAGCTCAGGAAAATGCTGCTGCTCTGCACCGGGACCTCTGAATAGTGAGCACTTGGAGCTGGGCTGGCTCCCTTATATAGAGTCTGGCCCATCCCACAAACCACACCCAGACATGCTGCAGAGAAAGCTTCTAGAAGGTCCTAGAAAGGGACCACACCCTAACACACTCAGTAAGTCTGCAGCAATACCTTGCAAATGAACAGTTATTGCAAACATCATTAATAGTGTTTTTCAAGGTTAAAGTCTGCAATGCAAAAGGTTAACATATTGCATATAAACAAAATGCATGAATTATGCTCTTGCATAAAGGCTGGGTTTTTGCATTTTGGTCGCCCGATGATGAGCATTATGATATGCTGTGATGAATATGATGCTGGGTTATGTAGTTCCAGTATTGTGTGTCCAAAATAAGTTGGTTTCTATTTAATTGGACAATTTCTTGCATGGTGTTTACTAAATGATTTTCCTCATAGTTACTTTCTTTTAAAAAATGTGCAAGTTCAGTCACTTTGTATTTGTAGTTTTCGCTTTTGCTGAGATTTCTTTTGATTCATTGGTACTCCCCTTTCAGTATGTTAGCAATTGTGGTCTTCCTGTGTAATGTGCTGTATAGTTTGTTGTTTTCAATGTGTATTGTAATTTCTAAGAACTCTACTTAGTCTTTGGAGATTGAGAATGTCACTTGTATTTCTCCTTTGTTCACATGAAGTTCTGATATGTATTCCTTGAAGAGTTCATTGGACCCTTCCATCAATAAGTTTTCGATATATCTTGCCCAGAGGATGATGTTGCTGTTAAACCTTTCATATTTCTTGTGCCAAAGCCAGTGCTTCTTAATTTCACCAATTAGGATGCCAGTGTATGGGGGAGCACATTTGGTCCCTATTGCAGTCTCCTGCAGTTGTAGTAAGATGGAACAATTGAAGGGGAAAAGGTCATTGCATAGGCAGAAATCAAGCATAGCAAGAATCTTCTGATTCCTTCTAAAAATGTACTGATGTGGTTGAGATGGTGTTTTCCACTGCTTCTAACAATATTTGATTGATGTATAGAGCCTAATCACATCTATTGTGGCCTGCATGCAGTTGGACTGCCAGTCAAAATTGTTAGGTTTGAGAAGTATGTCTTTTGTGTACCTTATGTATGAAGGTAGGTTTTTCACAAATGGTTGCAGTTCATGGTTGTTAGACCTGACAGCCTTAGGGTGGTCATCCTCCAAATTTGTTTCTGCCTCCCTCCATTTTCCTGACCATGTTTTTGCTGGTTTTAGGACTCTGCACACTTTACCACTGCTGACCAGTGCTAAAGTGCAAGTGCACTTTCCCCTAAAAATTGTAACATTGGTTCCTTCCGAATTGGCATATTTAATTTACTTGTAAGTCACTAGTGAAGTGCACTAGAAATGCCCAGGGCCTGTAAATTAAATGCTACTTGTAGGCCTTCTGAACTGGTTGTTACACCTACATAGGTAGCCTCTTAACCATGTCTCTGGTCTGCCATTGCAAGGCCTTTGTGTGCAGTTTCACTGCCACTTCGACTTGCCATTTAGAACTACTTGCCAAGCCTTAAACTCCCCTTTTACTAAATACATCACCCCTAAAGTAGGCTTTAGATAACCCATAGGGCAGGGTGCTATATACGTAAAAGGCAGGACATGTACTTATGTGTTTTGCATATCCGGGTAGTGAAAAACTCACAAATATGTTTCCACTACTGTGAGGCCTGCTCCTCTCATAGGCCAACATTAGAACTGTTCTCATATACTTTAAAGTGGTAGATTCTGATCTGAAAGGAGTAGTCCTGTCATGTTTAGTATGGCCAGAATGGTAATAGGAAATCCTGCCGACTGGTGAAGTTGGATCTAATATCACTATTTTAGAAATGCCACTTTTAGAAAGTGGGCATTTCTCTGCACTTACTTTCATCTATTCCTTACAGGCTGTCTCCAATCCACGTCTGGTCTGTGCTGGTTGACAGCTCCCCTTGTGCATTCCACCCAGACAGCCATAAACACAGGACACTCAGTCACATCTGCATTAATCTGCATACTGAATGGATCTCCCTGGTCAGGAAGGGTGGAGGGGCTCTCTCGTACCCTGTAAAGGCCAGTGGCCTATCCTCACACAAAGGACTGATAACCCCTCACAGGGATCCTGGCAGACAGGACTGGGCTGAAAGGGGAACTTGTGCACTTCAGAACCACTCTTTGAAGTTTCCCCCACTTCAAAGGGACTTTTGGGTATATATGCAGAGTCTCTGACCCCACCAAATCTGACAGTTCTGGATCTACACCTGGACTCTGTGAGAAGGACTGCCTGGCTGACCAAAGGACTCATCTGGACTGCTTTGCTGGGAAGGACTGCGCCCTGCTTCTTGCCCCACTGCCTCCTTTCTGCTGGCCTCTGACTCTGCTGGAAGGACTCTGCCTTCCCCACAAGTGTTCTCCAAGGGCTTGGATTGAGCGTGCCTCCTGTTCTGAATTCTCAGGGCCACAAACACTTCAACTCAGAGAAGAAAATCCCTGTATGTCAGAAAATCAATGCAACGCCGGCAGAAATTGATGCAGCACCTGCCTCGCAGTGGAAAAATCGCTGCATCACCTATCGGATCGAAAAAGTGCCTGCTCCTTCTACCAGCATGTGAAGGGTTTTCAATGCATTGTTCTTGGGCATCAAAATATTCCTGCATCGCAGTGAGGAACCAAGGCTGTGCTCCTGTAAGTCAACTCATCACCTCTCAGTGCGGAAAGAAACAAATCATCATCTGTCCCGCACCGGAAAATCTGGCGCAGCGCCTTATTTTTCAACACATCTTCTCCTCTGCCACCCCCAGGCATTGTTATTTTCGATGCATGCTATGTACAGTGTGTTACAAGGATATAATCACTGATTCTTAAGGATTGAGACTCATTTAAACCTTTAAAAAGGGATATATCGACATGCATATTGGATTTTTGTCATTTTTATCTTTATTCAGATAAGTATTATCTATTTTTCTAAACTGGTGTGAAGTACTTTTGTGGTGTTTTCACTATGTTACTGTATGAGTTATTGCACAAATACTTTACACGTCGCCTTCTAAGTTAAGCCTGCCTGCTCTGTGCCAAGGTACCAGAGGGTGAGCACAGAATAGTTTGGATTGTGTTGTGACTTTCCCTGACTAGGACTGTGGTCCCTACTTGGACAAGGTTTTATAATTCTGCCAAATATAGACCCCAATTTCTAACAATGGTCTATATACTTCACATGTCTGGAGCAGATCGAGTATATGCTAGCAATGATAGGCCGTTCTTTTGGTGGGAATCCAGGTGTATGTATTTTTGTTAATACATGTAGAGTAGCCATTACTGGATGTTTGATATATAAAGAAATTTCTTTGCTTCGAAACTAAGAAGGCTCTTATTGTACCATTTGTCAAGGAGGTCTGACAGGTCTTTTTGTACCTCAGAAGTTGGATTTTGTGTTAGGTCATCATCTGTGTGTATAATAACTATATTTCCTCCTTTGTCGGCTTATTATATTGTAGGTTATGGATTGTCATTGATGTCCATAATAGCCAGTTTTTGTCCCAGAGTGATATTATACGGTATGTAACTCTTTTTTGTTTTGCATTTTATGTGTTCTCCTTCAAGATCCCCTAGAACCGCTGTGTAAAAAAGTTCTATTGTGTTGCCTGAAGATAGGATATTTGCAAATGTAGATTTTGGGAAGAAGTGTTCATTTTGTTTTGCATGTGATGTTTGGTTCAGCGGCAATTTATGCAAGGTCCAAGGTGATTGGCTTATAGTACACTCTTTTGAGGTACTGGCAACACAGCAGTTCAAGTAATTCACTCCACATAATTTTATATAAACATAGTAGTATTGCATTGGATGACCACAGTTAGACCTGCCAACCTTCCCCTTGACGTGGTTTCCTCTGACTTTTTGCCTTCTGACCTCTTGTTTTTCAGACTTAATTTTTACTGACTTTAGGATTTGGTGCTCTTTACTACTGCTGACCAGTTTTGAAGTTTATGTGCTGTCCACACTAAACTTAGTAACACTGGCTATCCACAATTGGCATATTTAATTTACTTGTAAGTCCCTATTGAAGTGCACGATATGTGTTAAGGGCCTAAAATTAAATGTTAATATTGGGCCTGCAGCACTGAGTGTGCCACCCACTACGATAGCCACATAAACATGTCTCAGACCTGCCACTGCAGAGTCTGTGTGTGCAGTTTTAAACTGCCACTTCCTCCTGGCAAGTGCCCAAACCTTCGTTTTTGTTTTATATAAGTCACCCCAAAGGTAGACCCTGATTAACCCCAAGGGCAGGAGGCAGTGTATTTAAAGAGTTGGACACGTACTTTTATGTTTACCATGTCCAAGTAGTGAAAAACTCTTAAGTTAATTTTTACTACTGCAAGGCCTGTCCCTTCCAAAGTTTAGCATCGGGGTTAGCTTGAAGCCTCCTTAAAGTGTTACTTCCAATTGGTAAAATATAGACGCCAGACGGATGTGTCTTCCTTGGCTAGATAGGTGGTAGAAGCTGACACTTGTACCTGAATAGGGATGTGCCTCTTTGTACCCAAATCAAGTGTCTGGAGCAAGGGAAGAAAGGGCAGGGACATGGTGATCTTCAAAGGCCTCTTTGAAGTCTCCCCCACTTCAAATCCACATTTAGGTATAAATTCTGGTCCCCAAACTCCACCAAATCGGAAGTCTGCTGGAACCAAGAACACTCTGCCCTGAAGAAGGACTGCTGTGCTGCCAGGAAGGATTGACACATTGCACCTGCATTACTTTGTTGGCCTACTGCATGCTGTGTGCTGTGCTGTAGGAGGGATTGGCACTTTGCTCTTTGCTTTGCTGTGTTGGCTGCTGACTGCTGTTTCTTGCCTGCAGTGAGTTGGACTGGATTTGTTCTCTACATCCTTGCACCCAAGAGTCTCCAAAGGCTTTCTGTTTTACCCACTTTTCTCCTGAAGTCTCATGGACATTTAAAACTGCCTGCAACTCTCCTGGTACTGCTGAACTCTGCCATCTGTGAGTCCATCCCTTGCCTGAGGTGACCCTTTCCAGTCCTGGGCCTCAGAAGTGGGTTTTGCAGCCTTTTCCCTCTTGACGAAGACGCATCTGGATTGGAACCTCGGCATCTTCCCTTCAAAGTCAATACAGCAGCTGCTCAATGACATTGTCTCAACTCCTGGCGCAACTCAACACCGATGGACACCGGATCTAGGATCTACTCTGCTCGACAATGATGCATTTCCATTCACTTGAACGGGTTCGACGACAATGCAGGATACTCTTTGTGCAGTTCGATGGTGACGCAACATCAACAAAGGCTTCATCATAGGTACTGTTTCAACGGGGCCTGTCTGAGGCCTGTGGCCAGCCTACCCTCCATCGCGGTCGGCCTGAATTTTGGATTTGCACCAGTCCCTCGGGACCTCAAGTAACCCTTTGACCGCTAGTGACTTCAAAGCACTGTTTTCACATTTAGGTGGTCATTATGACCCTGACAGTCTTCTGACTGCCAGGGTTAATGTCGCAGTATCACCACCAACAGGCTGGCGGTAATGACTGCCAAATGATGACCATGGTTGTGATCCCTCTGGTATACAACCAATGTACCACACCAACCGCCAGTGCGGTAGGAACACCGAACATGGCGGTAGCCACATACAGGCAGGTGAAAGACAAGGATCCGCCCACCATATTATAACACAACACACCACCACGATTTCCGGGGGCGGTAGCAATCACACCAAGAGCCACATGACTTAAAAGGAGCCACTCTCCTCCAGGGACACACAGGAGTCCGTGGCCTCCATGGAACCAGAAATGCAAGTATTCCCAATGCTGTACCATGCCATTGCTGTCCTGGAGCACCAACACCAACGAAGACTACGAGGGAGAGTACAGCCGCCTAGCACACAAGGGTAGGAGGGTGATACACACACATGCAAAAAACAGACCATACACACACCACACACCCAGAAACACATGCACAGGAATAAACAGCAACAGAACCCAGTAGTAAATAAAAGCAGGACACATACAAAGTTCCAACCACTTTATTCCTATTGTATGAATATGTAAAATACAAAAACATGCACAACTGCAGAGATAAATAAATGCAGGTCCAAAGGCCAGTCCAAAGTCATTAATGCCCACAGGGCGAAGTCCAAGCCCCAACTTGACTCCTGACAACATCGGGATGCCACTGTTCAGGGTCATCATGTTGGCACCTCAGATGGTGGGGGTGTGGGGTGGATGGGGGTTGCAACGCATTGTGAGGGGGATCCTAGCCCACTGGTTCAGGAGGGGGCTTCCTGCCCACAGGATGAAGAGGGCACTGGCTGTCCACTGGTTCTGGAGGGGGCTGGCTGCCCACAGGATGAGGAGGGTGCTGGCTGCCTATTGGTTATTGATGGTGCCCCTTGGCCTCTGGTTCTGGATGCTGCTCCATGGCCACTATATTGTGGGCCTCCTGGTCTGGGGATTTCTGTGGGGCCTCCTAGTACAGGGATTTCTGGGGCTCCTCCTTCTTCAGGGATTTCTGAGGCTCCTCCTTGTCCAGAGATTTCGGGGGGTTCTCCTTTGATGTCTAGGGGGCTTCCTTGGCCTTTAATTTCTGGGGGCCTCCTTGGCCTTTGTTTTCTAAGGGGCCTCCTTGGCCTTGGATGTCTGCGGGGCCTCTTTGGCTTTTGTTTTCTGGGGGGCCTCCTTGGCCTTTGATTTCTGGGGGGCCTTCTTAGCCTTTGATTTCTAGGGAGACTCCTTGGCCTTTGATTTTTATTTCTGGGGGGATCCTTGGGCAGGGACTTTGATGGGGCATCCTTGGCCCTGGGACTTTGATGGGGCCTCCTTGGCCCTGGGTTTTGGAGGTGGTCCCATGGTCTTGGCAGTCTGGGAGGGGGCAGCACTTTAGTCCTGTTTGGGGGGGAGGAGTGTCCATGTTGCGGGGGTCCATCTTTACACTCATGTGCCCCATAGTGGCAGCTGGAAACTTTGGGGGTGGAGCTGTGTCGGACTGGGTGCTTGAGGAACTGGCCTGGGGTAGAGGGACCTTCTTTTTACCGGCAGGATGCATGGAGGGGGTGGGAAGAGGTCAAGGCGGGCAAGGAAAAGCTTCTTAGGGACAATGGGGCGGGATGTGGGAGGAGGGATGGGAGTGGAGGTAGAGGGAGTGGTTGCAGGAGGAGGAGGTGTGCTGGACTTGGGTGCAGGTGCATGAACAGTGTGAATGTGCGAGGTGGATGGCTGTTGGGGGTCTGATGTGAGCATGTGTGTGTTACTGTAGGGGGGCAGACAAGGTAGGGGAGGACAAACAGGATGTTTGGATGATATGGTGGTGCCTGCAAGTGAGGTGGGTGTGCTGCATGTGGTGGTGCTGATGACAGGTGCTGATGACAGCACATGTGGTGTGTAGGGGGGATCACTACGTGTCTGCTGTTGCAGTGACTATGGGCAAGGCTGTGCAGGTGGCAGGATCTGGGACGGTTGATGCAGTGCATGCAGTTGTGAGTTAGGATGTGACTGTGAGGGTGGAGGAGGAGAGGGAGACAGTGGAGGCAGTGGATGATGTTGTGTGTGCATCTGTCTGTTGGCTGTGTGAGAGCTTGTGGACTGAAGTGTGCTGATTGTGTTTGTCTGTGCGAGTCTTTTGTGTTGGGTAGTGGGACTGGGTAGTTGTAGTTGGAGGGGGGACGGATAAAACAGGAACACTGGCTGCCATCAGTAAAGAGGCCAGAGCCTGAAACGGTCTCTGTAGGGCCGCCAACCTACTGTGGATGCCCCCAGGAAGGCATTGCATTGCTGCATCTGGGATGCCAGCCCTGGATGGCATTCACAATGGTTGGGTGCCCTACAGAGATGGATCTCAGGAGGTCAATAGCCTCCTCACTCAGGGCAGCAGGGCTGACTAGGGCAGGGCCTGATGTGCCTGGGGTGAAGGAAATGCCCACCATCCTGGGTGAGCGGGCAAGGGAAACTTGGTGGGGGGCTACTGGGAGGGTGGTGCTGGTACGGGGCTGGCGGTAGAACCTTTAGCTGGTGTGGTCCCAGAGGGGTCCACCGCCACCAGGGAGCTCCCATCAGAGGATAAATCAGAGTCAGTGGTGTCAACTCCTGTCCCCGCTGTGGTGCTCCCCTTATCCTCCAGCCCACTGGTCGCCTCGAAGTTGATGCACTCTGACTCCTGGGTCCCGTGGGCTGCAGCTTCATCACTTGCCGGTGCCCCTGCTCCTTCACCAGATGGTGCTAATCCACACATGGACAGGATGACAAAAAGAGAGAGAGGAGAGAGAGAGAAAGGGAGCACAGGGTCAATCAATCTCAGCACCAACAGCACAGATGGTAGATACATCACTATCACACACTGAGACTGACTTACCATTGGCTAAGTACCACAGCAGGTAGAAGCCAAACACTTCAACACACTATGGATGGGTGAGAGGGTATTCCTGTCCGACCTCCCTTAACCAAAGTAATCACACAAAGAGGACAAGGAATATAGTCAAGTATCAAAACCCGACTGATTCAAATAACAATATTTTGAAAAAACAGCCCTCACCCACAAATTGTGGCATGCTTCATCTTAAGGCTCTGCTAACACACTCCAAAAATATGAATCCCCTTTGGAGTGGAGCAGTAAGGGTGGGGGAACATGTAAGCAAAATATACAAGACCAACAATTATGGCACAGGGACCGAAGACGAACAACAGAAACAATATATATATAAAACTGACTCAGGCTGACCACTCATCCTATTTTATTCCGGTACAGCCTGGAGAGGATTAAAATATAATTGGTGGTGTTTTAGGAGTTAGTAACCTGTACACCCCAATCTCTGAAGAGAGTCAACATATTTCGGCCTGTTTCTAATGCCAGCTAGGGTCATACGACCTTCGTCAGGACCTTCGCCCTGTCCCTGTATTATAAGACAAAGACCTACCTGTCCTTTTTTCAGGAGGCTAGTTAATTCGTGCCACTAGATACTCTGCCAAACACTGCCAGCTACACACCCACTGGGACCAGCTGAGCCCTGCCTGACATGGGAAGCCACCTACCTAGCTATCTAATACATGCCTTACACCCTATTATCCTGATCTGGACCACACAGCAATATCTGAACTGGCATATCAGGGCATCCACTGACTAGTACCCTGCACCCAAATCCCATGCCAGGCAACAGATATGGTTGACATACACACTGTACTCACCCCCTTGTGGCTGCTGTGATGCCCTCAGACACCCATCCAGCTCTGGGTAGGCCACTGCCAGTATGTGGGCCATAAGGGGGGGTCAGGTTCCGATGGGCACCCCTTCCTCATTGGGAGGCCATCCCTAGTTGGGCCTCTGCGGTCTTCCAGATCCGCCGTCTCAGGTCCTCCCACTGTTTACTGGAGTGGGTGCTCGCCTGCTATAGACCCGCAGGGTCCGCATGTCCTTGGTGATGGCACGCCACAATCCTGTCTTCTGCTGACCTGCAGAGGAAACACAAAAGGCTGTACACCATGAACCTGACAATCCAGCCAGTCGCACATATGGACCATAAAAAGCATTTCCCCTCATCAGGCACACACATGACCTGTACCCCTGCATTGACGCTGCCACCAGCCATTCCCCCACCTGACACACTGCCAGAACATACACACATCTCCATGCAGTCATGTCACATGCATCGTACCGATGGTGTACTCTCCTGTTGGTCTGGAGGCCCATACAACTGGCCATACTGGGCTTGGACCCTGTCCATGAGGCACTCCAACTCCTCTGACATGATGGCTGGGGCCCTTTCCCCTGTAGCACAAGCCATGGCTGGTTCCAGACACAGGTCACAGCAGCACACTCAGTGGAGATGTCTTTCTGTGGAAAGTTAGGAATCAAGTGCTAGAAAGGGAAATGGTGGTCACGTCCACGGCGGTGAACATCGTCACTGTCGGCGTTGGTACCCACACTCAATAGTGGGCTATGTTAGCCAATGAGGAATTGCACGGCGGTGACGACTGCCTTCTGCAATGACGCCAGCGGTGTGAGGTAACTTCCACCTGTCCCTGAATATAGGACAGGTGGGTGCCATTTTCTAATGCTGGTACACATGTACAGATTAACAAGTGCGTCATAGTAGTTGAATTTACTCACCTACACAGTTCCAGTGTCCAACATACAAACATCCTCTGTGTACACTGCAGTAGTGTTGTCATGACTCCTGTTGACACTCCTTTTCTACATATGAGTCCTTTAGGTACCAACCACAGCGGAGGAATAGGAGGAGGCAAGCACCTGTGTACAGACCCCTTGTGGGCTTGGCTACACTGGAAGACCGGCACATCATACTCACCTATCTTCTGGACTGGGCCACAATCACAAAGCTGTGTGCACAATTGAAGGCTGTTATGCTACCTTCTATCTGTATCACCACAGCAATCCCCCCTCTTGTGCAGGTACTCTCAGTGCTCCATTTACTGGCAACTGGCCCCTTCCAGGTGACAGTGGGCTTGGCTGCAGGGATGTCACAGCCAATGTTGTCTATTGTGCCTGCAAGGGATTTGTCTGCCTTGCTCAAACACATGTGCAGCTACATCGCATTCCCCCAGGTAGATGATTTACCCACTGTGAAGGCTGGATTGTATGCAATGTGACCCATATTGCTTTAGTCCCCCCAGGGCCAATGAGCAAGTGTACAGTAATCGGAAGAGTTTCCACTCAATGTCCAGATGGTGTGCCTTGCTGACTAGTACATCTCTTGTGTCACTGCCAAATATCCAGGGTTGGTGCACGATGCATTTGTCCTGAGGAATACCAGTTTCCCGGAGCTCATGGCACAACTACAGAGTGTGGCCAATAGGTGAGCCTGTTTTCCCACCCAATGTTTGTGAGTGTATGCCTTCAGGAGTCATGGCTCATGCCATTGCGCAGGGTTAATGTGTGTCCCTTACTTCTTACAGGTGATTCCTGCTACCCAAACCTTTCCTGGCTCATGACCCCTGTTAGGAATTTGAGAACAGGGGCTGAAAATAGGTACAATGATGCCCATGGGCATACCAGGAGGATTGTAGAAAGGACCTTCGGTCTCCTGAAGGCTAGGTTCAGGTGCCTCCATCTGACAGGTAGATCCCTATGCTACTCCCCTGAGAAGGTCTGCAGAATCGTTGTTGTGTGCTGCATGTTGTGCAATTTGGCCCTCAGACAGCACGTACCCTATCTGACAATGCAGCCGTGGCAACAGTGGACACTGAGGACAGTGAGGAGGAGAAAGAGGAAAAGGATGCGGACAACAGTCCCATTTGATCCAGCAGTACTTCCAATGACACTTAAGTAATACTGTTGAACTAAGCAAGACTACATTTTAGTGTTGTACTGTGTCTGCAGCACGATGCCAGTCATTCCCTTTGCATCCCGCCTGACTGTCACCTATACCTTATTGCAGATGTTGGTGTTGTTCCAACAGTGTACTACTGTGATGTGTACAGACTGCTAAGACACATTTGTTGGATGGGTCAACACGTTACTGGACATTTACACAGGATCATGCTGTTCATTACAGTTCATTACATTGTACATTACTTGTAGATAAATCACTATTACTCAAGATGTGTCCAATGGTCTGTATTGAAAATAGTTCTACAATGGGAAGTACAATAGAGTAGGGTGATGGTTGGGAATAGTCTAGGGCAGTGGTTCAGTATGTTTCTAGCACAGGTCCAGTGTCCAAGGGGCAATAGAAATGGGAGCAATGGCTGTTCAAAGTGGACAAGCTGACACATTGGAACACAAGGGGGACATTCAAGAGGGGCTCATTTCCTAGCAGTGGTCTTGGTCTGTCTGGGTCGCAGGGACGTTTGCAGGCTGGTTCACCTTCTGCAGGAGGAGGGGTGCTGGTGGCCTGTGGGTGCTGTGGCAGGGCCTCCTGTCCACTAGCTGCAGCAGATGTGAAGGGCTGGTCAGCTGACTGGCTGGTGGAAGGGGCCCACTTGTGTGATGAATACTCCCTCATGATGTTGGCCACATCACCCAGCACCCCTGCTATGGAGACCATGGTGGTGTTGAGGGCCTGCAAATCTTTCCTGATCTCCTGGTGGTGTTCCTCCTGCAGCTACTGGTTCTCCTACGTGATGTCTATCACCTGACCCATCTTATCCTGGGATTGTTGGTAAGCCCCTAGGACGTTAGTGAGTGCCTCCTGGACAGTCAGTTCCCTGGGCCTGTCCTCCCCCTGGCACACAGCTGCCCTTCGAGTGTCCCTAGCCCCCGTGCCTGTGTCCCCTGAACAGTGTGCCCACTTCCACTGACCCCAGGATGTTCATTGTCTTGCCTGTGAAGTGTGGACTGGGGTCCCTGTACAGGTGGGCACACTGCTGATTGACGTCTCTTGGGGACAAAGGCCTGGGGACATTGGGTGGCTGCTATGGTGTTGGATACTGAGGGGGAAGGCTCTGTGGCAGACTGGGTGTGGGCTGGGGTATCCGAATGACCATTGATCAGGGAGTTCATACAGATCTAGAACTCTGCTGCTGTCATCACTGGGGGCATCGTCTGGTGGGGGAATGAGTAGCTGTGGCACCTCCTCACTGCTGAGATTGGCTAGGGCGTCTGTGGGGATGTAAGTGGTGTATTATGCTACATGTATGTGTCATATTCTGCATCCATAGCTTCCCCTGTATTATTGCTGTAGTCCTGACACCTTTGTTTGTGTATGGTGATGTATTGTGGGATTGTTAGTTCTCCATGCTGTGCATGCCTTGGTGATGGGTGCACATGCAGGGCTTGAAGGGATGCACATGCAGTGGGTATGGCATACAGGGATTGGCGTTTAGGTTTGTTAATTGTGGTGGTGCACTGTGTGGGATGGAGTGGAGTGATGGGTTTCAGGATGAGGGGTGGTAGTGGCATGCAGGTATGCGAGGGATAGGTAGTAATATTGACTCACCAGTGTCCAGTCCTACGGCATCTCTAGTGAGTCCCTCAGGATGCAGGATTGCCAAGACTTGCTCCTCCCATGCTGTCAGCTGTGAGAGAGGAGGTGGGGATCCACCGCCAGTCTGCTGGTGCCTTGCTGCTATGGAACGTACCTTAAGCCATTCCACTTCTTCCTGATGTCGTCCCTTGTCCATGGATGCTGTCTCATGCCATTCACTTTGTCCAAGATCCTCTGCCATAGCTCCATCTTCCTGGCATTGGATATCTGCTGGATCGGTGTTCCAAACAACTGTGGCTCTACCCTGACTATTTCCTCAACCGTGACCTGCAACTCCTTATCAGTGAAACGGGGGTGCCTTTGTGGCCACATGGGTGTTGTGTATGTTGTGCAGAGGGTGTTGAGTAATGTGGTGGGGTGTGTGGTGTGTGAAGGATGAATGGATGGTTGTGGTGTGTGTGTTTAGTTGTCTATGTGATTTGCGTGGCTAGCTATTGCAGTCTTTTCGTGTTAGCGAAGGATTGTGGGTAATGTGGGTGTGTGTTTTAGAGTGCTGTTGGTGGGTGGGTGTGGTGTGTGTATTTGTGTCAGGTGTGGGTTTTTTCTTCTGGCCAATGTTGTCTTGTTTTGTCCTTGAAGGGCCTTATCCGCTCTGGCGGTGTTCACCGCCAATAGTTGACTGCCGCTGAATGTCCTTTATGGTGATTGGTGGGCCATTATTTGGAGGGTGTAGTGTTGGTGCCGTAACGGTATGGGAGGTAGTACCGACAGCTTACCATGTTCAGTGGGTCTGGCGGATTTGTGATTGTGGCTGTTTTCTGTCGGTTATTATGGTAGACAGATGTCCGCCTCCACGGCGCTATGCTGGTGGAAGTCAGCACAGGTGTTTGTTATTTACAGCCAAGGTCATAATTAGGGCCTTAATCTTTAAAAATTTATATCTGACTTTTAATTGTTGGATTTTTATCATTTTGTGGAATCTTTTTGTGTTTTCTTTCACTATGTTACTGTAATTTAAGTGTTGCACAAATACTTTACACATTGCCTCTTAAGTTAAGCCTGACTGTTCTGTGCCAAGCTACAAGAGGGTGAGCAAAGGTGAATTTAGATTGTATATCTGATTTACCATGACTAGGACTGTGGTCCACAATTGGCCAGCATGCATACCTCTTCCAATTAGAGGCCCAATTTCTAAGAAACACCACTAAAGGTTTGGGGTGTGAATTTAGGAAAATGTACATATTAGTCATGTAAATGTCATAATGCAAGTCTTTTGGAAGATAAAATAGTTGTTTATTTTATGGGCAAAATAAAATGTATTAAGGAGAGAAATGTTCTACCATTATTTTTTGGGCCTGATTATGATCTTGGCGGATGGGATACTCTGTCACAAATGTGACGGATATCCCGCCTGCCATATTACAATTTCCACATGATATAATGGAATTTGTAATTCGGCGGACAGGATATCTGTCTGCCAATCTAAATCTTTTAGTCATTTTATTTGGACTACAACCAAGGGACATGTTAGGCTACATGATCGGCTAATATGGAGCCCAATTCACTCAAGCAGGTGCTGATAGACACTGTTGTCATAAATTTATTCAGGCTCTGAATTAAATAATATTGATATGATGAAAAAGTTCCAATTGGATAAAAGTGTTTTTAAAACGCTAAACCAGATACACAGCTAGATGACAAGCACAATTAGATTCTCCTGGCCGGTTCTCTCAAAGGTGAATGGCTGAGGCAAAACTCTGTCATGCTGGAGAAGGCTCTAGGCAATGCCCATATAGATTTCACATCCTCAATTCAACTTGTCAATTGTTCACTTAGAAGTAGTTTGTAAGTCAAAACAATACTTGGAACTAGGAGAGCATAGGCTGAATATAAAGCTGGATACCACATCCTCAGGTCAATATAAATGCTTATCCTAGTTGACTCTTTCAATGGGGATGACAGAGCCTTGATGCGGTATAGCTACACAGGAAATTTAACAAGCACTTATTTGCTCAGATTCTCGTGAAGAGCGTTTAACAGTTAAAGTCTCCATTGTATTCAAAATGTTTAAATTACATATGTTTAGACTATGTTGTCAAATATCAAGGTTTTGCACAGTTCTTGTCTTTGCCATTAATGTTTAGTTTCTAATGTGTTACAGCACAGTGCTTATGGATTATGATTGAAAACTTGAATACTCACTCTGGATGCTGCCTTTCAGAGACCTCCTGGATTAGTTGGTAAATTATTTCTTTCACTCTCAAATTAAAAGGAGGCACAATAGTTACCCGTCGCTACTTCTTAGGCTACCAAGCACTTGTTTTACAACCGCTTGTATTCCAGCTTGCAAGGCATACTGTTCTAATGACAAGGAAAGCATCCAAATAGTTCTCTGGAAATTACAAGAAATTGGTTGTCAGACCTGTCAGTCTTAGAGTGGTCTTACCCCAACGTTTTTACCTACTTGCCATGTTTCTGCTAATTCTATTTATTGGCCTTAGGACTCTGAGCACTTTACCACTACTGACCAGTGCTAACGTGCATGTGCATCTCCCCTAAATATGGTAACATTGTTGTTTAAAGAGCTGGCATATTTAACATACTTGTAAGTCCCTTTTAAAGTGGTATGCCATAATCTCGCGGCCTGTAAATTAAATAAAATGTCTCAGGCCTGCCACTGCGGAGCCTGTGTGTGCAGTTCGACTGCCACTTTGGTTTGGCATTTAAAAGCTCTTGCCAAGCCTTAACCCACCCCCCTTTTATTACATAGAAATCACCTTTAAAGTAGGTTCTAGGTAGTCCATAGAGCAGGGTGCTATGTAACTAAAACGTAGGACATGAACCTTTAAGTTTTACATGTCCTGGCAGTGAAAAACTCCCAATCTAATTTTTCACTACTGTAAGGCCTACCCTTCTCATAGATCAACATTGAGAACTCCTAATTACATGTTTAGCTGTAATTCCTGACTGAGGAGGATTAGCTATGTCATGTTTCATATCATTTGAATGATAATGATAAATCCACTTTACTTGTAAAGTCAGATTTAACATTATATTTTAGAAATGCCACTTTTAGAAAGCGGGCATTTCTCTGCTCTTACAGCTCTGTGTGCCTGCGGCTGTCTCTAATACACTTCTGGGGTAGGTGACAGCTACACTTTATGCATTTCCTCATCTGCATTCTGATGGCTCTTGCTGGGCAGGAAGGGTGGGAGGGGCTGACCCTTACACCTAAATAGGCAGTGTCTTCTCACACATAAAAGGCTGATTACC
This sequence comes from Pleurodeles waltl, assembly GCF_031143425.1. NCBI lineage: Eukaryota > Metazoa > Chordata > Amphibia > Caudata > Salamandridae > Pleurodeles > Pleurodeles waltl. The sequence goes on along the minus strand of NC_090439.1, from coordinate 773,364,976 downwards.
CCCTAATGATTCTCTGGAGCCAGGGTTTGGAGGAAACGACCTCTGTGCACTTTAAAGTCTCTTCTTTGAAGTCTCCCTCACTTCAAAAGCACAAATGGGCATAAATACTGGGTCTCTCACCCCACTACATCAGACACATCTGAGCCTACAACTGGGCTCTATGAGAAGAACTGCTGTTCTGCATCAAGGACTAGTACTCTGATGGAAAGCCTGCTCTTCCCCTGTACTTCTCTGCTGCCTGCTGCTTTCTGACCCAGCTGAGAGGGAGCTGGACTCTTCCTTGCAATTGAAGTGATCTGGAACTGGAAAGACTGCTTTTCCTCTCTGCTGCCCTGCTGCCGGCTGCTCTCTGACCCAGGTGAGGGAGAGATGGACTCTGTCTTGCAATTTAAGTGATATTTACGGAGAATGTTCTGGCTTCCCTCCTGTTGCTTGAGACTCAGGGGTATCAAAGGCTCTTCTCCTGTTCCTGTGCCTGGTTCACTGGAAGTGAATCCAGATACCTACACCAGAAAAAAATTATGCATCTCCAGTCTGCTTGGAGCAGTATCAGTGCATTGACCCTGCTGTTGAAACAGATCCGGCACATTACTCTTGCAACCAATACATTGCCTTGAGAGCCCGATGCTCTTTTGTTCATCCATGGGACTAGACATATGCTGACTAGCTGAAGAAGAGTTGCCACATTTGTAGGGGTGTGCATCATTTGTGTAATTTGCTTGGTGTAAGTATGACAAATTTCAGTCAATTATTTTTGTGAAATTTTGGTGTGAAGACACATTATGCTCTGAACAAAAATTGCAAAAAAGCTTCATACTTTTTGTTGTTCCAGTGCATTTCCTGTAAGTGTGTTTTGTGAATGGCGCATTTATTTTAAACTTTTACTGTTAATGGCGCATAATTACTTGAAGTGGGTTAGTGGTTTAATTGTGAGAATTTCATGTAACAAGCATAACACAATATCCTCAAATTAATACAAATAATGCCAGTGTAATTAAAATGTTGCCCTGGCCTACACTTGTGTGCAGTGCACTAGCCTATAGGAGGAGATAACTCTCTAGACAATAGTTCCACAGTTCCTAAGGGTAAGCCGCCCCCCTTTTTCAACACATCAGATCATGTTTCTCTTCGTGCTAACTTTCACCAAACTTTCAATTTCAAGCAAATTTAAATGGGAGAACCTTTCTCCCTTTGGAGAAGGCTTCTGGTCTCCACTGGGATGTGTCCAAAGTAATGAGCATCCTACCTATTCACACAAGCTTATTCTTTGACCAGCTTCCCTCCCACTGTGAAAGGACCCAGCCAGGATGGTTAGGATACACCACAGGATCAAGTGGCCCTTTACCCACATTTCACTTTATGCTTAACTGTTAATGACCAGGTCTTGAATGGTCCCTTACAAGTTCATGAAGTTTCAGAATCCTTCCAATAGCCCTTCCTGAGTTAGGCTGAGCTGACTAACTCTCTAAAGGCCATTCTGCCAAAATGCTTAACCCATTGCTCTTACTTTGGATGCAGTTTCTCACCTACTCAGGGAGTGAGGCGTTGGCACAGAGGGCAGACCAGGCAGGCTATTGGAGCTTCAGTCCGAAAAGTGTAATTTTGTAAAAGTCACTTTTTCTTTATTTGTATCAAAACTCCAACTTCTGCATTAAAATTGTATTTTTATAAATATGAATCACAGTAGTTGAATGGACCCTGTAGCTTTTTAAAAACCAAGTTACAAAAGATTGTTTTATTAGTGCTTTAGCTGTTCTTGCAGAAAAAGCCACAACACCTAAATAATACATCTAGATGTTGGAGGCTAGTCACAGTAGGAACAAACCAAGCTTTAAGTTCCACATGTTACACTTTCAAATATGCTGCTGTATGGGTTTTCAAATGGCACTTACGGATGACCTGTTTAGTATTTAAAGGTAGGCCTTTCTCATGTCAAAAATGGCTTGTTTTGATAGGTAGGTATTGAAGCTTCCACAGTAAGGCTGTAAATGTAGGCACGGAGTCACTTTTTACTGGCAGTTCAGTTGATGCTTTAATACATGCTGCAGTCCAGGTGACAGTTACATTTACTGCTATTGGTGCATTCTATGTACCATGTATTATGACCTTACTACAGAGTTAAATGTGCCAATTGGGGATTAGCCAAAACAAGGCACTTTCTCACACTGACCTTCATAGAAAAAACAAGGGACAACCTGAGGTACCCTGCAATGTGCAGCTGAATCTTCTACACTGATTAAAAATAAAATATCTTTCATTGTTGTGCTAACAAAGTGCGAACGATTCTACATCAATGCGTACAAAAATGCATGTACCCCGTTGTATTTCATTTCTGGATCATATGAAACAGGCACGTAAGGAAGTGTGTTATGTTTCTACTATGCTTTGAGAATTTGTAAACTCTTTAGAAGCCATTTTCTGATATTTGTTTCTGTTATCCCTTGTGTGTAAACACAAGAGTGGCCTATCATAAACATTAGCAAAAAAGAATTGCATTTACAACTTAAAAATTATTGGAAATAAACTTGCTCAGGTATGGTCACAGATTATTATTCCAAATTCTACTTCCAATGTAATTAAATTGTACAAAATGATCCATCAGCCTGTATCACTTTTTGTATTGTATTTTATTTAAACACGTGTTCGGTCAATGAAGACCATTACACAAAAAAGTGAAAAAAAAAGAAAAAAAAGAGGAAAAGAAGAAAACTAAAATAAAAGGAAAACAACAAAAAAACAACAAAAAAAACAAGGAGTCATAATACAGTGATAAAATCGATTTGAGTTAAAATGTTTCAGCTAAGTTACGGAGTGCTACGATGTTACTTGCAGGCTGATTGTGCGCGTTTGTCTTGCCTGTTCATTCTCTTGAAGACGGTGCCTTAATTTGTCCAAGAATTTAGCCAGTCTGCAGCTGTGCTGTACGTCATCCCCTTTAAAGCCTGCCAATATCGCCGGTCTGCATCTGCGCAGCCCCCTTTGAAGCCAAACTGGTCATAGGAACCTGTTGCGGTCTGTTGTGATGCTTTTGCATAGGCATATCTGAGGGGTCAGCGTTTCATGAGCCAGCCCACATAATCAACAGGTGTCAGTCATATTGACTCTTGTCCACCTGGGAAGATGGACATATGTTGGAAGGCAGCCCATTCAATACTTCATAAGGGCTGCCTTAATCCGTGGATTAATTGCTGCTCCCAGATATTGTTGTGGAATTAAAGAGCTGTATGATGATAAAACCAGCCAGGCATGGCCTCGTTTCGATAAAGCGTCTTTCTCCTAGAGATGTGAGAGAGACTTGATGCTTACTTTCGTTGCACGTTTGACAAGCTGATGGGAGCTGAGTTGGAGTAGTTGATCTTCAAGACCAGTATTGTCAAGGTGGACTCAAGGTAGAGGTGGAAGGCGAAAGTTGGGTCCGAAATCATGTCCACCCAAATAGAGAGCTTAGTGAGCCTTCTTTTGCTACCTTGAGCTCATGGCGTAGGTTGATAAATGCCCCTTTCCTTGCTAGAGACTGCTTTACCAAGCCAAGTTCTAGTCGATCTTGGGCCGGTGAAACATAGGGGGTTATTCTAACTTTGGAGGAGGTGTTAATCCGTCCCAAAAGTGACGGAAAAGTGACGTATTTACCACCAGCCGTATTACGAGTCCATTATATCCTATGGAACTCGTAATACGGCTGGTGGTATAACCGTCACTTTACCGTCACTTTTGGGACGGATTAACACTCCTCCAAAGTTAGAATAACCCCCATAATTTGGTAAGCAGAACAACCTCTTGAAAAGCTTAGTAATCATTTTGTCCAAGTGGTCGTCGCCAAGGCCTCTTAGAAATTTGCTGCCATATGCGATTGTTGGTATTAATTTGGCTTGGATAACCTTTAATAATGGCAGATAGGTTGCGGAACCAGTTGCTTTTTTAAGGCTTTTTTAAAGCTGTTGAACGCCAATGCAAGCAAGGTGGATTTCCGACTGAGGGACTCCAGATGGGGTTTGAAGGAGCCACTGCTGTCAAGAAGAACCCCTAGATGTTTATATTCGCTCACTGTTTCAACCTTGTTACCCAAGTACCACTGATGTTGCAGCCTCCCTGTCGTCTTGAAGAGCATGATTTTTTCACTTAGAAACTCCCAAATCTTCCCAAAACATCCAGGTTCTGGTCTCTCCATCGCTTACATCCCCTCCTTTCTCCCTCATATTAGGGCTTGTGTCTCACTCAATTAGTTTAAAACTGCCCTAAATACATACCCAATGCAGTGTCAAAAGAAGAAATAACAATAGTATTACTGTACTCAGATTTTATGTATGTAATTTGCACTTTTAGCAAAAGGCTGTAACGTGCTGTCTCCTTGTCATAGTATGTTTCCCTTTGGCTACGACCTCTATAATGCAATCTGCTTTAAGTTATTCACCATATTCTTCTCTCATGCTATGAACTACCCTTGCTCATGTTCAACATTTCTGTTTGCAATCTTCAACTTACTTCAATTATAAATACATCAATTTAATAAAAAATGTAATAAAAGTAATGACTACATTTGGTACTTTTGATTTCCTAGTATTTTTTGTAGAATACAGATACGTTAATGAATTAAAACGAGCACAGTCATGGTGCCTCAGGAAACTTGGTATTTTTTTATTTTGTAGGAGAGACAGTGCAGCATTCTACATACCACTACTTCATCTTGGGCCAGCATAGCCCTGGGATGTCCATATGCCCCCCAACAGGATAGATTTCACTTGCTCTGGATCCTGCTGTTGTTCCAAATAATTTTGCTTCCCAAGTTCCTGTTCAGTCTCGCTCTTTTATAGAAGCTCTTATCCTAAAATGTTCAATCAAACATAGCTTTCATTGTGTGGGGGCAATCTGTTCGAAAAGTGTCATTCTAAGTTTCATCTAGTAGGAATATTAGTGGCATGATGAAATTATTTACCCTGAAAATGAAATACTTTGTTGTGGTCAAAAACTTGATAAAAAGAAGATGATGAATTGACTTGATGATTCAAACTCCTCCCCATCATTATCTAAAGCTACTGAATACCCTGAGGTGAGAGCATCATATAAAAATCTTTAAATAAATAAATTGTGATTCTTTAATGTGAACATCGAATGATAATTTCATAGCTTAATTTATCCTGTCATGTTTTTATGAATACTTCTAAATCATTAAATATTACTCTATCTAAACATGCCAGAAGTAAACACTAAAGCCTTTCAAAACTAAGGGCCCAATTATGAGTTTGGTGGTCTCACTGCGGGACCGCCAAACTTGCGGGGAAGATGCCAATGCCATGGTGGTTCTGTCCTCCCAAACCGTATTACAATGTTCCCGCCAAGCAGACTGGCTGGAACATTGTAAAATGCATGACAGGCAGGAATAGTGCTACTGTATTGGCATCGGCTCCTTTCGGGGAGCCGAGGCCAATACTGTAGCACACAGCAATCTCAGATTGTGCAATGCCTGCACAACAGACAGTGCACATTCTGACAGTGCTGGGCAGGGGGGCCCTTGCACTGCTCATCCCATAGGCATGGGTAGTGCAGGGGATCCCCTATGGTCTCCAGCACTGGCTTACTGCCAGGCTTTTCATGGCACTGCAATCGCCATGGAAAGGCTGTCGGTAAATGGGGGTGTAATCAGCCAGGCGGCACTTAGTTCAGTGCCGCCCTGGCTGAGTACAACCCTGACCACCGTCACCATGTCGGGAATGATGCCCCTGGAGGGAACGGCAGTCTTCAGGTGAGTGCGCCCACCAGGGTTGTAATGTTTTGGTCGGGCCACCTCAGTCGCAGTGGTTCGACGGTTACTGCAACGCTGGCTTTCCTTGAACCACAAGCCTCGTAATGAGGCACTAAGGGCCTGATTACAACTTTGGAGGAGGTGTTAATCCGTCCCAAAAGTGACGGTAAAGTGACAGATATACCACCAGCCGTATTACGAGTCCATTATATCCTATGGAACTCGTAATACGGCTGGTGGTATATCCGTCACATTTGGGACGGATTAACACCTCCTCCAAAGTTGTAATCAGGCCCTATGTCAGAGGCTTGTTTGTAAGTATGTGGCTTTGTATGTATGTGCCTATGGCAGGAAAAGAAAGGCCATTTAGGCACTCTGGACTTTCCTTTATGGTAGTTTGACTTCGATGGCTGCATGTGTATGAGCCCCCTGAGGGAATCAGGCTTGCCTGCTATAGTTTCTCACATGGTCCATCAGAAGGCTGATTTGAACACTTTTACCCGGGCTGGTTTTAGTTCTCAGTTTTAGTTCTCAGCCTGGCAATGGATTTCCCATTCACCCCTCAAAAATCAATGAGATTTGCAGCTACACACCAAGAAAGAAAATAATCATTAAAAATAAAATTAAATACAATCCTTTGATTCATGAAAATGCTTGGAAAACTTTCTTTGTTCTTGTTTATTGTAAATAACCTTTCAAATACTCTAAAATATTCACATGTAAATTAGTTGAAACCGCTGGAGAAATTGCCCATAGTACACATCTGTACATTGCAGTAAACCAATGGCTGGTACAACTACACTTTTTCCTTTGTAAACTCTGCTGAAACCCACATGGATGGCACGACCCTAAGGCTGTCACCTTAAGCACCCCCCCATATTGCCATAAAAAGAGCTCTTCACAGCGTATGAGTAATTGCAATGATGCTAATCCCCCAACAACAGTATATGTATGCGCTGATCGTGCGACCATCCTTACTTGGCCAAGACGGCTATTTGATCTCCAAATATGAACATAATTGTTGTGGAAAACTTGCTCCGATGTTGGAGAACACGAGCCTTGATTGCATTTGCAACACTCCAGGGGTTAGGAGATAAAAATGCATGTTCTGATTGCAACATACTTATCTATCCACAGCCATACTTATTATCAATTAATTCAGGCAGCTTCTACATCAATTTCTGACTTTCCTTCCTGCTCCCCGCAGTCTGATAGGCTTCTGACCTGGGCCCTGGCAGTGCCTTCAGGCAGTCCACCTGATAATTGACACATTCCCTAACACAGGATAGTGATGCCCATGCCAGCGCGTCCAGACCCAGCGCCAGCTTTAGGAGGCTGAAGCAGGAACTCCTTTTATCCCCCATAAATCAGGCCACAGTGACAGCTCTCCCAAGCAGGGACCAAGCGGAACTCTCCCTCAGGAAAATGTATGCAAAACACCCGCAGAACATTGCAAGGGTTGCTAGGCATCACAATGGTGACATCTTTATGATAAACACGGCGTGCTGAAAAAAGGTTTAATAAAAGAACAACAAATTATTACAACCGGAGGGCAATTTCACAAGATTAACTGGTGTAATAAATTACCCTGCTAGTCAGAATGTCAGGTTACCTTTTAAGGTATTTCGTAGTTGAAACAAAATGAGCCTGTTGATAAAAAACACACGCACAATGCATATAAGAATACTTTAAATTATTTGTTTTTAAAGTGAGCCATAAGACCCGTGTGCTGTATCTGGCGTGCTGCCTGACGGCATATGCAAGTACTTGCCATAAAGTAGGGTTATGTGCGCAATTCATGCCAAGATTACTATGTTTATCTCTATTATTTTTCATACACAGCATCGGAGTTCAGTCCCACTGCAATCTACATAACATCAGCGCAAAACGAAGCCTGTAGCATTTCATTTCAGAAACCATTTTAATGCATAAAACATCATGAAGTTAATGCCAGACACCACACATTTCCCAAACCAATTAACAGATATTTGTTTTTGAGAAATAATATTCTTCAACACACAAGTTAACTTTCTGTTTATTTCTGACCCCATTCAGTCATTTCTCTTTTAAAGGAAACGGCAGCACTGCAACACAAAGAAATGTTTGGAAAACACTTTAAACAAATGCATTCATGAATATTATGAATTACAGCTCTCGCATATATAGAAATTAAAGCAGTATGGAGCACTGAATAGACTTTCCAAGAAGAAGAATATGACGTATATATATATGAATCCAGCCCAATGTTTAGGCCTACATGGTATTAAAGCAAGGTCTAAAATTAATGAACACGTCCGTGGCACAAGGTCATGCACAAATGATAATTTATACATGCTGCCAAAAAAATCAGCAAGCCTTTTGCAAGCGTTCCACTCATCCTCTTTTGATGTTTCAATGTGATGTCCTAAGTGCACTGGTGAGCCTAGGCGCGGGTTGCTACGCCTCACTGAGGAGGTCCAACAAGGCTTAAACCACCCAGGCGTTACCTGTGTACCTGAGGGAAATGCGCTGTGACTGTTCCCCTCCTGGAATTACTCATCTTATGGTCGAGTTACAAAAAAAGGAATACCTTCATGCCCCTTATTCTTACATTGGTAATGCTCGCAACCATTGCTTTTATTGATTGTCAGAACTTTTTAAATTAACGAGACTTTCAGATTACTGAGCATATGCATCACTAATGTCAGCCTCAGTTGAGCAGTGAATGCACTACACACAGACCACATCGGCAAATACAGATAACACACCGTTCAAGCCCGTAGAACATATGTGTTTGCACATAAAATAATGTTGTGTGGTAGCTACAATTTATCCAGGTGCTAATTCTGGGAAGTCTTTCCATGTGCATTGGTAATGCAGACAGTTTTGAACACACAATCTGCCCATATGCTCCAACTACCAAACCTAATGGCCCCTTCTCCACTAGAAGGCAGCCACAGCTAAAATGTTTAGGAAATGAAGTTGCAGTCCCATCAAAGGAGGCAATGGAGGAGGAAACAAGACCACTTCGTGGCTAGGACAACTCTAAAGTCATTCTATGCAGGAAAAGCTATTGTCGTGAGCAGCTACCCACAGGGCGTTGATGTAAAATACAAGCAACAGAATGAATTCAAGATATGTGTGTTGGGCATCATCAAGTCTCCCTTCCCAGGCAGCCTGTTATGAGGTGGTAGTTACCAACACCCAGTGGTGTAACAAAGGTGCCCACAGCCCTTGCGGTGCAGGGGGGAGGTGAGATCCAGGGGGCCCCTTCAGCACAGCACCTTGCCTGCGTGAGCTTGAGGTGTGCTGAGGGGGCCTCCTCCATGTTTTACGCGGGGGTCCTGTTTCCTTATGCTACTGCCAACACCAGCTGACCATCTGACTCTGTGTTTCAAGCCGCATTGTGGCTGGAAGCATCTGCTGGCATCAGTGTGGTAGGTGTACATGTTCTAAATGTAACTATCTCATACTACACATGTAATATACTACTGGGATATCATTAGGCCCCGTTGTGATGAAATGGACAGTGTTTCTGCATGATGTCTCATTCCACGCTCAGAACAAATTCCTTTAGCAAGATTGTTTTTTGCACAAATATACCTCCTGCTATTACTACGGGGAATGTCCATGATGAAACCAGAAAGTGGAATATTATGTGATTCACAGAGCGAGTAACAATGAAAACATACAGTATTCCCCCAATCCACTAGAGAAACCATATAATTGACAGGGGCAGGAAACCTGCCTGAAGTAAAAGTATGGCCCCAAGCAGTTTCCTGCTTCATTTTAACTGAGGTGGTTTTACCAGTGAATGATGAAGCAGAACCTGTGGTGAGGAGGCGGTACATAGCGGAACAACACACGAATCACCACATGTCTCTTCAGGAGAGAGCCAGCATTCTGAACATGTACGGAAATAAGGGACTTTCAATGCCCAACCATCTGCACCCACTGCCAGTGCACTAGGTTGGTCCACTGAGGTGCTCATTAACGCTTCCAAACGAAACCAGTGATGGTCAGTGAGATCAGCAACAAGGTCCTCACACAGATTCAGCCTGGAGACTTACTCCCCATAGTCATGAAGGAAGGATGCAGTTGATAGCACCATACGTGCTGCATGATATGGAGCAGATAGGTTGTCAGCGGCTGGACCTCTCCCATGTTTAAAGAATCAAAGGACTGATGTTTGTCCTGGGAATACGTGACCTAAGTGATCTTGTGACTGGATTTGCTCTTCGGTGATGTGCATCTTGACCCTCTTCATGTTCTGTTGTAAGAGGAATGGATCTAGAAAAGTTCCAGCATAATCCATGCAAACATTGTGTCCATTTTTCCATTTGTGAATGTGTCTGAGATCTGAATTTAGAGCACTGTGGAGTTTATTGTATTCATTTGAGTGGGGTCCATTATAGTGTTCAATATAGTGGTCTTTTGTGACAGTTCTACAGTTTGAAGTTGCAAGAGGAAACGATTTTCATAATTTTAAAGTTGCATTTCAGTTTCTAATATTTTATACTGCAGTTTCCAAATTTGAAAGTATAGGTCATGTGCTCGTTATCGGTTTGTAATCTATTACTACATACTTTTGCGCAGACGAGGCATTTAAGGGGAGTTCCTCCAATCCATCTCATGTCTATTCAGATTGGATTCACTTGTTTTTGGCAAATGCAGTACAACTGCATAAGGGTTTTTCCATGTACTAAACGTTCACGCACTTTTAATGGGGGCTGAACATAAATATTTGCAACTAGCAGAAATCCATCATTTTATTTTAAGATTAAAATGTTTATTTTTATTACTTTTACTTCACATCAAACTACTTTCTCATTTGAAGAAATTCTTTCCTCTTCAGTGTAAAACATATTCTGCTATTTGTGAATTTTCACAGCCAATTTGCATCCCTGCATTTTTAGTACGAATTTTTTTAAGGCCACATTTCACAAAGGTAAAGCATCATATCTGTAGGGGGAAAATGCCAATCCCACATGTGTGACATTTTCTTTGGGCACAGGTCCTAATTCACAGATTTGACTTGTGGCAAGAGGGAGGGCAAGGAAATCAGGTAGAACAAAGTAGCGGCCACACATGCAGTTCTCTGTTTTCTACTGGTTCCAGTATGGCATATGATCATTGTGATGAAGAGCGATAGATAGCAGGAGTTCCCCCTGCTCCTTACACACACTATCCGTGTCAGCTTCATGGTCATGCTTGGATTTTAAAAAGGCCAATATATCTCAATGATGAAATGCACCTTTCCACCTCTAAATTAGAGTTAGACATTTTAATCTATCATCCAGAGTTCATGTATTGTCTAAGGAGTGGAACGTGGTGTGCAAAGGCAACCGGGAGCAATAGAGAGAAACCCCTAATTTCGAAATAAAAACACATTTAAATAGAAAGGGCCTAAGGTTATGCAAAGAAGTGTGCACCTATTTTGACATTGAATTATGCATTAGCATTTAAAGGCCTGTTTTCACATTGAACTGTTTTGCAGGAGAGGTTTTCTGCTCAACTGCAGAGCTGTACGTTTACAGGAGCCTTCTGTTAGTTAGCGAATAGACATTTGTCATGTATTAAGCAAGTGATAGCAAGGTTCTCCATGGAAGGAGAGGAGATGGCAGGAAATATGACTCACATGAAGAACTGTCTGAACCACAAAATGTGGACTAAGCATCTTTTCAAGGTCTTGGTTCTGTGGTCTATTGTGAAGGCATGAGAAACTAAGGAGTTTACCTGCTTCCAGAGTTTGTTGAAATCCAATTGGATGTTGACAACGTAAAATGTCCCTATTGTTTCTACATATGTTTTGATAAATTTATATTAGCCTGTGTTCCTAGAGTAGACTTGCACTCTGCCTTTTAGCATCCAAAAGCATTCTGGACTTTTTAATTGAGACCTGTAGGGTTACCTCTCTTCAAGGAAGATCCCATTTTAGCCCATCCTTTTCAAAATGTCTGCTGATTTATAGCTGATATTACTTTTCAGCTTGAAAACTCTTTTGCTTAACCGTGAACGCTTTATGCTTATGCATCTTATTCTTTCATCAGAGGCCCTTACTAGTTTTGTCAACTGACACCTTTACTCCAGTTTAATTCAGAAATTGTCATTCCTATCTTTAATTTAGATTAAGTAATTCCTTTACAGAACATGCTTGCTTTCTTATCTCTATACTATATCCCTATACTATTTGAATTACTTAATAATTTGGCATTTTAACTTGTTTTGAAATATTGACTAATGGATTATTTGAATTTGTTATAATGATGACTAAAGATTAATATTTACTAATTAAAAAAAAATACATTTATTAGAGTTGTTATTAAATCCCTTTAACAGTTACCACCTCTCCTTATTGACTAATAAAAAGGTTAACAGGAACTTAGGGTGTATGAAGAATTCATGTAAATGATTGTGTCTTTTAAATTCTCCTTGTCAATGACAAAGATGCACATGACCAGTGGTGGGGTGATTTAATGTTACACCTGAAGACTGAGAAACAAAGATCCCCATGCTCTCAAGTGCTATTAGGTGGGTAGGTCATGTCGCAAGAGATAGAAAGGAGCGAAAATAAATTGCCCAAGTTTAGAAGTGTCCATGTCCCTTAAATCAAAAGCCTGAAGTTGAAGCCTGAAGGAATTCGTAGTTCACAAGGTGGTTGCAGCGGTGGAGGTGTGAGTATCAATAGAGTTGTGTATCACAATTGTCCTTACATTATTGCATGGAAGTTATGTGTTTTGTGTTTTGCTAAAGTTTATGGTTTAGTTGTACTTTTGTGTTTGATGTTGAACTGTTGAGCTTGTTAACAGATTTGAAGTGGTCTAAGATCCTGGGACAAACAAGACAGATAAATCAGAATTTGTGGTATTACTTATCTGCTAAGGTTTTGTCTTGTTGGGTTGTAGCATTAACCACACAATTGAGATAGGCGCTTTAACAAATTGTTGCGATTGTGCTAACCGGGATTGGTGTTAGTGGAACCTATTGCACAAAGGGCAAACTATATAAGTCAGGGTCATTTCCTGCTGGTTGAGAGTTCATCTGTGTGTCTCTATGCTAGGACATTGGAAGGTGTAATTTCTGATTGTTTCTTGTATGACTGAACTATTTTGAAGTCTCTAGTCGAGTATAAAAAAGTTATTTTTTGTGCTTGCTCAAAATATGTGGAATTTAGTGTATGAGAAATTGTAAAGGAGGGTGAACCTTTGTGAGGAGTGAGAATTATGTCAAAGTGTGCAGCACTGGGATAGGTCAATTGGTGCAAAGTGTCACACTAGGATTGTTTGGAGAATCATTTAGTGCTGTACTGTGAAAGGCTCACAAAGAAGGATTATATTGGGATTGGAAGCAACTTTTGATTTGTACGGAAAAGTGAATTGAACAAGAACATTGAAATTTAATTGAATCAATGAATTAATTAATTAATTTCTATAATCATGAAATGCTTTAAAGCTACTAGAGATTTAATGAAAGATGATATGCGAGCCTCTGTCTGTGACGTTGAGGAGGCACCACCTCAAGGTGTCCCAGGTCATTATATGGTGACTAATGTAGGGAATCATACATGTTTTTTGCTTTGTCAGTGGCAGAGGATCAGTAAACAATAAGGAGCATTAAGGCATCCACAATATGTTTCCTTTGATTGAAAGATTACTGAAAATTTAAGAGAAAAACTATGTGAAATGCAGCCACCTCACTGAACCACACAGTATGAAGCATTAAATGCTGGGGAGTGAACAGTTTGAACTAAAGAGAAAGAACGGTAGCTGAATAGAGCCAAAAGAGCGGTGCATACTTACACTGATGTTACATGGGATGAAGAGCAACAGAGATGGAGCATATGTATAGTTGAGAGAGCTAGAATGCACCCAGCAAAAATGTCAGAAAAGCTTGAAAAGAATCAAAAGCAGGGAAATGAACATGAGGAGTTCACAAGGAAAACTGATACTGATTTGGGGGATTACATATTAGATGCTTTGTTGTCCTCCCGTCCACCACTGTATGTGGTTCCAACATCAGGTTCAAAAGTATCATAATCACTAGTGGTACTGTGGCTACAGCCCCTGATGACCCATATTTGCTTCAGGTTGGGGGACCACTTCCAACATTCCCAGTTACAGCTTAATCTGCTGCAGTAGCCACTACTGTAATTTCTCTTTTTGTTATAGCTCCCAATATGACTGTTCCTCACCGAGTGTCACAAGTTGTATCAGCAAAGACATTGGCAATTCCTGTTGCACCTGCACCAATAAACCTTGCTCCAAATCCTGCTATTTCAGGAGTTGTGTGAGGACTAGTCGCAACAGGGTTTATCCCAATGTTGCAAAACTCACAAATTGTTGCTCAAACCCCACCACAGAGTGTCTAATCTTTAAGAGAAGGGAGAGTGATTTTTTACAACACCAGTTGCAAAGGGAGAGGCAGGATGATTTGATGATGGAATCTTGCCCCTATTGCTTAAGGAATTCTCCTGAGAATAAAAGAACCGGAGATGCAGAGCGACCATCTATAAATCAAGAAAGGGCAAGACAACTATATGTACCAAAATTGAAGGTGAAATTAGAAGAAATGATTAGGGAATGTTTAGACATTTCACACTTGAATCAATTTTAGGAGAATGTGCTGAGATACCTGAGGAAGGAAATTACAAGACATGAAGCTTCCACTCATGACAAGTTGACCACATTGACATCAGTTGCAAAGGGAGAGACACGGCTATTTGATGTTGGAATCTTTCCCCCATGGTCCATGAGAATAAAAGGTCAGGAGATGCAGATGAACCTTCTACAAATCAACAAATGTATGTAACAAAATTGAAGGTGGAACTGGAAGAAATTATTAGGGGATGTTTACATATTTCACACTTAAGTCAGTTTCAGGCGAATGTGCTGATATACCTAAGTAAGGAAATACATGATTTGAAGCTTCCACTCATGATAGGTTGACCGAATTGGCAGGTAAATACGAGGTAGACCTCACCATGAGTATCCTTTTACAGAAACATTTTAGAGCAAAGTTAGATGTTGAATCCATTGTGAATGTGCAATCCTCAGGAATGAGATTGTACATTGCTGAATCGGTTAAATGCATTCAGCAGTGAAGTGATTTTGGCAGTTTGCAGAGTGATTAGGCAGAGAAGCAGGAAAAGAAAAAGAAAAAGAAAAAATCAGTACACCCAGATGATGATGAGGCTCTAGGTTTTCTTAGGAGGGAAATACCAGGTGGCGGGTATGTTCATATACCGTGGAGCAGAGGTGATCTTATGACATTCACAAATGACTTGTCAGAATTGAGAAAGAATCTTGCTAAGTGGAATAAACAAGTTGACAGGTTTGTGACAATTTTGAATGCTCTATGAACAGATCTCAACACCTTTATTAACGGAGTAGCTAGTGATTCATGGGCTAAATCTAAAATAACTGTGAAATGGTAATGTATAGAGCCTCCAAAAGATGCATGTACCCATGGCCGCTTACCTATAGCGATGACAAACTGGGGTGAGGTAATTACCTTTTTGATAGGAAAAGTTCAAGTGAGAGGTCCTACTTGATTAAAGATTAACAACTCCGAAAGTAAAAGAATAAATGCATGCTTTTAATGAACAGTTGTTACATATGTTTAAACAGCAAAATGGATAAGAAAATCCCAGAAAGGGAGACATGGGGAGTTTTGTGTCACAGTTTGCTCTTAGGTTGCAACCAGAAATCAGTATGCATATACAACAAAATGTGATTTTTAGTCAGACAAAAGTTTTTGATGGGATCCTAAAGTACACAAAATAGTGTAGGGATGAACAGGAGATGATGCAGAAAAGGTTCAAGGAGGAATTCATGCTGCCTCAAGGAAAGCCGGCTCAGATTAGATTTCATAATCAACAGGACCTAGGGAATTTTGTTGGAATGCAAGGTGTTGGTTTTCAAAATGGAGGTCAAATGGCACAAGGTGGAGTATTTCACAGAGAATAGGGTAAAGTTATTCCAATTGATCGAACTTTAGGGGTAGTTATGGCAACACAAAGAAGTCCACTCCTTATCACCATTGTAAATGGCTTTGACATTGGAAGAGGGGGTGTAGGCCCAATCCTAATAGAGTAAGTGCTGCAGGATGAATGCAGGGTTTGAATCTAAGATAGATGCAAATTGTTCCAGTTTAGGCCCCTGTTCAGCGAATGTAGACACCAGTCAATCAGTAGTCCCTATGATGCAGGTCCCACAAGGTTCAATGGCCCCTCAGAACATGGCCAAGCCCAGATTCATTATGAATCACATTTCAACAGTCCCCCATGTTTGACAATGAGAGATCTGATTCTGACAAGTCATAATGATGGGGTCTAAGGGGGAGTAAGATTGTGACAGTATAATTGTTCCATGTTGCCCCATGGTGCCTCATCCAACTAAAATATTATTTCAAATTCCCTGAGATGCAAAATGGTTTACTGTTGTGGATCCCTGCCAGGTCTTTTTCTCTATTCCATTGTTTAAGGACAGTCAATACCCGTTCTCCTTTGTGTTCAAAGATAGAGTTTTGTCATAGTTCAGAGTTCTACAAGGGTATACAAAGAGGACTTTGATCTTTAATCAGACTTTGAAAAAGAATCTTTACAAATGCCTTGCTACTCCATTCTTGTGCAGTAGATTGATGACCTAATAGTGGTGTCAAGCACACAAGAAACTTTTAAGAAGGGCACAATCTCCCTTTGAATAATTAGGCTGATAACGTACATAAAGCATCCCCAGAGCCAATTGCATTACCTCCAGAAAGATGTCCTATATCAACGACATCTCATTTGAAAGGAAATGAGAAGGTGTCACCAGAGAGAATCACACCAATTTTGGCCAAGCCTTTACTGAGGCTGCCACACAAGGATGTGCCTGATCTGCTTCTATGGGAAAACAGCTGCTTAAAAGCATTCCTAGCCCTGAGAGAGAATATCTATCATGCCTTGGCACTGGGAATGACTGATTATAGTAAAATGTTCACTTTGTTTTGCAGTGAGAGGGAGGACTGTGCTCATTCAGTGATTACTCAATTACATGAAGAATCTCGAAGACCTGTGGCATATTTTTCAACTACTCTTGACCCTGTTGCCACAGGATTGCCCAGGCTGCCTTAAAGCAGTTATGATGGTTGGTATGAGTATTGAGAGCAGTGAGAGCATAGTTCTGCGACATCCTCTGACAGTTTTCCTCCCTCACTCTGTAGAGGTTTTGCTCACTCATAATAAGACCCAATATTTGACAAACAGCAGACTTACACAATTTCAACAATTGAATCTTACTGCTGAAAATTTTGTGTTGAAAAAGATGTAAAACTCTCAATCCAGCTACATTGTTACCATTGCCTGAAAATGAATTTGATGAGGAAGAGGTTTTGCATGACTGTCTCGATGTTATCGATCTATGCACCAAGCCAAGACCTGCCATCAAGGATGAAACCCTTAATGAGCCCCACTATCTAATCTTTGTAGATGGCTCATGTTTAAGAGATAATAAACCTACTTTGAGAGCAGCTTGAACTGTTTGCACAATTCAGGCACAGGTGGTAGCCTCCTGGCTTCAAGGTGTTATCTCAGCAGAAGTAGTGAAAGTAATCATGATCATCTTTGCATGTGTCTGCTATCTTTCAGCACAATTATAAGTGACTACCTTTATAGATGTTCAGTGATACACAGCAGCCTTAGGGTGGTCTTCCCCCAAACTTTATGGCTGCTCACCACAGTTTTGCTGAGTCATTTAGTTGGCCTTAAGACTCGAAGCACTTTACCACTGCTGACCAGTGCTAAGGTGCATGTGCTGCTCCCCCAAACATGGTAAACATGGTAACATTGGTGTATACAGAATTAGCATATTTAAGTTACTGGTTAGTTCCTTCTGAAGTGGTATGCTATATGAATAGGGCCTCTAATTTAAATGCTACTATTGGGCCTGTACCACTGATTGTGGCATCCACTCAAGGAACCCTTTAAACACGTCTCAGGCCTGCACTGCAGAGCCTGTGTGTGCCGATTCACTGCCACATCAACTCAGCATTTAAAACTCTTTACCACACCTTACGCTATTTATAAGTCACCCTTAAGGTAGACCCTAGGTAGTCGTAAGGCAGCGTGCTATGTAACTAAATGGAAGGAAATGTACGCTTACGTTTTACATGTCCTGTTCCTACAGTGAGGCCTATTTCTCTCATAGGCCAGCATTGAAAATTGCTTAATATACTTTTAAGCTGTAATTCCTGATCAGAAAGAAGTAGCTGCATCATGTTTTACATTATTGGAATGGTAATGATAAATCCTGTTTACTGGTAAATTCAGATGTGACATTACTATTTTAGAAATGCCACTTTAAGAAAGTATGCATTTTCCTGCTTTTACATCTCTGTGTGCCTGAAGCCTGTGTCCAATACACATCTGGGGTTGGTGACAACTATACTTTAGGCATTTCTTCTAGACAGTCACAAACACAGGATAGTTAAGTGAGTCTGAAGACTCATCAGTATTCTTGGGAAGGGACATTGGAAGGTAGCTGACACACCTGAACAGGGAGTGACTGTCCCCACATAAAGGGCTATTTACCTCTGACAGATAGTCTGGAGCCACAGCTGATGAGGAAAGGACCTTTGTGCACTTCTTTGAAGTCACCCCAACTTCAAAGGCACATTGGATTAAATAAATACTCGTTCTCTGACCCTATCAAATCAGTACACTAGTTGACCTGTGAATAACTCTGTCAGGCGATGGACTGCTGTGCTACATGGAATGCCACTCCACTGGACTGCTTTTCAAAAAGGGCTTGTCTCTTCTTTGATGAGGTACTATGCTGCCTCCTGATCACTGCCCTGCTGTGAAATGGCCCGACCCCTCTCACCTGAACCCAGAGTAACTCCAAGGGCTTGTTGGCTTGCCCCCAGTCTCCTGCAGTCTCAGGAACATAAAAGACTGCCTGCAAACAGCACCTGGACTCTGTCTGCTGTGAGTCCTGCTCTGCCAAGAGGTGCCAATCCAGTTCTGGGCTCTTCAAAGTGAGTATCTGTGCTGCAACATGAGGAAACTAATGCATAGATGATGTTGCGTCAATCGGAACCAGTGCATTTCCTCTCAATGCCAAGGCAGCCCCACTGCAGCCTGAGCTGTGGACACCACTTTGCTGACTGCACAACACATCATCTCTGGATTCTGATGCATCTGCGACCTTGCACAACTCAGCACCACTGCTTCACTCTAGCCCAGTGGTTTGCATCGCCTTGATGCTCAACATGACCTGATCTTCTATGGATCCTCAGTGCAGCTCAGAACTGATGACATCTCCTCGATCAACAGTGACACATCTCCTCCTCTGCTCCATGTATTGAGTCCTCAACATCAACACTTCTTCTGTCCAAGGTACTTTCTCAACGGAACCTGGGTGGGTTGTGTAGCCGGCTTCCCTACCATCCTGGCCAGCCTGAACTTTGAATTTACCCTGGTCTAGGGCAATCTCAAGTAACTTTTTAGCGCTGTTGAATTTTAAGCACTATTTTTGGTTTATTCTGTATAAATTAATATCTCAGCTTCTACTTATTGAAAATTTGTCATTTTTATCCTGTTTTATATGTAAATATCTATTTTTCTGAACTGTGTGAAGTACTTTTTGTGGTGTTGTTATTATGTTACTTATGTGTGTGTTGCACACATACTTAACATATTTCCTCTTTAGATAAGCCTGACTGCTCTGTGCCAAGGTACCAGAAGGTGAGCACAGGTTATTTCCAAGTGTGCATCTAGCTTACCATGACTAGAGTGTAGGTTCCTGCTTGCACAGGATGCATACTCTGACAACCAGAAACCCCACTTCTAGCAGTCAGCATGGCTTTAGTGTGTCCATGACTTTGGACAGTTGTGGTCACAAAGGGGATTCATGACCTCACCTGGAATGGAGAATATGTGATGAGATTGTTGAAAGCACTACAATTGCCACAAGAAATTGCAGTAGTTAAATGTGCAGCCCACCACACTGAAAATAATAATGGCATCCTTGACGTGGTTCCCCTGAATTTCTTGCCTTCAGACCTCTTGTTTGCTGACTTCATTTTTGCTGGCTTTAGAACTCTGGCATTTTACAACTGCTGACCAGTGCCAAAGTGCATGAGCTCTTTCCCTATAACATGTTTCCATTGGCTTATCCACAATTGCCTAGGGCCTAAATTAAATACTACTAGTGGGCCTGTAGCACTGATTGCGCCAGCTACTTATGTAGCCCTTTAAACATGATTCAGATCTGCAATTGCACAGCCTGTGGATTCAGTTTTTAACTGACGTGTCAACCAGGCAAGTGAACTCTCTTGCCAGGCCCAAACCTTCCTTTTTAATACATATACATCACCCCTAAGGTAAGCCCTGATGGCAGGATGCAGTGTATTTAAAACATTGGACATGTACTTTTACGTTGTACATGTCCAAGTAATGAAAAAATCTTACATTTGTTTTTTACTACCACAAGGTCAATCACCCTCAAAGGTTAACATTGGCATTGCCTTTTAACATTTTTAATTTTAATTTCCAATTGGGAAGAGATGGCACCCCAGGGTTGGTGTTGCTGGAATCACAATTTAAAATTACAACTTATGGTGAAGTCAGATTTTAAATTGTAATTCTGAAAATGGCACTCTTTGAAAGTTGGCATCTTCTTACTATAAATCATCTAGTGCCTTCTGCCTGTCTCTGAATACACCTCTGGGTGGGTAACAGTTGTGCTCATGTGCATTCCCTCTCAGACAGCTACACACAAAGGGAGGTTAGGTGTGACTGAGTGGCAGTCTGCATGTTGATGGCCCATCCTGGGCAGGAAAGGAGGAATCAGATGACACACCTGAAAGAGCTGGGGGGTCCTGAGACCTCACACATGTCTGCATAACCCCCTGTAGTGTGTCTGGAGCCTGGTCAGGAAGGGCAGGGACTTTGTACACTTCAAAGGCCTCTCTTTCAAGTCTCCCCCACCTCAAAGGCACCTCCGGGTATAAGAACTGGACTTCTGATCATGCCATATCAGTACATGAGGACATTCTGCCAGGAAGGAGGACCGCTGTGCTTCTGAAGGGACTGTCACCCTGCTGGAACTCTGCTGGGCATTGCTGGACTCATGTTTTGCTGTGCCTGCCCTGCTGCTTGCTGCCCTCCTTTCCTGGGAGTGAGAAGGGCTGGATTTGCATATTAACATCCCCAGAACCAAGGTGACTTTGAGGGCTTGCTGGCTTTCCTCCTGTTCTGAAGTCTCTGGGACATAAAATACTTCACTCCACACTGCTACAGCTTCTCGACTCTGCCAGCGGTGAGTACTACTCTGCCAAGGGGTGCCAATGCAGTCCTGGGCCTTGAAAGTAGGTTCTGCAGCTGTTCTCCACCAAAATCCATGCATTGTTGCCACTGGGACAGTAGGAACTGCTGCATCTCTCCTTGTCACTGTTCCATCACCGCTGCTGCTTTGTATAAAGGCATCGCAGCACCAACAGCACTGATCAGAGCGGGCACATCATCCGCAGTTCTTACGCACAGCCAGTTGCGCAGCTCGACAACAAGACGTTGGCTTCATTGCAAAGGGGTTCAACGCCGTGTCACTGCTCATGGACATCGCATCGACAATTTCACAGCTTGATGGCAATGTATCCCTGACTACACGGATTGTGACAGATGCATCACCTTCACATTGTCTCCTCTGCTCCTCACATCGGATCCTCGACAGTGATGCAACCTTCCACACAAGGTACTTTTTCAGTGGGACAAGTTGGTCTACGTAGCTGGCCCATGCTCAATCACAGCCAGCCTAAGCTTTTTTCATTTACCCCGGTCTAGTGCAACACCAGATAGCTTTGGTTTGTGGTTTAACCTCCAGTGTGTGCAGGTCATCTGCATACACTGTGGCATGTGAGGAGGATGACACCAAGCCGTCCCCTGCACACGAGCCGGAATTCCATCTGGTACGGACACATTTAGATTTCACTAGCAACCAGGGTTAAAAATGTCCCTTCCCTGTCATTGGCACGACGTGCACGCCAACATCATTGTAAGGAAAGTGAAAGTTTAATGAACAGATCATCTCATCTACTTTCATTTCCATCCGTGCTCGGGGGCATATCTCAGCCCCGAGCACATAATTCAATGGGAGAGGTGCCGTTGGAAATGGGAGAATCCCCTCTTTCCAGAGGTACCATTCCCTGGTGGATCAATGTGTGGTGATCATCACAGAAAGGCGATCCCCAAGCAGGAAACCACCGCTAGACAGAGGGAAGTGCCCTTTGGATATTTATTTTTTACATTCAGACTTTCTGCCTTCCCGGAGGGAAAGATGGGGGTTATAGCCCCCGATCACCCCCCCCCAGAAAGCCCACTAGACAGTAGGGGCTTTTTTTTAGTGTGTGGGTTGGGGCTGCCCGACCTCCAAAAATGTGCACAGTCGTTCTGCCCCATGGGGGGCAGCTGAGGCTTATTATCCTTGATGTGCTCCCAAGGGGGGCAGAAAACCCACTACACACCAGGGAAGAATTGTTAAATTTTTCAAGATGGATGGGGCTCGCCACAATGGGTATATCAATGCCCCCATCCCAAATTAACGGAGAGGAATGTCTCTCTGTCTTCCAGGGGGCAGATAAGACAATAGCCCCAATCTGCCCCCCCCCAGGGGGCAAAAACCCACTAGGCACCAAGGATTACTTTTTTAGTTAAGTGTAGGGTGGGGGTTGCCCAGAATGGCATGTCAGTGACCCACCACCCCAAAAAATTGGTACAGTCTTTTTGCCCAACAGGGCAGCAGATAGAGGTTATCAATCCTGATTTGCCACCACTGAGAGGGTGTCAGGAAGCCCACTATAAACAAGGGAAATATTTGTTTTTATAAAAGAGGAGTGGGGGCTGCCAACCATGGGCATGGCCATGCTCCCGACCAACGAAATGGGGACCAAGGTCTTTCTTCCAGATGAGGCAATAGATCCGGATCTGCCACCTGGGAAGGCAGAAAGCCCTCTAGGCCTCAGGGATTATATTAGTCGTGGGGTGGGGGCAGCCCAGAATAGACAAGGCAATGCCCACACCACCAAAAAAAAATAGGTACAGCGGTTCTGTATAATTACCCCTAATATGTCCCCCAGGGGGCAGAAAGAGGGGTGGGGCCAGCCATTCCCCCAACCCAAATAAATGGGGACAAAGGGCTTGATTTAGAGTTTGGCAGAGGGGGTAACTCTGTCACAAACATGATGGATATCCCATCTACCATATTATGATCCATAACAGTCTATGGAAATCATAATATGGCAGAAGGGATATCCGTTATGGTTGTGATGGAGAAACCCAGTTGTCAAACTCTGAATGAGGCCCTAAGTCTTTTAGTCGCCTTGACAGGCAGATGGGGGTATCCCCGATCTGCCCCGTGGGAGGCAGAAAGCCCACTAGATACCATGGAATAGTTAAAGAAAATAGGGGTAGTGACTGCCTACCATGGGCATGGCCATGTCCCAATTATAAATAAATGGGGCAGGGTCTTTCTGCCCCTCTGGAGGGCATATGGGGGTAACTGCCCCAATCTGGTCCCCCAGGGGGTGGGGGAGGCAGAAAGCCCACTCAATGCCATATAATTGTTTTTTTTTTAAAGAGAGGTGGGGCTGTCCACAATGGGCATTACCATGCCCCTACCCCAAAGAAATGGGGATACAGTCATTCTACACCCCTGGGAGGCAGATAGGGTAATTACTCCTGATTCACACTCAGGCGGGCAGGTGGCCCACTAGATGCCTGGAAATTAAAAAGAAAATAGAGATGGGTGGGGGCTGCCCAAGCCAATGGCCATGGTTATGCCCACTCCTCAATGGAAGGGGGAAACAGTCTTTCCGCTCCACCCGAAGACTAAAACATCTCATCCCAATGACAAGCAAAAGGATATCTGACTCTTTTGGGTAATGATTTTACATATGGAAAAGGAGAGCTTTGCTGACTCCCAATGTTGTCATACTTGCAATGGTGAATGGCTGCACTTTTTGGGCTTGTGTATGCTACCAGCTGGAAAAACCTACCAGACTCAGACAGTTCTGAGAGCTTGACATCTGGGAGGGTCCAGGATAGTGTGCTTCACATATATCCATACCACTGTCCTATGCACAATGCCCTGCAAACCTCAAACAATGACTAAAACACACATTTGTGGCACATTTTAGTGAAGACAACTTCTGGAATCTGTGCGAAGCCACAATTTTCCTACCATACAGAATTCCCCCATGTCTCCCGATAAAAATGGTTCCTCACTTGTGTAACTGGGCCAAGAGACCTTAACACAAATGGCCCTAAAGTGATACATGGAGAGATCAACAATAGGGGCAGCTGTGGGATTTGGGGCCATGCTTGGCTGCCACTCATTGAAACCTACCAACCACAGACATTTTTTTAAAGTAGACGACCAGGGGATTCCAGGGTGGTGTGACTTGTGTGAATCTCATGATGTTTCCTTTCACAAAATGCCCTGAGAATCTCCAACTTGGCCTGAAGTTACACATTTTCCCTACATTTCTGTGATGGAAACTTCCGGAATACACAGGAAACCACAAAATTCCTACCACCCAGCATTGCCCCACCTGTCCTGATAAAACCTCTGCCACACTTGTGTGGTTGGGCCTAGTACCAGTGAAAGGAACGGATCCAATGCGATCAATAGGAGTCACCAAGCAAGGGCTCATATTGCCCTTGTTTTTATTAAGGTATTTTCTTGGGACTTGGCTGAGTCCGTGTCCCAAGATGGGTGCCAACACTTGTTAGTTGATATGTTGGTAGTCAATCAGATCTCACCTAGAGATTCGTCAGGTTGGCTGACCGCCTCCCATGTCCCTAGATACCTATATTTCTTTTTCCTATAATAACTCCACAACTACTGAACAGATTTACACCAGATTACAAAAAGAGATTTTTCTGGACCAAACGTTAGTTTTCCTGCCAAATTTGGTGCAATTCCATTCAGCGGTTAAGGATGGAGTTGCGTTCAAAATCCCAATGGGAAATTGCTTGGGGAAAATGTATATTGGCACCCTTTGTTTTTCTCAACCCCAATTTGACGAATCACCCTGAAGAGTTCCTTGCAGCAGCTGAAGTGAGTAACAAACTAGTTTTTTTTAAATTTGGAATATATATTACTGACTGGCAGTAGGTAGCTATAGTTAGGATCTACTTTCCATAGAAAAATTTTTTTTTAGGTTATCTTTGGTGCCGTTTGAAGAATCTTTACAAAAACAAGTGCCTTTTCAGGATGGAAGTTTTGGGGTGATCTGTCAAGGGGGGCTGAGGGGAAGGGGATATGAAAAAAGTGTGTTTCCTGTGTTAATTCCCTTGGACTTTTTAGACATGCCTGCAGCCCAAACTGCTGGACAGAATTACACCAAATTTGGTAGTAGCATTTGGTCCTTCACAGATCCACATGTGGCAAATCTGTGAGCCCTCGTGCCACAGCAAGGCCCTAATCGGTTGCCTGCAACCTGAGCAGAAAGTTGCAGCTGCCATTTTCTATTATAAGAAATGGTCCCTGGGGCTGAAAAATAATTTTTAAAGTAGTATTAGGGGTCAGGGTGGAGATACCCTAACCCCATTGGTGAGCTTTTAAATCATGGAAAATGTTTTTTTCTAGAGATGCAATGTTTGCAAATTC
Organism: Pleurodeles waltl; assembly: GCF_031143425.1. Taxonomy (NCBI): domain Eukaryota; kingdom Metazoa; phylum Chordata; class Amphibia; order Caudata; family Salamandridae; genus Pleurodeles; species Pleurodeles waltl. The sequence continues at coordinate 773,339,611 of NC_090439.1, read as the reverse complement.
ATCACGATGCTGTGTAAAGTTTAAATGAATTCACAAATATCTGCAAAAGAAAATGAAAAAAACAATATATATTCACGCACTCACATGCTCACTTAGACACTCATGTACCCACTCACAGACCCACTCATACACTCATGCACCCACTCACAGATAGACTCTGACACTCATGCACCTACTCACAGACACACTGAGGCACTCATTCACCCACACAAGCACTCATGCGTCCACTGACAGAGTAACTCAAGTATTCAGCTAACCCCTTTCAAGCACAGCTGGAGGCTGTGAATGGGGTGGGGTTGGTTGGTTACAGGGGTTGGCCGCAGGGCATGGCCCCCGCCATGAGCAGTTTTTTCTTCAATAATTTGACTTCTAATGTTGCATTGATATTTGTATTGATATTATAAAATGTGTCATGAGTGCTGTAGTATCTGGGGTAATTAGCAGGTCACAGTAAGGGCACGAGTTATGGTTACCTTAGGGTGGGAGTTATAGTTACTTGAAATAACTCTAACTAAGGCCCTCATTACAACCCTGGCAGTCGGTGTTAAAGCGGCGGTAATATCGCAAACAGGCCGGCAAAAAAAAAAAAGGGATTACGACGTGGTGGAAACCGCCAACATAGACAGCCACTTTAACACTCCGACCACCACAGCGGTAGAAACAAACAGCGCGGCGGTCACCGCCAACAGACAGGCAGGAGACAAAGTACCGCCCACCCTATTACAAGAGGCCTATCCGCCACCTTTTCTGGGGCGGAACCAACACTATCAAAAGCACAGCAGAAACAGTACACAGAATGGAAAACACTCACCTCTCGACACCCAACGAGGAACCAGGACGCCATGGAGCCCGAACTACACACACTGCCCCTGTTGGTTTACCTCCTCTTCTAACAGGAGTACGACCCGCGGCGACCACGGTGAGTACTGCACCTACAACACAGGGAGGGCGGGGAGGAAAGAGAGTGACACACACACGCAACACCCCCACCCTCACCAGCACACACAACAACAGACACGCAAATACATGCAGCAACATCACATATACATCCCCCCACCCCCTGGAAGAACGCAAGGACAAAAGGAAATGATTGTAACCATTGTAATCAAGAAAAATCCATTATTCAAAAGTCAAAATTCAGTATATACAAATATGCACACCAACTACACAAGTCCGGATAGCGTACTAATCATTGTCCGTGGACCACTGGGCCCAAAATGCATGGGCGAGGCCCACACATGATACCTGACTGGAAACGGAGAGAACATTTCTGGGGTATCAGATCAAAAATATACAGGTACCTCAGTGGTAGGGGGGACACCTCAGCCTGATGAACGCACGACGCCACTGCTGCACAAAGGGGCTCCATGCCCATTGATGTATCCTGGGGAGTGCAAAGCCACAGTCTCTCAAGTCTTTCCAGTGGGTGGTTTGCCCACTGCTTTATCCTGGGGAGTGCAAAGCCACAGTCTCTCAAGTCTTTCCAGTGGGTGGTTTGCCCATTGCTTTATCCAGGGGAGTGCAAAGCCACAGTCTCTCAAGTCTTTCCAGTGGGTGGTTTGCCCACTGCTAGGTCCTTGGGAGTCCAAAGCCACAGTCTCTCAAGTCTCTCCAGTGGGTGGTTTGCCACTGCTTTATCCTGGGGAGTGCAAAGCCACAGTCTCTCAAGTCTCTCCAGTGGGTGGTTTGCCCACTGCTTTATCCTGGGGAGTGCAAAGCCACAGTCTCTCAAATGGATAACAGTCTCCACTGGTTCTGGAGGGGGCCTGGTGCCCAGAGTGCTTCATTCTGCCAAGGACTGAGGTAATGGATGTCATTCTCCACTGGTTCTGGAGGGGGCCTGGTGCCCAGAGTGCTTCATCCTGCCAAGGACTGAGGTAGTGGATGTCATTCTCCACTGGTTCTGGAGGGGGGCTGGTGTCCAGAGTGCTTCATCCTGCCAAGGACTGAGGTAGTGAATGTCATTCTCCACTGGTTCTGGAGGGGGCCCGGTGCCCAGAGTGCTTCATCCTGCCGAGGACTGAGGTAGTGGATGTATCTCTCCACTGGTTATGGAGGGTGCATAGTGCCCAGAGTGCTTCATCCTGCCAAGGACTGAGGTAGTGGATGTCATTATCCACTGTTTCTGGAGGGGGCATGGTGCCCAGAGTGCTTCATCCTGCCAAGGACTGAGGTAGTGGATGTCATTCTCCACTGGGTCTGGAGGGAGCCTGATGCCCAGAGTGCTTCATCCTGCCAAGGACTGAGGTAGTGGATGTATCTCTCCACTGGTTCTGGAGGGGTCATGGTGCCCAGAGTGCTCCACGTGCAGTGTGGCTGGTACAATTCCCTCACCTGGGTGTGCGTGCTAAGAGATTTGCGAGGTTCAGGTAGCATGATACGCCATGGAGGCAGCGACATACCCCACACTGCTGCGGCTGCACCTTCCACCTGCAGGTGTAAACAGTGATGGAAGAAATGCCTCATGGAAGCTGTCCAGGGTCCAGGAGCTCTCCTCCAGCCTCAGACTACTGACCACTGGGGATGATAGCCATGTCAGCGGTGGTGCCTGTGTCCGAGGACGCCGCGGGGCCGGTGGCAGTGCTTGCGGCGGTGTCTGTTGCGGTGGTGCTTGCGGCGGTGCTGGCGGCGGGGCATGGTTCAGCACCTGCAGAGGGACACAGAGGACATTTCCTGCAGCCTCGGACAGCTGCCCACTGGGGAAGAGGCTGGGGACTGTCGCTAAGGCTGTAGACATGCGGGGGAGGTGCAGGTCACGGTACTTGCGGCGGTGTCTGTCGCTGCGGTGCCTGTGGCGGTGTCTCTTGCGGCAGTGCTTTCGGAGGGGCTTGTGGTGGGGCGGTGCATGGGTCAGCACCTGCAGAGGGACACAGCAGGAAGTTTCCTGCAGCCTCGGACGGATGCCCACTGGGGAAGAGGCTGGGGACTGTAGCTGAGGCTGTAGACGTGCCGGTGGCGGTGCAGGTGGCGGTTGTGGTGGCGGGGCAGCTAGCGGTGTTCGCCGCCATACAGGTTGGGGTGGTCGTGGACAGAAAGTGTGACACTGGTCCCCAGTCAATGCCGACATGCCCTCTCCTGACCTGCTCTTCAGCTTTTGGCCCTTCCCCACCTTTGATGGAGCCGCAGTTGTCTTGCCACTATCCCCTTTGGTTTTTGCTGAGACCGTGGCTGGTACTTTCGGCTTCTCCCTCCGGGATGTGGGCACCTTTTTCACCTTGGCAGGTGGCAGAATGTCATTCCCCTCACTACGTGGCACACTGGCAGCCCTGATGGGTGGTGCAATCCATGACCCCGCAGTTGCTGGCACCACTGTGCCTGCGGATTTAGTGGCAGAGGTGATGGGCTGGGACCTGGAAAGCCTGGCCCTAGGGGAAGGACGGGGGGGAGGTGTAGGGAAGAGGTCAATGTTAGTCAGGAAGAGTTTCTTAGACACACTGGGACGGGAAGATGGAGGGGGTTTGGGAGTGGAGGTAGAGGTAGTGGTTGTAGGAGGTGTACGATTGCAGAATTTGGGTGAAGGTGGAGGGCTCATAGACACACTGGGAGAGGACACAGGGGATGTGTGAATGGTAGTGGGGGTGGTGAGTGCACATGAACGGTGTGTGGTGATGGGCGTGCTGGTGATGGAGGCAGTGGCTGAGGATGTAGTGCATGCAGGTGTGAGTGGAGGCGAGACAGGTAGGGAGGAGGAAGACGTGGAGGAGGGGACACAGTGGAGGCAGTGGATGTTGTTGTGTCTGCATGGGGATGGTGCTTGTGTGAGTGCCTGTGGGATGTGTGGTGCTTATGTTTGCCTGAGCCACTCTTGTGTGTTGATGAGTGTGCATGCTGGTCTGATGGTGTCCTTGGGATAGGCTGAGGTACAGGGAATTTAGTCTGGGTGGAGGAAGTTGGAGGGGGGAGGATGGACACAGGGACAATGGCTGCCATCCGTGCTGAGGGCAGAGCCTGAAATGCTCTCTGTTGGGCTGCCTGCCCAGAATGAATGCCCTCCAGGTATGCATTTGTTTGTTGCAAATGTCTCTCTACACCCTGGATAGCATTCACAATGGTAGATTGCCCAACAGTGAGGGATCTCAGGAGGTCAATAGCTTCCTCACTGAGGGCAGCAGGGCTGACTGGGGCAGGGCCTGAGGTGCCTGGGGCGAAGGAGATGCCCATCCTCCTGGGTGAGCGGGCACGGGACACACGCTGAGGGGCTGCTGGGAGAGCGGTGCTTGTAGGGGGGGTGGCGGCTGTACCTGTTGATGCGGTAGGCACAGAGGTGCCCGCCACCGCAAGGGAGCTCCCATCAGAGGAGGAGTTGCTGTCACTGCTGTCTGCTCCTGTCCCCACCGTGGAGCTCCCCTCACCCTCTGTCCCACTGGTGGCTTCAGACTCTGTTGTTTCGCCCTCCAGGGCCAAGTGGGTTGCAGCTCCCTCATGCTCCGGTGCCATTGCTCCTCCGCCTGATGATGATATTGCACACAAGAACAGGGAGACCACAAAAAGGGGGGGAAAGACAGAAGCAAGACATGTTCAGTGCATGGAACACCACTACCGTTGGCGGACACAACACACATGGAGCAGCCCTCTGCACTACGCAGTGCACTAACAGTTCCTAGAAATTTCAGCTGACTATGGGGTACGAGGCCTAAGACCAATTGCTGGACACCTGAAAGTCACAGGAGCCTGACTAGGTGTAGATGGCTCTTTCCACTGGTGGTGTTGGGGTGCCACATATCCTGCCTGTGAAGGGACCTTGCCTACCAACTTCGCCCTGGCCTAGGGGAACCCACTGTCCACCTCCCCCACCCAGACACCTCGTTATGCGCGCAGAGTCAGCTGAATGAGAGTGTACTCACCCCCTTGTGGCTGCTGTGATGCCCTGAAGTGCCCATCCAACTCCGGATAGGCCACCGCCAGGATCCGGAACATCAGGGGGGTCATGGCCTGACGGGCACCCCTCCCACGTTGGGAGGCCATACCCAGCTGGGCCTCCGCCGTCTTCTTGCTCCAGCGGTGCAGGTCTTCCCATCTTTTACGGCAGTGGGTGCTCCGTCTGTGGTAGACCCCCAGGGTCCGGACGTCCTTGGCGATGGCACGCCAAATACCCTTCTTCTGGTGGGCGCTGACCTAAAGGAATGGTATGGGGAAAAGGAAATTACTTACCCGTCTGGACCATCATACTCATTGCGCCCCAGTTCCCACCCAGATCTGACGCACATACACTCCCCATCCGCACATTCAGGCCTCAGCCCTCCCCATTGCATCTTCCACCCACACCACTCAAAACAGACATTGCCCAAGCAGCATGCTCACAGTGTACTCACCTGTTTGTCTGGAGGACTGTACAGCTGCGTGTACTGGGTGAGGACCCCATCCACTAGTTTCTCCAACTCCTCCGAAGTGAAGGCAGGGGCCCTTTCCCCAGACACATGAGCCATCTTCGCTTCCAGACTGATATCACAGCAGCACTTGCAGTGTAGGTCCTCTCCTGTTGAAGGTCAGGTATCAAGTGAGTGAACAGACAGAAAATGGCGGTCACGTCTGCGGCGGTGCGTACCATCACCCCCGGCGTACATCGTTATTGGCTCCTGGGACCTATAGGGCCAATGTTAACCAATGCAGAATAGCGCCACAGTCTTCGACTGCCCACCGCAACGGTGTACAACGCCAGTGCAGTTACCTCATATCCCCTTACCCCACCTTACAGGTCAGGTAGCCGCCATTTCAGGAGGTCACATTGGATGGATGTTAACTGCGTCACACCTATCTAGGCCAGGAATATAGACAGATACCGGCACATTGCGGATTAATAATGTTTCTGAAAATAAGACATTGTGATACCTCAGTTTTGGATGACTCGCTGTTCTCCTCCATAGGGCACGTCCGCTCCGGCAGGTGATGAGATGGCGTCATCCTCCGGTGTACAGACCCCTGGTGGACCTGTCGACAATGGAAGAGAGACACATCCTGGTCACATACAGACTTGATTGTGCAACAATCCAGGAACTGTGTGCCCAGTTGGAGCCGGACCTGATGTCAGCTATCTGCCATTCCGCAGGAATCCCCCCTCTAGTGCAGGTCCTCTCTGTACTCCATTTCCTGGCCAGTGGGTCTTTTCAAACAACAGTGGCCATGGCATCAGGGATGTCCCAGCCAATGTTCTCTAACGTGCTGTCCAGAGTCTTGTCTGCCCTGCTGAAACACATGTGCAGCTACATCGTTTTCCCTCAGGTGGAGGATTTGCCCACAGTGAAAGGTGACTTCTATGCCCTGGGACATATCCCCAACATCATTGGTGCCATTGATGGGACACATGTGGCATTTGTACCCCCCCTGTGCGAAATGAACAGGTGTGCAGAAACCGGAAGAGCTACCATTCTATAAATGTGCAGATGGTGTGTTTGGCAGACCAGTACATCTCCCATGTCAATGCCAAGTATCCTGGCTCTGTGCATGATGCTTACATTTTGAGGAATAGCAGCATCCCTTATGTGATGGGCCAACTCCAGAGGCACCGTGAGTGGCTAATAGGTGAGGGCACGGTCCCAATACAGTTGCCATAGGTTTCTGGGTATGGGGCTGTCCCTAAGGGTTAGTGTGTGTCTAACAGTTGACCCTCGACATTTGCAGGTGACTCTAGTTACCCCAACCTGTCATGGCTACTGACCCCAGTGAGGAATCCCAGGACATGGACAGAGGAATGCTACAATGAGGCACATGGGTGAACTAGGAGGGTGATCGAATGCACCTTCGGACTTCTCAAGGCCAGATTCCGGTGCCTCCATCTGACAGGTGGCTTCCTATACTACTCACCGAAGAAGGTGTGCCAGGTAATCGTGGCCTTCTGTATGCTGCACAACCTGGCTTTGCGATGCCAGGTGCCTTTTCTGCAGGAGGATGGGCCAGATGGTAGTCTTCTGGCAGCTGTGGAGCCTGTGCACAGTGAAGAAGAGGAGGGAGAAGAAGAGGATATCGACAACCGAAACAACATCATCATGCAATACTTCCTGTGAGACACAGGTAAGAAGATGCCACTGCTTCCCACATCTCATTCTATTGTTGGAACAAGCATAAGTGTGTCATTTTCATTTAGTTTATGGACCCTGACTTGTCACCTTGACTTTCCATTTCATAGATTTGGGTCCCACTTTGTGCCCTCTGCTATGTTTACTGCTGTCCTACAGCTGTGTTACATTGGTGTGTGAACAAGTAAATTGACATTGCTATATTCCATAGATATTGCAATTACACATATGTGAAAGCACAGACTGACTCCAGATTGTTTTGTGATTGAAGTGTGTTTATTCCTGTGCTAATAAGTGGAGGGGTTGTAAAATGGGCTGGAGTGATGGTGGAGGAATGTCCATGGCAGAGTCCAGTCAATTTGTTTCACAGGTGCATTGTCCAAAGTGGCATAGGAAGTGGAGCAATGGCAGTTTAAGGATGGACAGGGTGACATAGTGGGACAGAAGGGTGACATTCAAGGGGGACTCATTTCCTGGCGGGGGTCTTGGCAATGTGCTCTGTCTTGTGGATTTCAGGGACCATTTGCAGGGTGGTTCTTCTGCAGAGGGTGGGGTGCTGGTGTCCTGTTGTTCCTGTGGCGGTGCCTCTTGTCCACTAGCGCCGGTGGAGGTGGAGGGCTGTTCATTGTCCAGGTTAGTGTCAGGGGCCCCTTGTTGTGCCACTGTGTCTCTCCTGGTATTGGCGAGGTCTGCCAGCACCCCTGCAATGGTGACCAGGGTGGTGTTAATGGACTTCAAGTCCTCCCTGATCCCAAGGTAGTGTTCCTCCTGCAGCCGCTGGGTCTCCTGAAACTTGGCCAGTACCGTTGCCATCGTCCCCTGGGAAAGATGGTAAGCTCCCATGATGTTGGAGAGTGCCTCGTGGAGAGTGGGTTCCCTGGGCCTGTCCTCCCCCTGTCGCAAAGCAGTCCTCCCAGTTTCCCTGTTATCCTGTGCCTCTGTCCCTGAACCGTGTGCCCACTGCCACTGCCCCCAGCTCCCTGATTGTCTTGGGTTGGTGGGTTTGCCTGGGTTCCCTGTAGTGGTGGACACACTGCTGATTGACGTGTCCTGGGGACAGAGGGATGGGCCTGCTGGGTGGGTGCTGTGCTGGTGTTTCCTGAGGGGGGAGGCTCTGTGGTGGCTTGTGCCAGTGTCAGGGGAACTGACTGTCCCGAGGTCCCAGATGGGCCGGGCTGGTCATCTTGATCCAGTTGTGCAGAGCTGCTGTCATCACTGTGGGCCTCTTCTGTGGGGCTACTGGATATGTCTGGCACCTCCTGTCCGGCGACGTTGGGTAGGGGTCCTGTTGGGGTGTAAATGTATAATTATTGTATCTGTGTGTGCCATCGTGTGCAATGGGTGGTTGACCCTCTACTCCAGTGCTTGCATTATTGGCTTGGTCCTTGTGTGATTGGTGATTTTGGGGCATGAGTGAGTCTCTGTAGTGGACATGCTTGGGTGATCAGTGTCCATTCATTGGTGTCACATGCAAGGCTTGGTTTTGGGATGTGTGGGTTGTGTTGGTGGGGTATCTGTGGGTTGTTGGGGTGATGGGTGTGAGGGTAAGGGTGGGAGTATGTGATGGGATGCAGGTGGGGGGATAAGGTAGTAAAGATTTGCCTTACCAGAGTCCAGTCCTCCTGCTACTCCTGCGAGGCCCTCAGGATGCAGTATTGCCAAGACTTGCTCCTCCCATTTTGTTAGTTGTGGGGGAGGAGGTGGGGGTCCACCGCCAGTCCTCTGTACAGCAATCTGGTGTCTGGAGACCACGGAACGCACCTTCCCCGTAGTTCGTTCTCCCTCTTTCTGATGTCATCCTTAGTTCTTGGATGCTGTCCCACTGCGTCAACACTGTAGACAATTCTGCGCCATAGCTCCATCTTCCTTGCAATGGAGGTCTGCTGCACCTGTGATCCGAATAGCTGTGGCTCTACCCGGACGATTTCCTCCACCATGACCCTGAGCTCCTCCTCAGAAAACCTGGGGTGACGTTGAGGTGCCATGATGTGGTGTGGGTGATGTGTGAGGTGGTGTCTGTTGTGATGTGTGAGGGGGTGTGTTAGTGTGTGTTTTTTGAGGTGTGTGGATGTTGTGTAAGTGATGGTGTTGTGTGTCTGTGGATGCTGGTGTTGTTTTCGGTAGTGTCTCTCTCTGGCGTGCTTTCAAAATTCTGGTAGTAAGTGTTTGTGGGTGATGTGGGTGTGTGCTTTAAATTGGATTGGGTGTGTGGGTTTTGTGTGTGTATGTGTATTAGGTGTGTGTATTTCGAATTGTCCAATGTGGTTGTGTTTTGTATATGTGTATTTTGAGCGCTGATTCGTGGGTCATGATAGTGTGGGCGTATTCCTGTTGGCGTGACGGTGTCGGTTTTGTTATCGCCAGTTTATCACTGACCTTTGGTGTGGCGGACTTGTGTGGGTGTCTGTATTGTGGTGGATTCCGGGCTGTGGGTCGTAATACCTGTAGTGGAATTCCGCTGCAGCAGCGGTATGTTGGCGGTCTTCTGCATGGCGGTAAGCGGGGTTTACCGCCAGGGTTGTAATGAGGGCATAAATCTGCTTCATATCTCTGGTTTTGTTTGACTATATTCAGAACCTACCTATCACATCCCTGTAACCAGTCAAAGCTCCCGCCAAGTCACAGCAAACAGCTAAGTCCCAGGTGTGGGCACTCCGAGACACAGCAGGATCTGGACCCAGGTGGTGGCAGTCCCCAGGGCCATCCCTTGAATGTTTAATCAGCCCCAGAGAGGTGGTGGTCCTTGGGATCAAGGGTTTTCAATGGACCCCCTTCATTATTTTATTTCAGCCCCGGGGAAGTGTCGATCCCTGGGGTTACACGGGGCCCTGCACCCCCCCTTAATTTAAGTGAATAGCTCTGGGGAGGTGGGGGTCTCCAGGGCTTCGGGGGGCTGCATGGCCCTCCACATTAATTGTTTAGCCCCAGGAATGTAGCATACCCCAGGGCTGCAAGGGGGCTGTGTGGCACCCTGCATATTATTGAATATAAGCTCCAGGGAGGTGGTGGTCCACAGGGCATAAATAAGTCCAGGAGGGTGCCAGGTGAGCCCCCCTCCTTTATTTTATATATGCCCTTTTAGGACCTGGCCCTCCTGGAGTCATTAGTAAAACAAGTGCGAGAGCCCTCGCTTGGTTTTTAAAAACATTTTTGCAGTAGATTTGCAATCCTGTCACAAATTTGTTGCAAAATGTTTGTTAAAGTGTTTTTTGGCCCCAGGAGGGTTTATCTGGGACCATATTACCAGAGCTAACGTGTCACGTGTCCCTACTCTAGCCCCTTTTCTTATTTTTATCTTTTTCCTGGGACTCAACTAAAGCTCTGCCTGCATGTTGTGATCTGTGGGCCCAGCTTTTCAATTTCCTTCAAATGTTTGTCCTTATTTAGTCTGTATGATTTTAAAAACACTTTTAATCAGTGTTTTGAGAGGAAATTTTTTCAAAAATAGACTTTCTGATGGAAGACATTTCAGTGAAATATACTTTTAACAAAAAAACTGGGACTGCAAAATTATGATAGGTATTTCACACACATCAAAGCTCCAGGGAGAATATTTCTAGCAAAATGTTTGCTGGATATGTAATCCACCACAAGGGTGATGTGGAGAAAATCACTTTAATGCAATGGACTGAAAATGTGAATCTTTGGATAACTCAGGAAAGTTGGAAACTGGGATCTTCGAAAAACACTGTGGGTGGAAAAACATTAACACCTTGCTCTTCTTTCTTGGGGACGTTCTCTCTCTGCTAGGAATCCAAAAATGTCAAGTATGTTTTTTACACAGCACTGTTTCTTGATTCTACTAGTTCACAGTAAACTGTCTGTCCTATGGTTGTGCTCACCAAGCTGTTTTCTTTTTGTTTCATTGGTCCTAAGAGGTCTCCAAAGAACTAGGGGCCAGATGTAGCAATTTCCGATTTTGCGATTCGGAAATTGTGAGTCGGTGCGACTCTCAATTTCCAAATCGCAAAATCGGATTCAGAACGGTGTCTCAGACACCGCCTGCGAATCGCAATGCGGTTGCAAAGACCCACCTCATTAATATTAATGAGGTGGGTTGCATTTTGCGACCCCATTGCGATTCCCTGCACTCACAGGGATGGTGGCCTGCTGGAGACAGCAGACCTCCATGTCTGTGACTGCTTTTTAAATAAAGCAGTTTTTTTCCTTAAAGGAAAACGAGTTGCAATACAAAAAAATAACAAAACCATTTGGTTTCGTTTTTTCAGAGTAGGCAGTGGTCCATTGGACCTGAAGGGTGTTACCCCAGTATGCCTTTCTGGTTAGGGACAAGAGGTCACCTAGACACCATCAAAAATTAATTAAAAAAAAACCGTGGAGAGTGGCGTGGCCTTGCCACGGCGGAAGATGGCTGTCTAGTCCAGGAGCTCCGCGAAGCGGTGGATTCTGGCCGGGGACAGGGGTGACGTGGTAAAAAGTTCCATGTGAGCCTCGGAGGCTCCTCACCACCTACAGGCAACCAACCAGGGGCAGTGGGGCTGAGGGGGGAGCGCATTGAGGGCCGTGTGGCTCTGTGGCGGCAGAGACCTAGGAGATGGGGTGGAGCCGCAACCTGTAGTCACGGGAAGCAGAGCAACAACAACAGCAGGATGCTGTGTGGGTGGGAGATCGCCGGCGCTTTTCCCACCCCCCTCCCTTCTCACACTGGAAGAGCCTCATTGAGAGGTTCACGAAGACTATTACAGCTACGGCAATGAACTGTGGCTCTTGATTCTTTTTGCCTAGGCTCTGGAGTGGTCCCCATGGCTGTCCGCCATCGATTGGAAGCCGTGGTGAGTGCTGTACTCTACGGGGATAGGGGTGAGCCACGGAGGAGGGGAAACCCAAGAGATGGGTTATGATGCCTTACTACCTTGGTGATCTGCCTCTACGAAGGCGAATTGTGCAGAGGAGACAGTGTTGCTGCACTGATACCCCCCTTCCCCCACCTGCTGAGCGCATATCAATGCATTACCAGGCATAGAAATTAACTTTGCCTCCTACCTTTATTTTTGAGGCCCCTTCGACCTCTGGTCTTTTCTCTCAACCAGCTACTGATCACCGGTGGTGTCAGTCACCTCACCTCACCCTGGGGCGATACCCGTAGGCCCTCCTTCTTTCTCTACATACCACCCCAGCTGGGACACAAGGGACGGGGGCCTACCAGCACCATTGAATTTACCTCTAGTGGGGCTGCCATATTTGCCCAATCATTGCGTAAGACAGTAGTCTTCAAACTTCTTAATGCCGTACCCCCAGTTGAAAAATAGAGATAATTGGGCCCCCCTTCAGACTTTTTCACAATTATTTTATAAAGATGGCAATGTTTAAATATGTCTAGACATATTTAAACATTGCAGTTAAGTACTGGTATATTTGTTCAATGCAATAACATGCTTCTGTTTAAAACAAAGGCCTGTTATCTGTATAATGCTTCTTTTGGCCAGAGTCTGCTGCCCCCCCGAGATCACTTGAGGCCTCCCCTAGAGGGGCCCGCCCCCCAATTTGAAGACCTCTGGCATAAGATGTAAACAGATCACATCTCTCCTGTGCTCTTGGTGGCCTTGCTGCACCCAACCTGCGCTGCGCTTCGGGCGAGGAGCGGAAGCTGCATTGGGACTCTGGCGTCAGGTAGTCAGCTGCCCAGTGCCGCTTTGCCACACTGTGCCCTCCGCCCCATCAGGCCCTAGACTTCAGCGACGCCTTCTCTCACTCAACCAGCACAGGACTCCTCATTGGCATAGTTTGAAGGTCTTGGCGTACTACTGTGCCAGATGTACATTAAATTACTATTAGGCCCACACATGGCCAACCCTTGCTACCACCAAGACCTGACGGGACGGCCCCCCACTCCCCCCCACTTAAGCCTCAGATCTTGCAGGCTACACCCACACAATAGCCCTGAGATGCCCGGTGGCAAGGTGATGGGCAAATCTTCAGGCAGACTAGCGCAACAGCTGCTCTCTTCTGAGGCCCTCCACCGGATGCAACCTGCATCCCCTGCTGTCGGGCCCAACCCACCTGCACAGTCACCTAATATGTCCGAAACGGAGCAGCCTATGACCATGGACCGTATACTACAGGAGATCACTGCAGAAAGCTGCAGGCTGGAGGGAATGGGTGCCGCCATAACTTCTTTGACACTGGAGACAAAATCCATGCAATCAAATATAGCTGGTTTCCTGACCAGAGTAACAGGGCTGGAACACCGTATGGTGACCCTGGAGTCCCACATGCACAATGTCCAAGACAGAGACAAGGACCTTCTGTATCTTTGCAGTAAATTAATGGACCTGGAAGACAGAAGCTGAAGAGATAATGGCCCTCATTCTGACCTTGGCGGTCTTTTTGCAAGACCGCCGAGTTACCGCCGCGGTGAAGACCGCCGACCGCGGCGGTATGCCGCTGTGCGCATTCTGACCGCTGGGAGCGTACCGCCGGAAAACCGCCAGCAGCCACACTGGCGGTCGGCGGGAAAGTGGAGACTGGTCAACCTCCACCGCCACGCCAGCAGAACACCGCCCACAGAATTACGACCCACATTTCTGTGTGGCGGTCTTCTGTTGGCGGTCTTCTGTTGGCGGTCACCTCCCCATGGCTCCTGTCACCTCCCGGAGGACCAACGCACAAGGTAAGTTGATCGTCCGTGAGGGGAGGGGGTGGGGGGGTGTTGTGTGATGTGTGCGTGCATGGGGGTGTGCGTGGGAGTGTGTAGAGGGGGTGTGTGAGTGCGTGCATGCGGGCGGGGAGTGCTGCTGTGCCTATGGGCAATGTGTGTAGTTCGGCGGGTGCGCATGTCGGCATGTATGTGTGCGGGTATGTGTCCCCGTTGTGTATGTGTGTGTGTAGGGGGTGTGTATATGTGCATGTAGGGGGTGTGTGCATGTCGGGGTGCGTGTATGTGCATGTCGGGGTGGGGGTGGGGAGGGGGTTCGTACCACCTCTGGGGGGTGGCAGGGGGGTGGAGGGTGTGGGGGGAGGACTCGGGGGGGCAGTGGGGGGTGGGGGAGACCCCTATCAGTGCCAGGGAAGGAATTCCCTGGCCCCGATAGTGCCTACCGCCATGGTTCGCATGGCGGTTCCCGACTGCCAGAAACCGCGGCGGTAAGCAGGGTCATGATACCGTTGGCGGTCTTGGGTCGACCGCCGGACCGGAGTGCGCAGACTCCAGCCCGTCGGTCATGACCGCCGTGGCTGTCGGAGTGGGGAAGTGGCGGTCGGTCGCGGCGGGGACCGCCGCGGTCAGAATGCCATTTTTAATACCGCCGGTCTGTTCGCGGTCCGACCGCCGTCTCTCCGCCGACCGCCAAGGTCAGAATGAGGGCCAATGTCTGTTTTTTTGGATTTACCAGAAAACAAAGAAAGTTCGAATATTCAGACCTTCCTCAGGTCAGTCCTTCCCAAATTGACTGCACTAACCTTCGACTCACCATTGGAATTTCAACGGGCACACAGGCTGGGCCTGAGTCATCAAGGTGGAACTTTCAGACCCCGCCTGATCATTGCTTGCCTTCTGAGACACGGGCAGGCCCACCAACCTCTTCTTGCAGCTCAAGCGCATGGACCCTTTCGGGCAGAAGGCTATAGCATTCGCATAACGGCTGACTACTCAAAGGACACCAATGATCACCGAAAAGCATTCTTGGTCCTCAGACCCCGTCTACATCAACTGGAGATGAAATACGCCCTTTTTGATCCAGCGAGATTGTGGGTCAACAAAAATATAGTTTCCGAAGACTTCTATGATCCTGAGGATCTGCGACTTTTCCTGGACAATCTTCAGCACCAACCCATGGACACAGCAACCTCAGCTGAGCCACAAGGGCTGCCCAAGGACAGTCATAATATGCCACCCCAAACAACCGACAAGGGAGGGGCAGATCGGCGTGACCCTGATCACCGTCTCAGAGGCAGAGATCTAGAGAGACTTGCAAGGACACACAACGACAGGGGCCATTTGTTACAAGCAGTGGTGCTCCACGCCCACCTCTCAGAAAGGGACAAATCTTGCTATCCTTTAAAACTGGCCCCAACCCCTACTTGACATCACAGCTGTGCTGGGAGATGATCAGGGACCCAGAGTTTAGTTGAGAGCCCAGAGAGATTTTTACTGAATCGGCAGACAGATGAGTATCTGGCCGAATGATGTTGTTGTTGATATAGATGTTAATGTTATACTGCTATTAGGTTGTGATATCCTTGTTTATACACCGAGATTGCACTCAACGGATCTCGACTGAACATTACTACAAATGTTATGCATATTCACACTTGTAGGGTATATGACTGCTTGATGCTTATTGCATGACAGTATTTTGCCTTTGTGGCCTATAGGTCTACCATCTCCCCTACCCAATAACCTCCTCCCGCCCAAAGCCCTTGCGGAGGAGGTCACTGCCTAAATGGACAGTTAGGCCTCATAGTTAGCAGTTGAACTATGGGAGGTACATTGTGTCCCAGCTACAAAGCAGCGATACACGTAAGCGACTGAACCTTTGACATGACATGGCCCAAACAAAGGGACTATGGGCGTACTGAAAACCACCATTATGTGTGCTAAGGGGAGCACAATTTGATGCAACAACACATCTTCATGGTGACGTTGACTGTTAACAGTTGTGATGGTCTAGTGAAGCCTGAATTCCCCCATCCCTCTCCCGCCAATCATGTCCTGCTTTCAGCGACTGTATGGCACATGGACGCTGCTACTACTCCTGGCCAACGGGTAATGTACACAGGACTACTATTGTTTCTTTCTCTCTCCCTCCCCACCTTTCCATATTCCCTACCCCTTGTCCCCGTTAGGGGAGAGACTGGTTGTGGTGATGGCTTACCCCTCTCTCTTTCACTGGACAGACCACTCCTCTCTCTCCTTCCTCCTCCCGTCCCTTGACGGCATATTACCCTGTGAAGGCAACTTCAGTGCGTTCTTCACATGGCGGCGGGTGAGGGGCTCCCCCACCCAGCCGGGGCCTACTTAGCTGAGTAACAGGGTCCCACAGGTTAGGACCCTCAGTCCACGGATCTGACCGTTAGGGGCTTTGCTCCCTAACTCCCGTCGCCAATTCACAGTTACTTTTCCTTTTTTGTTTACTCTCTTCTTTTACTCCATTTTCTTCTTTCTTTCTTCCTCCCTTCGTCTCTATCCCATCCACCCCAACCTCCTTCTCCCCTCATTACTCCCCTCCACCCTTTCTCTTACCACCTCCCTCCACCCCCTCTCCTAATGCAGGGGGCTGTCTGGCGTCCACCAGCTTCCCCTTCCCTAATCCATTAAGCTAAAATTTGCTATGCTCAGCGAGGAGTCCCTCCTTCCTCCCTAGCTGCACAGTTTTCATCAGTACCATAACCCCTCCTGCCCCCCACACTCATTCCTTTGGCAGCATGTTGGGAACTATTCCCCACACGACCCACCCACTTCAGATTTTCTCCTGGAACGGGAATGGCTTGACGAACTTCGTGAAACAGAAAAAAATATTTTCCTACCTCCAATCAAAGAGGCCTGACATAGCTCTTCTTCAAGAGACACATCTTGATAGTGTGGAAGCCAATACACTACACTGAGATTGGGTGGGAAGGGAGTTTTCTAGCTGCTGCCTTACACAACAGGAGGCAGGCGGTGGACCCCCATGAAAATGCAGGGTAGCGATAGTGCTCTGCAAAACCCTACCCGTCACGGTCATTAAAACATGGGATGACCTGGAGGGGAAATACGTGTTCTCCAAACTAAAAGTGGGAGACTCGTCTCTCTGTGTGGGTTCCCTGTATGCACCGACCGGCTCTAAGCGACTTTTCTTCTTGCAACTAAACCGCCTTCTGACCGAAAAAGGCTGGGACTGGAATCTGGCCCGTGATGCAATATTGGATAGGACGGGCCCCCTAGATGTGGGTAGTAATCATGACAGATCTCTTCTAACAGATGTGTTGACAGATACTGAACTAGTGAACTATTGGAGGCTCACCCACCCTACAGGCAAGAACCACCTGATCACGGCACCCAATCTCAGTTGGACTACCTTATGGTGTCACATACTATGGTGGCCCAACTACAAGACGCTTGCATACTGGTCAGAGGTCTCTCTAACCATTCTCCAATCCAGATGTCAATCCAAACGGGTCTAATGTCCCCTGGACATAAACCCTGGCGTTTCGCAGTACACTGCTATCGATCGCCCCGGGTAAGGCACAATTGCAGGCCCACATGTCCACATACATGCCTGATAACGCTGGTACTGTCACCTCCAAAAGGATACTCTGGGAAGCAGTGAAAGTGACCCTGAGAGGCCAAATGATGCATGATGCAGTATTGGCCAAGAGGGATAGGACGACCCGTCAGAGGACCCTTGAGGATGACATACAACGTCTTACGAGGCAATACACTGGCCATCCATTTCTTGCAATACGCCATTCCCTGGAACGTGCCCGCGTGGCACACAACGAGCTCCACACCTCCCAGGCCGAATATGCACTGCAACGCTTGCCTGGCCGATATTACAAGCAGGGTGAAAAGGCTGAACAAGTGCTAGCGGTACAGCTCCGTCAGAGAGAAGCTTCTCTAGCCAGCCCAGCCATAACATCCTCCAACAAGGGAGAAACTTACACGCCCAGAGGACATCGTTAACGAATTTGCGACCTTTTATCAACATCTTTACACCCCTGAATTGGTTGCTGACGCTGCCTAAATAGACGCCTTCCTCAATGACACTAACCTACCTTGCCTCTCAACTGCTGGTCGCGCCCTCCTGGATGGAGAAATAAGCATAGCAAAAATAGTACAAGCCATTTCGGACACTCCCTACCACAAATCGGCGGGCGAGGATGGCTTTCCAGCAGAATTTTATAAATTGGCCGGTGGAAAAGTGGTTAGCGCTGTCCATGAGCTACTCGGTGAGGCTTGTCAGGAAGGCTCTCTAGGAGCAATATCTAAGAGAGCTACAATAGCTGCTATACCAAAACCAGGCAGGAACCCTCTACTTTGCGGCAATTATCGTCCCACATCTCTCCTGAATGGAGACATCAAAATATTGGTGGGTATCTTGGTGGCGCATTTGCGCCCAGTCAAACCATCCCTGATCTACCACACTCAAGTGTGGTTTGTACAGGGACATACCTCCAGAAATCACGTGTGCACTCTCTGCCATACCCTGTGCGAGACCAAGAAGAGGTTCTGGCCCTATCCCTAGACGCTAAAGGCCAGATGTAGCAATTTCCGAATTTGCAATTCGGAAATTGCGAGTCGCACCGACTCGCAATTTCTGAATCGCAAATTTGGATGCAGAACGGTGTCTCAGACACCGTCTAAGAATCGCTATGGGGTCGCAAAGACCCACCTCATTAATATTAATGAGGTGGGTTGCATTTTGCGACCCCATAGCGATTCCCTGCACTCACAGGGATGGTGGCCTGCTGGAGACAGCAGACCTCCATGTCTGTGACTGCTTTTTAAATAAAGCAGTTTTTTTTCTTCGTATTGCAGCCCGTTTTCCTTAAAGGAAAACGAGTTGCAATACAAAAAAAATAACGAAACCATTTGGTTTTGTTTTTTCAGAGTAGGCAGTGGTCCACTGGACCACTGCCTGCTCTGAAAAAACATTTTTGACAACATTCACAAAGGGGAAGGGGTCCCATGGGGACCCCTTCCCTTTTGCGAATGGGTTACCACCAGTGTGACACTGGTGGTAACTGCGAACTGCTTTGCGACCGCGTTCGCGGTCACAAAGCAATTTAGCATTGCGGTGCGAGTCGCAAATAGGAAGCGGACACCCATTCCTATTTGCGAGTCGCATTCACATTTTGCGAGTCTGTACTGACTCGCAAAATGTGAATGAGCATTGCGATGCGCATTTTGCATGGCGCACACTGCGATTTTCGCAGTTTGCACCATGCAAAATGCTACTTACATCTGGCCCTAAGAAGGCATTTGACCGTATCGAATGGCCCTACCTGTTTTCCACCCTGACAAAATTGGGGCTGGGAGAACAATTCATCTTCAAAATCCTTTTGCTATGCGACCACCCCATGGTGCAGGTCAACTGCGGGGGCTTTCTATCAGACCCATTCCCCATTAGTAGGGGAATGCAGCAGGGTTGTCCTCTATCGCCACTCTTGTTTCTATTGGCAATGGAACCCCTTGCGGCTACCATCCACCACTCTCAACAGATCATAGGAATACACTTGGTGGGCGGGACCTCGAAAATCTACCTTTACGCTGATGACATTTTGCTAACCCTAACTGATTTGACGAGATCACTGCTGGCTTTACTAGCAACCATAGACCGTTTTGCGATCCTGTCTGGATACCAGGTGAACTGGGATAAGAGTTGCCTCTCTCGCTGATCACGACGAGGTCCACGATCCGTGGCCTCCTGTTCCGCTGGACCCCAAATCGCCTCAAATATCTGGGGATCCTCGTTAACCGGGGTCTGGAGCACATGATTGTGGACAACCTGGATCCTATTGTGGCTCGTATGAAACTGGACTTTACGAAATGGTCACTATTGGGCCTCTCCATGTGGGGCAGAGTACAGGCAGTGAGAACGGTCACACTCCCGCGATTTACATATGTTCTTGGCATGCTTCCCCTCCAGGTGCCCCTTTCAACACTTTGGCTGATGGATGTAATGTTGAGGGCCTTTGTATGGGGTTCCACACACCCCGAATGACACCTGCAAAAATAATCGTGCACCTTTCCTGTGGGGGTCTAGGATTCCCCTCAGTGGAGCATTACTCCCTTGCCCTCCAGCTCTCCCAACAGACATATGTGCTCCCCGGAACTCCGGATCCGCTGCAATGGTTGACCACAGAAAAGCTCCTGCTGGCCCATCGTGGCGGACTTGGAGGTCTGTATTGTGCAAACCCCTTGCAGACCCACTCAGTTAACCCGATCCTCACGGCGACACATGCGGCATGGCGTAGGGCCCATCGTTTACTAGGTCTACACCCTTCTTTAAATGCCCAGGCCCCCATATGGGGTAATGACAGACTAAAGATAGGGGCAACTGCCCTTAGGTGGCTGCAATGGAGTCTCGCTGGTATTGATTGTATAGCCCAAGTCATAGTTGAGGGACTGCCCAAATCATTTGACAAATTAAGAGAGGAGTACAACATACATCATAGGCAAGAATGGCGTTAACTGCAACTTAAGCACTGCCTTCAACGCTCTTTGGGAGCCACTCCATGGGAGATCATGGCCTCACCTATTGTTGCCTATCTGCAAACCTGGGGCTGCCACAAAGGCATAATGGCAGGCCACTACTATGTGTTAGTGAGCCATTTTTACTCACAGCCCCTCCTTGAAACGCTGTAATGTAAACGGCAGACTCAACTAGGGACAGATTACACGGTGGCGGACTGGTCCGACATTCTGGACGCCCTTGATAGAGGTACTCAAGAAGCCCGACTGAAGTTCTGTCTCTTTAAGGTCATACAAGACTGGTATTGATCCCTGTTGAAACTGCATAGGGCAGGCCTTCTGCCACATGCAAACTGCTGCCGATGTGCGGAGATAAGATGCGATCTACTTAACATCCTCTGTGAATGTCCATCACTTCAGCCCTTGTGGGAAGCGGTGTGCCATACTCTGATGGATTCTCCACAGCTTCAATCCCCGATCCCCCCCTCGCTCATCCTCATACACAACACAAGACCCCTCCTTACCATATTGCGTTTGCAACAGAGATTATTGCATACGGCATTTGCAACAGCAAAAGTTTCCATTCTTAGACACTGGAGGTCAAGTACCACCCCTACCCCAGCAGAGTGGATGGCTGCTATGATCCAAATAGCTGCACATGAATGGGTCATTTACAATCTACAGGACCAAGCGGGCCTATTCAGTAAGGTCTGGACCTCATTTCTTGCAGGTCTGTCATAGCAATAGCCATAACTTTTCCATCACTAGCCGTTCCCCCTCTCCACCTCTCCCTACCACTGCCACTGCTGGTAGGACGTCAGCGCCCTCCCCCCTCACTCCCTAGCCTATATCTTCTGTTGTACCTTCCCTTATCCCCCGAGAATCTAACAAAACCATCTTATCCTGCAATCTTAAGTCCTTTCTCCCCTTCCCGCCCATACCCCATTTACCCCATGCGCCACGCTGCAGAATCATAGTTTACCATTCATAGTCTCATCAGGGTAGATATCCTCTAGCCTATGATCTCGTTCATCTCTTTATCTCTCATCTGCCCACCAGCCATGTCCCTCTCCTTCAATTCCCTCCCTCCCCCACTTTTCTTTACTCTCTCCCTCTCCCCATCCTTTTTCAAATCTATCAAGTACTATCCAAATGCCCAGTGCAGAACTCCCTGTATTATCAATCAGGGGGCATACCGTAATGGTATGCTTTGACTTGGGCCTTCCTGACCTCCCTCACATAACTGCTCGGGCGAGCATCAAGCACTTACGATGGCTGAAAGCCCGACCGACCCACACTCAGCCTACTAGCAGGCGACAACGTAGCCATCCGTCTTGCCTACTCTCCTTACTGTCATGTAGGACAACAACGTGTCAGAACCAGCCAAACTGGTTACACTCGATAGTTTTCAAGACATGCAATGTGCTGTATCTCACGATGATACCCATTGTCAATGGTTTACAATTTATATCTTCACATGTCAACCCCTTTGGACTACTTGGATTACTCTGACTACGCTGACCACTCTGATTACTCTGATCACACTGACTACTCTGACTTCCCTGTCTATCACAACACACTGTCAGTCTGCCATCAATCTCCCCCTCCTCACCCTCACTTAAATTCCCCCCCAATCGCCCCTTTCTTTTTTCTTTTTCTTCTCCTTATTTTTTTTCTTCCAAGCATTATCCTTTTCACATTGGTATGAATAGTAATAAGCTTACACATGTCTCCATCACAGTAGTATCCATGGTGATGTACCTTATCCCCTGATATAGGCTGTTCAGCCTCCCTTTGTACTGTTACTAGACTTATATTAAATAATTGCAATAAAAACAAAAAAAGTGGAGTGCCTGTCCCAGCATCTGGCAGTGACCACATCTTATGACAGTCCAGGAGTCGTTTCTGCCCCCCCAGGTGAAAGATTGTGAAGACTTCTTTAACAGTGGAGAAGAATCACTAGACACCAGGGATTAATTGTTTCAACAAAGACAAAGGAAGGGTGGGGAATCCCCACCCGTGCATCCGGTTGTGCTCTCCCCCCATAATGGCTCCTGCAGTCTTTGTACCCTTACCGCCCTCCATCCAATGGCATATTTGGGAAGTTTACATTAATTTACTTCCACCAGGGGGGGCAGAAAGCCCACTAGACATTTTACCTTATGAATTGATGCATACCTGGTACACAATGAATTATCATTCACTTTGGCTCAGTTGTTGGCCTTGTGTATCTATCTTCTGTTTTTGGACAGTCAATAAATGATATATGTCCTTGCAATCAGAAAGATCTCACAAAGTTAGCTGTGTGTTACATTTTTTTAAACCAGCCATTAGGGCAAAAAATTAAAGATAAAAATGTAACCTATTTAAATTGTGTCCACATTTTTACATTATTTTTGAGTTCCATTATTATTTCCTTTGGGAAATCAATGAGCAATCTTCACAAATAACCCATACTGACTTTGAAATGTTGTCTTCTTTTCTGAAATATATAGTGCTCCAGTTTCACCCATGGGTTTAAATGCTTGACCACAAACTATAACTATGAAGAAAACTCAAAAATAAGAAAAAGTGGCTGATGCTTAGAAAAATTAAAAAAAACCCATGTAAAAAAATATTAGGGAGATGGTGATCTAGGCACAGAAAACGTTTTACTAATGCCACTTTAGAAAAAAACATAGGGCCTCATTATGACATTGGCAGTCTGACTGCCACATTACTACCCTGGCCCCGGACCACCAGGGGGCCGCCCTCCCCACCAGGAACATGGTTCCTGATGGGCAGACGGCAGTCACACTGATCACGAGTCTGGTTTCCACCATGAAAAGGCTGGCAGAAACCCAGTGCTGGGGATTACACGGGGACTATGTCTTGGGCAGTTTAGGGGCATCCCTGTCCCGCACCCTCTGAATGTGCATTGTCTGCTATGAGGGTACTAGGGTCACCCTCTGTACGACGGAATTGGCCTTGGCTCTATGAGGAGCTGAGGCCAATGCTGCCACGCGGTTTCCACTGAGATGACCAGCAGTAATCTCTGACGTCAGAGGTTTCCACTGGCCAGCCCAGTGGAAACCTCATAATGTGCCTGGGGTCAGACAGCCAGCTCTACAACAGTCTCCTTTGCACGGGGCTGGAGGGCCGACCCACCAGCCTTGTAACAAGGCCCATAACCTTTCACACACAGAACTTTTTCTCATTTTTTCAAGGGACCCCCCCATGAAAAGGATGGCAGAAACCCAGTGCTCAGGGCCACAGGGAGGCCCCTGCAATGGTCATGGCAATGTTTTGGGCAGTGTTGGGCACCTCTTCCCAGCACCCTTAGAATGTGCTTCAGCAGACAGTGTGCATTCCAAGGGTGCTGGAAGCACCTTCTGTGTGGCTCATTGGCCTCAGCTCCATGAGGAATTAGAGGTGACATTCCCACTTTTAGTTTTCCATTTGGGAAGTTCACCCACCCTTATACTTGCAAGTCATGGTTTATAACCAATGGGTATGCAATTGTGGCAGCTGAATATTCGGTGGCAGTTGTTTGCAGAGATCTAAGACACTTAATAAGACCACTGCCTGGTGATTTGATATATGCCTGGAGCTTCTGCCTTTGGGAATGTTTACAGGAATGTGCCCCAATAGTTAACGCCTAGATTTGAGATAGGGTAATTTTTTCATCTCAGCAGGCAATATGGTTTCTGGAGGCCATAATTAATCTTAATGGGTTTAAGACTTGTAGATTTAAGGTAACCGGTTTGATTAATCTCAGTTGCTTGTATTTCTCATCTTTTGAAAAGTAATTCTTACTTTTTAATTAACATACCAATTTGTATATTGACTAAATAAAAGGGAATGATACTGCCCCAGAGCAAGAGAAATTAAAGAAAAGTGTGTGAGATTAAAACAATCTTTTCTGTATTTGGCAAATATATATTTGGCAAATATATATTTGGCTACTAATTTTGACACTAATCTGAGCAATGCAAAAAGAGGACATTATTTGTGGGAAAACTATATGCATCACACAATTAATTAGCTTTAGTTCCAGGGGCACATGCCTATTAAACGTAGTCTATGAAGCAGTGTGAGTGTGAAGGTAACTACAAGTAGATGCAATAACATCAAAGAAGTCCATATTATGAGTCATATGACATACGTAAGAGTGCCATTAGCTTTAGTTCTTGAAGCATTTTACATATGATTTACCATTTTTTTCTTTGGAATGTAGTAAATTGGCCAATCTTCATTCCAGATTCCTTGATAGCTGACTTCAACTGAGCCTTAGTTGTCAGAGGGAGACAGAATACTGTTTTCCATTAATGTCTCAAGATGGTTTGTTGAGTGGGCTCCCAACATCCAAGGATTATGTTGCTATGATTACAAAAGTTTGTTTCATGAGAAAGAAGTCTAAAGTGTGTGGTTTCACATATATGTATTAGTTTTTTTGTTATCTTATACTTGCTGTAAGCATTTTAAAACAGGTAAGCTTAAAGCCCATTTTCTGGTCTGGCTAGGGTGAGCTTCATTTTCTTAGAAGATGTCATGTCAACAATTGTTCAAAGAAGCCTTGAGTCAATGATCTTCAGACATTGTCTGTCATGTGTTTTCATAGTTTGCCATTGCTTGAATAGGCTGCCCATCAGGGCCATGGCATTGTGAGTGTGGTTGCATTGTCCCATTTTTCTCCTTAGATTTTGGTGATGGGGCATCAAGTAGTAAGTTAGTCTGCTATTTGATATATTTACTTTCCTGACACAATGGAACTTAATTGTTGATTTAAAGCTTTTTGTGTAGGAAGTGTGTACCGTTTTTATGTATTACTTTCTGAAATACAGAGTACCACTCAATAATCACCCTTGCACATTCACTTCTTTTACTTTGCTCTCATGGTAACAGGATGTTTGACTTACATATTTTTTTCATAAAGTAAAGATGATGTGCACAAACATAGACCTTCTTGTAGATACAATGAACGTTTTGGCCCTTTGTCAAAAGTATCTACTATTCAGTATTTTTAGTATATGCCTTTAAAGCTTGCTAATTGAATAGCACATCTCAGCTTCTGACTGCTTTTCATAAAACTCTTCTATGAGGGTACTGTCCTAAAGGCAACAAAAACGGTTTCGGAAAACGAAGAGGGTGAAGACAAAACGTTTGAGGTGACCCTGCATAGAAGGCTAAATCCAACACAATGAATTAGGGCAACTGAAACTGTCTGAGTCCTGATGGCCTCTGCAGTAGTGAGTTCCTGATCCCCATGAGGAGCCCATCAGAACATGGACCTGTGGTGTGGTTTCAGTCGAGCTTCTCCTTGAAAAAAGGTAGAAATCCTGAAGTTTTTGGGGCTCTTTGTGATCTTAAATGGGCATGTTTGTGGCAAGATCTCACCCCCCACGCTGACCATCAACACTAAGTTCAGGTGAACCCGACTCTTTGCGATACAGTACCCACCAGTGATGACCAGCAATGCATGGATCTGCACTTCACACTATAGCCCGTGGTGGCTGTCAATGCAAAACTCCAGCAACGACCTTCCAGGATACCTGACAGATTTTCATGCTATAGTGATGGTCATCTGCAACACCCAGGCTGGTCTTCGCACTGCAGCAATGACCATCCATGATGCTCTTCCTTCTCTTTGCGGCCTGCTCCACCTCAAACTGAACTCTTTGTGTTAGACTTTAGAATGTAAATCTTTCAGCAGGTGTAACCTGGTCCCTGTATTTGGCTTGTGCTCCATGGCAGTTGGCCTGAACTTGTGACTTTCAACCAGTCTTGCGCTTTGATCACTAACATACCAAGAAATGTGAAAACAAAGAGGCCCTGGGGTTTTTGTTTTAAGTGAAAGCACTTTTCGTCGATAGATGCAATTGTGTGTATAGTTGCGCAATTTAATTAATGGATGAATCTGAGAATGAAGGTGGGCAAATGGATGAATGAGTGCATAAATGAAAATGCAGGTTGTTGACAGAGCATTGACAGACAAATGGGTGAGTGAATGAATACATGAAAGAATAGGTGAGTGATTACACAAATGAATGAAAGAATGATGACTGAGAGAATGTATGGATAGATAAGATGATGAGTGATGATAGTGGTAGTCAAGGGCAGGTTCTGGGGTGGCTGCAGCAAAGTAAATCTGTCACCTTCCTCTGTAATAACCAAGGAGGGTACTCCGGGACCGCTCTCATGTTCAGTGCTCTATGTCTGTCTATCAAGGTTCGTGTTCAACAAATACCTTTACCTAAATATATAAATTACCTGCTGAAACTATCTTATATTTTATGTTAAACGTATTTAGAGTGCCTTCTCCATACAGAGGAAGACATTGTGAAACGAAATCATAAGCAATGTAGTACGCTTAACTAAGGAGGCATTGTTTTGACAACATACATTATGCACTGTAAATAAACAGAACAAGTGCACTTGTGTGCCTTGTATTTGGATGCCTATAAAGTTAGAGCGCCGTCTCAATTTTATAGTCATGTATGTGTAAGGGTAGTTATGGAGGATGAATACGAAGGAAGACTCTATGCAAACAATTACAACAATGTGAAATGAACATGAGCAGCGTTATCAAAAGGTGACTCCCTGGTAGTCAAGGCAGGGATGGATTTTTGTTGTTGATGATGATGATGATACAAATCTGCTGTGAGGACGAAGCTGAAGATACTTATTGGGTGGCAAATGACACTTAAACATCAAATCTCTGATTGTTTTGAAAAACATACTATATCCGTCATGATATTTATGGAGTCCAATAAAGCATTCCAGAGTTGGCTTGCATTGAAATAGAAGTATGTGACCAACACATTTTGGTGATATCCAGCCTTACCTTACCTCTGAAACATGATTTCCTTTTTAGAGTATAATCCTTATGTCTGACCTCAGAAAGGAAGTTTGCCATTAATTTCGTTTTAACTAAATGTATTAATATTTTTATTTGCAATTTTCAAAGCCTAAACTAGACCAGATATGTATTTGAGTGCATTACAAATTGAGGTGTATTACTAAGATTTTGTGCCAGGCCTGCATAACAAAATTGAGGCAAGTCCATACGATTCCAATTTCCAATTTACTTTCCAGAGCAAAATGTGTTTCTCCTTAGAAATTCGTTTGAAAGTAGAGCAAAACAGTGCCTAGCGTTGCTTTGTATTACTTAACACCAAGGGGCTCTTCCAGTGTAACCATCCATTGTTTTTGATGCAAAACCTTGTCTACTAAAAAACAGAAGACAGGCCTTGGCATAAAAAAAATAATTCGCTTTTGAAATAGGCCCCTCAAGTAGAAATGCTTTTATTTCTCTGTTCTTTTCCAACTTTGCATGTGTACTGCACTCTATAGCACACATACTAAGTAGGAACAGTTTTAAAGTTACTGTAAGCATAGTAATTTCTACAGGAGAGGTACCTTTCTAGTGCAAAAGGTATACTAGAGTGACGCAGACACCTCTGCACTATGGCTCAAAGTTGTGTGCATGGCGTTTAGCAGCCTCATTGTGCACTGGTATTGAAAGAGAAGAGGAGGAAAGTACCATATTTCTGTAGATATTGCACTGCCCTTGTCTCTCCTTCTCAAGCAAAGCAGCACTGCTTTTAGCTGCTGTCCATACTGGAATTTAGTAAATAGACCCCACTGTGTACATTAGAACATTTATATATCATTACAATTTTCAATTTCATTTTATATGAGGCCTGTTACAAGTTGTGCATGGAAATGTTCTGTTCCAACTTAAACAAGAGAAACTAACAGCTGGAAGGATCCGGGAGTCTCGATGTATACTTTGCCTTTAGGATTACAGAAAAAATAATCTCACAGCACCTTTGAGCTGCAGAATTCAGTAATCCAACAAAGCCATCTTTCCTGTTGTGGGGTACCATGGAACATCATGACTCTTCACTGTTAGTGCACCAATACCGCTAATTAGGTAGTTCCTAATTAGTAGACAGTAATTTGTAAGCCTTTTCCATTAATCATAAGCAGAGATGTTTTAATGCCTGGGCAAAGTGAGCATTTGCCCACTGTCCCCACCTTCCAGTTGCACCCCTGGCAAAGTTAATTTGCTTTCTAGCTCACTTCTATGTATTTTTGTAACTTAACCTTTAATTTATAATACAATATTGTTAGGCTACATAGGCTTGAATTAGCAAAAAATGACAAATACAATTTCACGTTGTTCCAAAAGTAAAGCCACCACAATATTTATTGCCATGGCCACCAAAATCCTTAATAAGCCATTGACTTACATAGGCATTTCTTGAATAGTTTCCTGCATCAGCACTGTTGGCCCTGGCCCTCTGTGCAAGGTCACACCCAACCTTTTTGCCTTTATTCCTCGAGCTTTCACTTTACCACTGCTAATCAGTGCTGAAGTGTGTGTGCTCTCTCTTTTAAACATGGTGGAATTGGCTTACACCCGATTGGCACATTAATTACTTGTAAATCCCTAGTAAAGTAGTACTGCATGTACCCAGGGCCTGCAAATTAAAAGCTACTAGCAGGCCCCCAGCACATATTGTGGCAAATAGTTAAGTAGCCTTTTAAAACATGTCTCAGGCCTGCCATTGCAGCCTGTGTGTGTAGTATTTAAACTGCCATTTCGTCCTGGCATGATAAACGTTTTGCCAGACATAAACCAACCTTTTCATTACACATAAGTCACACTTAAGGTAGGCCCATAGGGCAAGGTGCAAGGTGCACTACATTTAAAAATATTTACATTTATGTTTTACATGTAGTGGTGGCAAAAAAACTCTCAAATCCATTTTTCACTACTGTGTGGTCTGCCTTTCCCATCTGATAACAGTGGGTTACCTTTTTACATTTAATAAGTGATAATTGTTTGGAAGCAGGTAGGAAAGTCATGTTTGGTGTCTCAGAAATTGAAATTCAAAATTCTGTTTGATAGAAAGTTGTCATCTTCTTGTTCTGACCATTGGTCGCATGACTAGGTATAATTAGCAGTTGACCTTTGTGTATTCCTCCCATATGGTATGAGAACAGGAAGTCTGGGTGTTGGTAGGATTGGTCTTCTCTGGCAGAACTGTAATCTACCATGCTTGCACTTCAAAGGCACTGGATCAGCTCACATACAGAGGACTTCACGCTAATCTATTGTGCTCTCAGACAGACCGGGACCAGGGCCGGGAGGCAGGAAATTCCAGGCACATCTGTAGAGGGACACTCCAGAAACGTCTCTCACTTTAAAGTGGCCACCAGGTATAAAAAGGGGACTGTCAGACCACCTTCTGGGTATACGTTTGGGTCTGTGGACCCTACAGAAGCAGGACATCCTGTTGCCCTACTACCGGAGGCCTGCCCTGCTTACCTCCAACTGGAAGGGAAGACTGGATCTGCACCCTTCATCCCAGGCTGAAGTGTCTCCAAAGGTCAGCTTACTGACCTGTTCTGAGCTACAGGGACACACCTTTCTCCCAAGACCTCACTGCAACTGCCCAGTTAACATGCTTCAACTGGACCTGTTGGGACCTGCAACTGGCCCTGTTGGACCCCTTCTGGCCTCTGTTGGAGTGAATTCCTGACCCCTAAGAGGTGCGTCTTGGGCCCTTGGTGTGGCATTGGTTGAGCTCTTCCTTGACGAAATGGGGAAATTTTGATGTTTTGGTCTATTCTCTGCTGCAAACTGGCCCGGTCATACCAAGATCTTGCTGTCTGTGCCTGATGGACAGCGCCAAGCTCTGGTGAAGGTGGCTCTTCTCACTACAACATTCAACAATAACAATCAGCAACACAAGATCTGCACTTCACGCAGCAGCATCGACAACCCATGGTGACAGCCAACGTGAATCTCTAGCAACGATCAGTTACAACACCCAACAGGATCTTTGCGCTATATTTATGACCATCTGTGATGTCTGGCCTGCTTTTCGCACAACAGAGATGACCCTCCACAATGCTCTCCAGGCTCCTCAGTGCCTCCTCCACCATAAACTACACTCTTCACACTAGACTTTAGAAGGTAACTTTTTCATCAGGACTAACCTGGTCCATGTATCTGGCCTGAGCTCTATTACGGTCAGCTTCACTTTGTCACTTTCACCTGGTTTTGCAAACCCAGATAACCGCTTGTGGCACTTTCTGTTTTTTCATGCTAAATTTACCTTAAATCTTTAACATTGCATATCTACGGTTATACTGAATGTATTGTTTCATTTTTGTGCAAATAGTTTAGTACATTTTACTCTATTTTTTTTAATTGGTATGGGATTTATTCTTGTGTTGTGCATTCACTTTCATACTGTTTATGTGCTGCATAAATAATTGTCTCTAAGTTAAGTCTGACTGCGTTTGTGCCACGCTATCAGAGGGTTAAACACAATTTAATGTAGTACCTTTTTGTGGTTCACCCTGACAAGGATTGTGGCTGTTGCTTGAGCAGAGTTTTCCCCCCCTCAACCAACAACCCAATTTATCACAGCACCTACACTACTCCCTCCCTCCTGCTCTAAAGTAGGCTGTTGCTTGGAGTTTGATGAATGTCTGACAATATTAGGTTTTGTTAGAAATGGGGTCTTTGGTTGGCAGTCAGGTTACCATCAGTCCAAGCAAGAACCCTCATTCTAGTCAGGGTACGTCACACACAATCCAAATTATCCTGTGCCCACTCTCTGGTAGCTTGGCACTGAGCAGTCAGGCTTAACTTTGAAGGCAATGAGTAAAGTATTTGTGCAATAAATCATACAATAACACAATACAGCACCACAAAAATACACCACACAGTGTCTAGAAATATATCTAATATTTATCTGGATATTTGCAGGTCAAAACGATCAAAGATGCAATAAGTAAATGTAGATATATCACTGAAAAGTGATATAAAGTGTCTCAAGTCTTTTTAAAGCAAAAAAAGTCTCTTTTAAGAACAAAGGGCCGTATTTATACTTTTTGGCGCACAACTGCGCCAACGCAGTTGTGCGTCAAAAAATTTAACGCCGGCTAACGCCATTCCAAAGCACCATGCGGGCGCCTTATTTATGGAATGAAGTTAGCCGGCGGAGCTGCCTGGTGTGCGTCAAAAAAAATTACTTACACCAGGCAGTGCCGGCGTAGGGGAAAATGGAGCTTGGGCATAAAAAAATGGGGCAAGTCAGGCTGAGACAAAATTTTCGCCTCAACCCGATTTGCGCCATTTTTTTTTACTCCCAACCCCCATTTAAATGACTCCTGTCTTAGCAAAGACAGGAGTCATGCCCCCTTGCCCAATGGCCATGCCCAGGGGACTTATGCCCCCTGGGCAAGGTCATTGGGCATAGTGGCATGTAGGGGGGCACAAATCAGGCCCCCCTATGCCACCCAAAAAAAAAAAAATACTTACCTGAACTTACCTTAAGTTCCCTGGGATGGGTCTCTCCATCCTTGGGTGTCCTCCTGGGGTGGGCAAGGGTGGCAGGGGGTGTCCCTGGGTGCATGGGAGGGCACCTCTGGGCTCCTTCCGAGCCCACAGGTCCCTTAACGCCTGCCCTGACCAGGCGTTAAAAAATGACGCTAAAGCGGCTGGACGTAATTTATTTTGACCCGCCCACTCCCGGGCGTCATTTTTGCCCGGGAGTGTAAATACGGCGCACATGCCTCGGAGTCATTTTTTAGAAGGGAACGCCTACCTTGCATGAAGGTGTCCACGCTAAAAAATGACGCAAACTCCAAGATCTTTGGCGCTAGACGGGTCTAACGCCAAAGTATAAATATGGAGTTAGTTTTGCGTCGGATTTGCGTAAAAAAAATGACGCAATTCCGGCGCAAACAGAGTATAAATATGCCCCAAAGTACCTGGTTTGCGTGAACAATCTCCACAATGGGCCGCAGAGGGGGAGAAGCGTGGAAACAAAGGGGGTGTGAGTCGATTTCTCGGGTCGCACACAGTGATGCGTCATTTAGTTTCCATGGAGGGACGGCTGTGCATCGATTTCCGGCGCTCGTTCGTTGATCCTCTTCGGGTTGCTGGGTTTTCAGACGCCCCGTGGTCTGTGCGTGGAATCCTGGGCTTGTGGAGCAATGTCACAAGCGCTGGGTCATTCCGGTGGGCATTGCGTGGAAGTTTCAATGTGGTTTTGATGGCCTAAGTGGTCGGAGATGCTGTTGAGACATTTTTGGTAAGGGTCAATTTGATTTCTAGAGGCATCATTGAAAAAGATTGGTGTTGTGTTCACTTGATTCAGACATTGCAGGCTCCTTCTGCAGTGAGATAGTTAAGCCAAGAAACAACACTAGTATCAAAGAATGTAATTGTTAGACAAGCACATTTTTCATCTTCAAGGACATACCTTGGGCCATATACCAGTCCATACACTACTGTCCTTTTAGATAATGCTATATGCCCCGTAAGTCACATTGGGAATCTAGCCAGATCATTTTAAGTTCTATATGAGGGTCATCATGGTCCTGTCATAAATACGTTTCATGCCATCACTGATATTTATCCCCAGGTTAGGGTGACCACCTTCATTGAGGTCATTACGAAGACAGTTTCCAGTCCTAGACTTTTTTGTGTTACCCTAATGCAATCTGGGTGTCATACTCTTCTTTTGTTTCCATTGATCCACTTAGACTAAAACACCTGAAATCAATGAATTGTAGGTGATAGGGTCATGACTGGCGGCTGCATCTATAAGTCTGAAGAGTGAGGTTGTCACTGCATAGGCACCTACATAATGACATTGGGCAGCTAGGGCAGGATTGTCATTTACAAGAGGGCAACCTTTGCTTAAATTCATATTATGTGTGCCATACCCTTTATTGTAACTCCATTTTGTGCATGTTTGATTTGCATCATCTGTGTCAATTATTTCACAAAAAGCATAATAATCAGTGGCAATTGCGGAAACACCTGACACATGCTGCAACATATCAACCACATTATCTTGACTCTCATTATAGCCTTTTTATATGATAAGAATATACATTTGATAAGGTTTTGCACTAGGCTGAATTTGTACACATCCTGCTGCCTATAGTAACATTCAACCATGTTGAATGCTTATGTATATCAAGACTAACTATGGCATGTGGCAAGTAAGACCCCTTCAAGGACTCCAGAAACATTGTCTAATATTAAATATAGTATGTCAAGCTGAGATTAATCCTGATTAGTGTTTCTGTACCAATAATGTATCAACCGTTCTGACCAGTGTGCCTGCCAATAGTTTCCTCACTACTTTACTGTAGCTTATTGTAGCAAATCTGCAGTTTCGGCATGGTCAACCCAGTGGTTTACTCAAAGTCCAATTCATTGGTGAAGTTCCCTTTTTTATTTAGGAATAGTGACCTCTTGAGTCTAATTTTCAGCTGCCCGGAAAGTGCTTGAAGTTAATGAGGTGTGAAAACTGCTCCAGAGCAGATAAATGCTTTGGGTCTGGTGGCAAAATAGATTCAGTGTGGGACATTTAATCACTAGCAGCCCAGGACCAATAGTTAGCGTGGAGCAGAAACTTTGTTAACTTGAAAGGGACATAGATGAGGCCTGCCCATTTACAGATTGTGTAAGGAGATATCTGAAGAAGGGAAAGCCTTTGTTCCCACTACTCACATCAGCCAGGCTAGCTCCAAATCCAGTGGAAGGAAGGAAAGAGAGAAAACTGGTTTAGGATTGGTACAGGAGTGAACTGTTCATTTCCCTGGCCACATTTCTGGGTTATCTGATGGCTCTGCACAAGGGGAAAATGGTTTTTCCTTTTTGAATCGTTAGAGTAAGGTGTCATGAGGGATTGTTGGTGATTGACCTGGTCCTTACTGCAGGGTCATTTCCCAAACTTTTTGCCTTTCTCCATCCCTTTTGCCTGAAGTCTTTTTTGTTGGCTTTAGAACTGTGGGCCCTCTACCACTGCTAACCAGTCCAGTGCTAAAGTGCATGTGTTCACTCCTTAAAATACCTATAAATCCCTAGCAAAGTGACCTACAGGTGCCCAGGACCTGTAAATTAAATGCTATTAGTTAGCCTGCAGCTATTCTTTGCAACTCATGTAAGTAGGCTTTAAAACATGTCCCATTGCAGCTTTTAAAATCACTTGCCAAGCCTTAAAATCCCCTTTTCTCACATGTAAGTCACCCCTAAGATAGGGCCTAGTCAACCCGTAGGGCAGAATGCAATGTTAATAAAAGGCCAGGCATACACTTTTAAGTTTTACAGATCCTGGTAGTGAAAAACTCTCAAATTCATTTTTCATTACTATGAGGCCTACGTCTTCCATAGGATAACAATGGAAAATCGTTAATACTTTTAATAAGCTGTAATTCCTGATTGGGAAGGGGTAGACCTGTCATGTTTAGTACTTATTAAGTTGTAATGATGAATCCTATTCAATGGTAAAGTCGGATTGATTATTACCGTTTTTGAAAATGCCACTTTTAGGAAGTTGGCATTTTGCTGCTCTTACACCTGTGTGCCTGCAGCCTGTCTCCAATACATGTCTTGCCAGGGTGACAATGGCCTTGGGCATTCCCTCCAGACAGCCACACAGGAAGGGAGCTTTGGTCTGACTGATGAACTATCAACATCCTGATGGGCCATCCTGAGCAGGATGGGAGGGAGGAGCTGGCCACAGCCTCACACTTACACCTGAATAGGCAGTGTCCTGACCTCACACAAAGGACTGCTTAAACCACTGTAGTTATTCTGGAGCCAGGGCAGGAATTGAGGACCTCTCTGCACTTCAAATCCCTTCTTTGAAGTTCCCCCATTACAGGGTTTAAGAACTGGACTTCTTACCCTACCAACTCAGTACACTTCTGGACCTATGGATACTCTGCCAGGTAGAAGGACTACTGTGCTGCAACAAGGACTGCCACTTTGCTGGACGGTATCGCTGGAAAGACTGCTTGCTTGATGTCCTGAACTGTTGCCTTCTGCCTTCCTTGCCAGATTGAGAAGGACTGGACCCACAACACTTGAACCCAGAGCCAGAGTGACTCCAAAGGCTTGCAGGCTTGCCTCCTGTTCTTCTGAAGACTTAGGAACACAAAAGTCTTCCAACTCATCACCTACAGCACCTGGCCTCTGCCGTTTGAGAGTCTTGCCCTGCCAAGTGGTGAAAATTCAGTCCTGGACCCCTGGAAATGGGTATAAAGTGCTTCAACTGCCAAAGTCCACCCATGGAGGATGTAGTGCCTCTCGGAACTGGCACATCTCCATTGACGCTGACACATCACTGCTTCTGCAAGGATCAAGAACATCACATAGCCATCTGCACGGTGCATCGCCTTCATTCTCAACACATCCATGACTTACATGGCTCGGAGCCCATGCTTTGCCTGCATCCTCTGGATCGATGCTCCACGCATCTTATCCTCAATGTCAATGCAATGACGAACCAGGGCACTGCTTCAGCAGCTCAAAGCTGGTCCCTGTATTGAAACTGCGCTCCATCGCTGTCAGCCTGACTTTTCAGATTTGACCCAGTCTAGTGTGGCCAGTTTGGCCTGGTTGAAGCTTTTTGCTTTTAAGCACTACATTTCAATTTGTTCTCTAGAAATTCATATCTTGAGTTCTACTAATTGGATTTTTGTAATTGTGGTCTTGTTTTGTTCATTAAATTAGGCTCTATTTTGCTAACCATGTGTGGTATCCTTTTGTTTAGTTTTTCTACTGTTTTACTGTTTGAAGTGTTACACAAATGTGTAACACATTGCCTCTTAAGTTAAGCCTGACTGCTCTGTGGCAAGCTATCAGGGGGTGAGCACAAGTTTCTAACCCTTTGTTAACAGGCGCTGATGCAAAGGTGCCCTTCTGAACTTTTACCATATTGGTTAGGAAGGGACCAAGAGTCCACCCCACCCACTACCTGGTGCCAACCATAAATATTGTACCCCAAGGGACCCTTCTGGGAATACTTTGTGGACCTGTTTAAGATCAAACAACAGCTGGGCCATGCTTGTTGTGGCCTGATAGAAGCCCTAAAGGACTAAGGCCCTCATTCTGACCCTGGCGGTCGGTGATAAAGCGGCGGCCAAGCCGCCAACAGGCCGGCGGTCTAAAATATGCAATTCTGACCCTGGCGGGAACCGCCAACACAGCCCGCCAACTTAACACTCCGACCGCCACAGCGGTACAAACAAACAGCGCGGCAGTTCCCGCAAACAGCCCGGCGGCAGACAAAGTACCGCCCACCCTATTACGACCCACCAATCTGCCACCTTTTCCGGGGCGGGAGCCCCGCCAATAAGAACACGGCGGAAACAGACTACGAATGGGAAAACGCTCACCTCTACGCACTCCACGCGAGATTCCGGCAGTATGGAGCCAGAGTTGCAGGTCATCCCCGCACTCCTATTCCTGCTCATATACCAGGAGCACGCCCGGCGGCGCGGAAGACATCGGTGAGTACGGCACCTACGACATAGGGGAGGGAAAAGATTACCGGCACACACCCACCCACCCACACCCACTACAACACACACATCAATGCATTCCCACAGATCACTGTCACAACCCACAAACCACCCCCCTCCGAAATAATGCAAAGACCAAAAGAAGAGATCATAAACGGGCAGATATATTGAAATATGTACACCAGTAATCCCAATAAATAAATAAACTATGTACAAAATATATACAGCTACTAAATGTAGTCCAACCACTGTCCGTGGATCACAGGGGTCCTGTGCAAAGGGGCAAGGCCCAGTCCCACGACAAGAACTCCCATGGAGAGAACACTGCAGGGGCATCAGAAAGAAAATAGGACAGGCACCTCAGGGGGAAGGGAAGGGGGGGCACCTCAGCCACTTGAGTACACAACGCCAGATCCACGAGGGGACTCCATGACCACTGGCCCATCCTGGGGAGAGCAAAGCCACAGTCCATACAGTCCATACAGTGGGTGGCCTGCCCCACTGGGCCATCCTGGGGAGAGCAAAGCCACAGTCCATACAGTCCATACAGTGGGTGGCCTGCCCACTGGGCCATCCTGGGGAGAGCAAAGCCACAGTCCATACAGTCCATACAGTGGGTGGCCTGCCCACTGGGCCATCCTGGGGAGAGCAAAGCCACAGTCCATACAGTCCATACAGTGGGTGGCCTGCCCACTGGCCCATCCTGGGGGAGAGCAAAGCCACAGTCCAAACAGTCCATACAGTGGGTGGCCTGCCCACTGGGTCATCCTGGGGAGAGCAAAGCCACAGTCCATACAGTCCATACAGTGGGTGGCCTGCCCACTGGGCCATCCTGGGGAGAGCAAAGCCACAGTCCATACAGTCCATACAGTGGGTGGCCTGCCCACTGGGCCATCCTGGGGAGAGCAAAGCCACAGTCCATACAGTCCATACAGTGGGTGGCCTGCCCACTGGGCCATCCTGGGGAGAGCAAAGCCACAGTCCATACAGTCCATACAGTGG
This sequence comes from Pleurodeles waltl, assembly GCF_031143425.1. Lineage (NCBI taxonomy): Eukaryota > Metazoa > Chordata > Amphibia > Caudata > Salamandridae > Pleurodeles > Pleurodeles waltl. The sequence continues at coordinate 773,302,135 of NC_090439.1, read as the reverse complement.
GTGGCCTGCCCACTGGGCCATCCTGGGGAGAGCAAAGCCACAGTCCATACAGTCCATACAGTGGGTGGCCTGCCCACTGGGCCATCCTGGGGAGAGCAAAGCCACAGTCCATACAGTCCATACAGGTGGTGGCCTGCCCACTGGGCCATCCTGGGGAGAGCAAAGCCACAGTCCAAACAGTCCATACAGTGGGTGGCCTGCCCACTGGGCCATCCTGGGGGAGAGCAAAGCCACAGTCCATACAGTCCATAACAGACCCCACTGCCACTGGAGGAGGCAAGTTGGCCTGAGGACATCCTGCAGCCCTGCCCGAGATAGATCCTGCCCTGCCACGTCTGCCAAAGGGCCAGCGGTTCTTGCCCTGAAGGGCCCAGTTCAGCGGTTCTTCAGACGGCGGGGCCCAGTTCAGCGCTCCTTGCCTTGAAGGGCCCAGTTCAGCGATCCTTGCCTTGTAGGGCCCAGTTCAGCGGTCCTTGCCCTGAAGGGCCCAGTTCAGCGGTTCTTGAGACGGCGGGGCCCAGTTCAGCGGTTCTTGAGACGGCGGGGCCCAGTTCAGCGCTCCTTGCCTTGAAGGGCCCAGTTCAGCGCTCCTTGCCTTGTAGGGCCCAGTTCAGCGGTCCTTGCCCTGAAGGGCCCAGTTCAGCGGTTCTTGAGACGGCGGGGCCCAGTTCAGCGCTCCTTGCCCTGAAGGGCCCAGTTCAGCGGTTCTTGAGACGGCGGGGCCCAGTTCAGCGGTTCTTGCCCTGAAGGGCCCAGTTCAGCGGTTCTTGAGACGGCGGGGCCCAGTTCAGCGGTTCTTGAGACGGCGGGGCCCAGTTCAGCGGTTCTTGAGACGGCGGGGCCCAGTTCAGCGCTCCTTGCCCTGAAGGGCCCAGTTCAGCGGTTCTTGAGACGGCGGGGCCCAGTTCAGCGGTTCTTGCCCTGAAGGGCCCAGTTCAGCGGTTCTTGAGACGGCGGGGCCCAGTTCAGCGGTTCTTGAGACGGCGGGGCCCAGTTCAGCGGTTCTTGAGACGGCGGGGGCCCAGTTCAGCGCTCCTTGCCCTGAAGGGCCCAGTTCAGCGGTTCTTGAGACGGCGGGGCCCAGTTCAGCGGTTCTTGCCCTGAAGGGCCCAGTTCAGCGGTTCTTGAGACGGCGGGGCCCAGTTCAGCGGTTCTTGAGACGGCGGGGCCCAGTTCAGCGGTTCTTGAGACGGCGGGGCCCAGTTCAGCGGTTCTTGCCCTGAAGGGCCCAGTTCAGCGGTTCTTGAGACGGCGGGGCCCAGTTCAGCGGTTCTTGAGGCGGCGGGGCCCAGTTCAGCGGTTCTTGCCCTGAAGGGCCCAGTTCAGCGGTTCTTGAGACGGCGGGGCCCAGTTCAGCGGTTCTTGCCCTGAAGGGCCCAGTTCAGCGGTTCTTGAGACGGCGGGGCCCAGTTCAGCGGTTCTTGAGACGGCGGGGCCCAGTTCAGCGGTTCTTGAGACGGCGGCCGGTCTATGGCCAACTGCTAATTGCCTGGTGGTGCCCTCCTGGGCAGCGGGGATGGTGCTCCTTCACTGCCCACCTGGGCTGTGGGTGGTGGGGCCCTCCTGGCCAGCTGGGCTGGGTCCTCCCTGGGCAGCGGCTATGGGGGTGGTGGGCTCTCCCGGGGCAGCTGTGCCGGTTCCTCCCGGGGCAGCGGCTATGGGGGTTGTGGGCTCCTCCTGGGCAGCAGGCCTGCTGCCTGACCTCTCCGACTTGCTGCCCTTGCCCTCCTTAGTCGTGGGCCTGTGTCCCTTTCCTCCCTTTGGAGCTGTGGCTGGTGACTGTCTCTGGGTGGTGTCCGGGGGGGATGTAGAAGGCGGGCTCCTGCGGCGCCCCTTCCGCCTTCTGCTCCTCTTCCCAGGGGGTGGGCTGGCTATCCCCTTGCTGCTGGGCGAAGATCCAGACATGCGGGCTGGCGGGCTCCAATACCCCTGCACCCTTGTCAAGGGGGCTGCAGGGCTGGTGGTGGCTGAGGTGCACTTCTTACCCCGACGAGAAGGAGGGGGGGGCTCAGGGTCAGGAAAGAAGTTAGTAGTGGCGAGGAAGAGCTTCTTGGGACAATGGAGAGTGGTAGGTACAGTGGGAATGGGAGTGGAGGGAGAGGATGTGGTTGTAGGTGAGTCACGTTTGCTGTCTTTGGGTGCAGGTGCAGGAGGGATAGGCTGTCGTGAGGTGGATGGCTGTTGGGTGGGTGGGTGGCTGCGTTTGTGTGGTGTGGAAGAGGGGGTGACAGACACAGTGGGAGAGGACACAGGGGACGTGTAAATGGCAGTGGGGGTGGTGACTGCACGTGTGCGGACTGGAGTGGAGGGTGTGCTGGTGATGGAAACATTGGCTGATGGTGAGGTGAATGGAGGTGTGAGTGTAGACGTCACAGGGAGGGAGGAGGGAGACGAGGAGGTGGGGGTCACAGAGGTGGTAGTGACTGTTGGCATGTCTGCATCGGAATGTTGCGTGTGTGAATGTCTGCGTGATCTGTGGTGCTTATGTTTGGATGAGCTTCTCTTGGGTGTTGAGGTGTGTGCAGGCTGGTCTGATGGTGTGGGTGGGACAGGCAGAGGAACAGGAGACTGGGAGGAGGGAGTTAGTAGAGGCAGGCAGGAGACAGGGACAATGGCTGCCGTCAGTGCTGAGGCCAGAGCCTGGAACGATCGCTGATGGGCAGCCTGACCCGAATGAATGCCCTCCAGGTACGCATTGCTGCGATGAACCTCCCTCTCCACCCCCTGGATGGCATTCAAAAGGGTAGTCTGCCCAACAATGAGCGTTCGGAGGAGGTCAATGACCTCCTCACTGAGGGCAGCGGGGGTAACAGGGGCAGGGCCTGAGGTGCCTGGGGCGAAGGAGATGCCCGGCTTCCTGGCAGAGCGGGCACGGGGCGAACGCTGAGGGGCTGCTGGGAGGGCGGAGATGGTGCGCTGGGTGGCGGCTGTACCTGTAATGGCGGGGGGCACGGATGGTGCCACCCCCGCAAGGGAGCCCCCTTCCGAGGACGTGTCCGTGTCGCTGCAGGGTCCAGTCGTCCCCGTCGTGGAGCTCCCCTCGCCCTCCGTCTCACTGGTCCAGTCTGACTCTGTGGCATGGCCCTCCTGGGCCATGTGAGATGAAGCTCCCTCCTGCCCCGATGCCACTTCTCCTCCGCCTGATGATGCTGATGCACACAAGCACAGAAAGACAAACAAAAAGGGGGGGGAGAGAGAAATAAAGGGATATTGAGTACATGGATCTCCGGTACAGTTAGCGGACATGACAGACACAGATGCCCCCTGCACTAAGTTGCGCACTTGGGGTACGCTACGCATTCCGTGGAACATGCCCTACACGCCTAGATTTGACAACTGCACCCATGGATGACACGGCCCAGGGATGGCTGTACTGACAAACTACTGAGGGTGGTGGCTGGGGACACAGGGGCTTACGGGGGTGCCCAGCCTACAGATATCGCCCTGGCCTAGGGGGACCCCCAGCCCTCCTCCCCCACCCAGACACCTCCACTGCGCGACAACAGAGTAGATAATGCTTGTACTCACCCCCTTGTGTCTGCTGTGCTGCCCTCACGCGCCCATCCAATTCAGGGTAGGCCACCGCCAGGATCCGGAACATCAGGGGGCTCAGTTGACGGCAGGCACCCCGCCTACGTTGGGAGGCCATCCCCAGCAGAGACTCGGCGATCTTCTTGGTCCCGCGGCGGATGTCCTCCCACCTCTTGCGGCAGTGGGTGCCCCGTCGATGGTGGACCCCCAGGGCCCGGACTTCCTTGGCGATGGCACGCCAAATCCCGATCTTCTCATGGGCGCGGACCTATGTGACACGTACAGGGAGGGAGAAATACCACGTTCAAGTTTCTCAGCATTTTCCTTTCCAGTGGCCCAACGCCCCCCATCCCCGCCAGGCCCCCCGCCATGCCCCCCCGCCATGCCCAATATGCCCCCCATCCCCGCCATGCCCCCCGCCATGCCCAACATGCCCCCCATCCCCCGCCAGGCCCCCCCGCCATGCCCAACATGCCCCCCATCCCCCCCAGGCCCCCCGCCATGCCCCCCCGCCATGCCCAACATGCCCCCCATCCCCGCCAGGCCCCCCGCCAGGCCCCCCGCCAGCCCCAACATGCCCCCCATCCCCGCCAGGCCCCCCGCCATGCCCAACATGCCCCCCATCCCCGCCAGGCCCCCCGCCATGCCCCCCGCCATGCCCAACATGCCCCCCATCCCCGCCAGGCCCCCCGCCAGGCCCAACATGCCCCCCATCCCCGCCAGGCCCCCGCCATGCCCAACATGCCCCCAATCCCCGCCAGGCCCCCCGCCATGCCCCCCGCCATGCCCAACATGCCCCCCATCCCCGCCAGGCCCCCCGCCAGGCCCCCCGCCAGCCCCAACATGCCCCCCATCCCCGCCAGGCCCCCCAAGCCAGCCAGTGGCCCCAAATCCATATTGAATTAAACTCACTTGTTGGTCTGGAGGACCGTAGAGTAGCGCATACTGGGGGAGGACCCCATCCACAAGTTTCTCCAACTCCTCTCCAGTGAAGGCAGGGGCCCTTTCCCCAGTCGCAGCAGCCATTGTCCCTTCCAGACCGAGGTCACAGCAACACTTGCAGTATAGGTCCTCTCCTGTGAAAGTTCAAGTCGCAAGTGGATAAGTAGATAGAAAATGGCGGTCACGTCCGCGGCGGTGCGTACCGCGGCGGTGCGTCCCGCCACCGCCGGCGCCCTTCGCCATTGGCTCCTGAAACCCATAGGCTTCAATGTTAACCAATGCGGCTTCGCGCCGCGGTCTTCGCCCGCCGCCCGCCGCGGTGTGCCACGCCAGCGCATTGACCTCACATCCCATTGTCACACTTCACAGGTCAGGCAGCCGCCATTTCCAGGGCCCACATGGCTCAATTTCAACTGCGTCACACAGGCCTAGGCCTTGCATAGCCACTCAGACACGCCATTCACTGCATAGAGAATCGTATACTGTGCTAGCTGTGAGTACGTACCTGTGGGTTGCTTGACTGTGTGCTCCATGTTGTCCTTCCTAGGCACCGTCCGCTGGGTTGGGCGAGGAGACGGATGAATCCTCCCGTGTACCGACCGCTGGTGGACCTGTCGACAATGGAAGAACGCCACATTATCCTGACCTACCGTCTTAACCGTGCCACTATCCATGAACTGTGTGCCCAGCTGGAGCCCGACCTGATGTCCCCCATCCGCCAACCCACAGGGATTCCCCCTCTGGTGCAGGTCATGTCAGTACTCCATTTCTTGGCAAGTGGGTCATTTCAGACAACCGTGGGAATTGCTTCCGGGATGTCTCAGCCCATGTTTTCGAAGGTGTTATCCAGAGTGTTGTCTGCCCTGATGAAATCCGTGAGGAACTACATCATTTTCCCTGAGGTGGGCGAATTGGCTACAGTGAAGGGTGATTTCTACGCCCTTGGACATATTCCCAACGTAATTGGTGCCATTGATGGGACCCATGTGGCTTTGGTTCCCCCAAGAGACAGGGAGCAGGTGTACAGGAACAGAAAAAATTACCATTCAATGAACATCCAGGTGGTGTGTTTGGCTGACCAGTACATCTCGCATGTAAATGCCAAATTCCCAGGGTCAGTGCATGACGCCTACATCCTCAGGAATAGCAGCATCCCTTACGTGATGGAACAGCTACAGAGACACCGTGTATGGCTAGTGGGGGACTCTGGGTACCCCAACCTGTCGTGGCTACTGACCCCAGTAAGGAATCCCCGGACCAGGGCAGAGGAACGGTACAATGAGGCCCATGGGCGTACTAGGAGGGTGATCGAACGCACCTTTGGCCTCCTAAAGGCCAGGTTTCGCTGCCTGCATATGACAGGTGGATCCCTAATGTACTCACCTAAGAAGGTGTGTCACATCATCGTGGCCTGCTGCATGCTTCACAACCTGGCTTTGCGCCGCCAGGTGCCTTTCCTGCAGGAGGATGGTCGAGACGGTGGTGTTGTGGCAGCGGTGGAACCTGAGGAGAGTGACGAGGAGGAAGACGACGGGGCTGAAACAGACAACAGGGACAGAATCATTGAACAGTACTTCCAATAGGACACAGGTAACATTTCAAAGATAATTTAGTAAATGCTAACTACTCTCCAGCATCTCTGCTGCCTGTCTATTTGCCCCAGTGTATGATGACTGAGTTTTGGCTTTTCCCTCCCTATTTCAGATCTGGGGTCCCCACTACGAGTCCTGTGCTTCGTTTCCCCATGGACTACAGCTTTGTGGCAGCTGTTTGTTGACTTCACCATGTACAAGGACATATTTGCACTGTCATGTCAATTACAATCTATTTAAATCACAGCCAGACTCCTGATATTTTGGTGCAAAATAGGTGTTTATTTAAGTGCTCAAAATGGGATGGGTGGTTTCAAGTGGGTGGGGGCTATGGTGAAGGAATGTCCATGGCAGAGTCCAGAGTAACAGTCACACAGGTGCATTGTCCAGAGGCCTGTGGAGAGATGGAGCATGGGCAGTTCAAGGATGGACAGGGTGACAATGTGGGACAGTGGGATGACATCAGGTGGTATCCTTTGCTGGCGGGGGTCTTGACATCCTACTCTGTCTTCTTGCGAGATCTCAGGGCCCTCTTGCGGGGTGGTTCTTCTCCTGCAGGAGGTGGGGGTCTGGTGGGCTGCTGCTGTGCGGGGGCCTCCTGTCCACTAGCGCCGGCGGAGGTGGTTGGCTGTTCTTGGTCCAGGCTAGTGGCAGGGGCCCTTGGGTGTTGTTCAGTGTCCGCCCTGTTGTTGACGAGGTCCTGCAGCAGCCCTACCATGGTAACCAGGGTGGTGTTGATGGCTCTGATGTCCTCCCTGTACCCCCGATAGTGTTCCTCCTGCAGCGCCTGGATCTCCTGGAACCGGGCCAGTACCGTCGCCATCGTCTCCTGGGAGCGGTTGTATGCTCCCATGATGGTGGTGAGGACCTCGTGGAGAGTGGGTTCCCTGGGCCTCTCCTCCCCCCCCTGTCGCACAGCTGCCCTCCGAGTTCCCCTGTTTCCCTGGGCCTCTGCCCCCAGGTCCCTGTTGTTGTTGGGGTGGTGGGTTATCCTGGGTGCCCTGTAGTGGTAGACACACCGCAGATTGACGCGCCCTGGAGACAGAGGCATGGGCCCGCTGGGTGGGAGCTGTGCTGGTGTTCCCAGAGGGGTTTGGGTCTGTAGTGGCCTGGGCCTGTGTGAGGGGAACCGACTGTCCAGAGGTCCCCGATGGTCCAGGCTGGTCATCGGTGTCCAGGTCGACAGAGCTGCTGTCATCGCTGACGGCCTCTTGGGTGGGGGGTGTGGAGAATTCTGGCCCCTCCGCCGCGGTGTGTTGATGGTCGGGTCCTGCAGGGGTATAGAGGTATGGTTATAGTTTCAATGTGTGGCATATGGGTGTATCTGTGGGTTCTCGTGTCCCCAAGTGCTGGCATTCGTGTGTGGGGGCTTTGGTGAGGGTGGCTTGTGGGGGGGATGTGTATATGCATTGGGCATGCTTTGGTGATGGGTGTCCATGCTTAGTGGACGCATGCAGGCCTAGGTTTTGGGATGTGTGGGTTGTGATGGTGAGACATTGGCGGGGAATAGGTGTGCTGGGGGTGGGGGTGAGGATGGTGGTGGGGGTGAGGATGGTGGTGGGGGTGAGGGTGGGGGTGAGGATGGGGGTGGGGGTGAGGGTGGGGTTCGAGGATGGGGGTGAGGGTTGGGGTATGATTTGGCATGCAGGTGGGGGGGAAGCAGTATTGAAGCTTCAACTTACCAGTATCCATTCCTCCGCCGACTCCTGCGAGGCCGTCAGGATGCAGGATGTTCAAGACTTCCTCCTCCCATGATGTGAATTGTGGGGGTTGAGGTGGGGGTCCTCCGCCAGTCTTCTGCACGGCGATGTTGTGCCTGGATACCATGGAACGCACCTTCCCCCGTAGGTCGTTCCATCGCTTCCTGATGTCTTCCCGATTTCTGGGGTGCTGTCCCACTGCGTTCACCCTATCGACAATCCTCTGCCATAGCTCCGTCCTCCGGGCAATGCTGGTGTATTGTATCTGTGTGCCGAACAGCTGGGGCTCTACCCGAACGATTTCCTCCACCATGACCCTGAGTTCTTCGTTTGTGAAGCGGGGTTGTCTTTGGGGTGCCATGGGGTGGTGTGTATGATGTGTGGGGTGGAGTATGTGTATTTAAGTGAGTTGAGTGTGGTGGTGTGTGTTGTTTTGTGTGTGGATAGTGTGTGGGTGATGGTGTTGAGTGGCTGTGGCTGTTATTTTTTGGATGCTGGTGTCTCGCTCTTGCCTTCTTGACGAATTTTTTAGCGTAGGGGTTTGTGGGTGATGTGGGTGTGTGTTTTATATTGTATTGTGTGTGTGGGAGTGGTGTGTGTATGTGTATCAGGTGTGTGGGATTCAAATCGTCCAATGTGGCTGAGTTTTGTTCGTTTGTGTGTATTCTGACCGCGGCGGTGTGTCCCGCCAATGGAATACCGCGTTTGAATGACCGCCGCGTGGATTCGTGGGTCGTAATGGGATGGGCGTATTTCTGTTGGCGTGGCGGTGGAGGTTTGGTCACCTCCACCTTTCCGCCGACCGCTGGTCTGGCGGTCTGTTGTGGCGGTCGGATTTTCGGAGGTTTGCCTTCTGCGGGTCAGAATGACCGTGGCGGGTTTCCGCGACCGCGGCGGGATTGTGGAGGATTTCTGACCGGCGGTAGGCGCCTTTTACCGCCGAGGTCAGAATGACCCCCATAGCCTGCTCATTATTGTACCCAGGACAAGGAAGTGGACTTCAAGGGTCTGTTTGGTGACCTCCTGTATGATTACAAGTATAGAAAAGCAACAAAAGCAGAGATATTTTAAGGCATGGACAAAATGGGCAATTGCTCAGGGTGTCCCACTTACAAAGGGACTCTAAGAAAGTGATCCTTTTCTCTATTTAATCTTTATCTATTCTATTTATCTATCTAAACCGCTTTCCTTCTCTATTCCTACCTTTACATCTGGCAATTTCAGCTACCAACCTAGTGTCATTTGAAGGATTTTGGGTCTTGGTGCAAGTTTTAGTTCAGGCATTTTTGTGTGATGTGTTATTTTTTTAATAACTTTATTTATTGTATTATGGATTTGTACATACAACATGCAGAGGCAACATACTGATGGGAACAGTGCCGGAATAAAGCCTATTATAAGCACAATTTCATCAGTCAAACTATGCTCATGTAGGGTTCTCACACTGCAGTACCCTTTAACCCCCTCAATCCCCCATCCCCTCTCCCCTGTCAGACACTCCTGTCCACAGTTATCCCAAATGGGGGAAGGGACTGGAGGTCCCAGAGGCCACCTCACCCCATAACCATCCTCCCCCCTCAGTGAGCAGGGCTCTGTGGTACCTCCCTATGCCTGTTCTGACTTTCCATCAATAGGGGAGGCATGGCTGCCCCACAGAACATCTGTCTGCCAAGCCTCCCCCTGAGACAGATCTTCCTCCCCAGGATCCACCAAACTACACAGTAGATGTTACCTTATTGTGCACTCCACATCTGCGTTCTCATCAGTTCTCACCACTCTCATCCTGCGCTCTTCCGCTGCCACACATTCTTCCATGTCCTTCAGCCATGCAGCACACTGAAGGCCCGCATTTGCCATCCAATGAATAGTAATTCACCATTTAGCGAGGAGGAGGCCTATTCGTGCAATGCGTCTCTGAATTCTTTCATGCCTGAGGGAGAGGGACAAGCCCTAATAAGCATAGTCTAATCAAAGGTTTCAATGAATCCTCAACACAGCCCACAGTTTACCTACAACCTCAGCCAGTATTGCACGACTTCAGAGAACCTCCAACTCATATGCAGAAAGTTGACCTGGTATATTTCTGGGGCACTCATGGCGTCATTGGGGGTATATACGATGTAAGCACTCAGACATAAAGTATGAGTGATGAAGGACCTGAAAATGCAGCAATTTAAACCACGCATTACTGAACAGCTCCCTTACCTGGATGCACGCTCATCCCCATTCACTGTCTGTCAGTGTCTCCTATAGGTCCTCCTCCCCACCATGTTGTGCTTTCAAAGCTAGCTACAGCCTATCTTCCCATCCTTGAAGAACCTCCTTCACATACCCCCAAACGAGCATATCAAACACCTTTTCCACATCTAAGGCCACTAGCACACCCTCCGAGTCTGACTATTGGAAAATATGACCAACGTTTATTAACAATTGGATATTAATCATGGTACTTTATGTGGGTACAAGCCACATTGATCCTCATGTACCACAGCCCCCATTACCAGCTTGATTCTATTGGCTAATACTTTTGCTAACACCTTGACATCTGTGTTCATCTTGGACAAAGGGTAATAGGATCCCGGTAATAAGGAGTCTGTGTCAGGCTTGATTATGAATCCCTGTCGCATAGTCAGTGGGAGTTGACCCACCCTACAGGCTTTCCAGCAGCTGAAACAACAATGGATCAGTGAAGCTCTGTACAACTCCGGCAGAAGCCTATCCGCCCTAGAGGCCTTGTAGTATGGCAGGTCACATACCAGTGCTCTAAGATCCTCAAATGTGATAACAGCCTCTTACACTGTCAGACCATTATCAGACAGCCTAGAATCTTTGAATAGGTAATATACAACCCTGTCTAGGACTTTTGTAAGTCTCCACTAGATAATAGGTCAGGTAATCATTTATCACCCTTTGAGTGGAGATAAACATCTCATTTTCTCCAGTAAGCCTATGATCATGGGGGTTCCCTCTATTTAACAACCAGACAAGTAGGTGCCCTGACTTATCCCCGTCACTTTGCAACCTCAGCCGGTAGTCACTTTTGGGAAATCTATCTAGTACCATGCATGAGTTCCCTATGCTCTTTTTTAGTGCCAAGGTGTCCCTGTTTGACTGTCATGCCTTCCCCTCTAATCTCTGCAAGCAGGCCAGTTGCATTTCTTACTCCTGGAGCGCCTATAGGAGAGATTTTATTCCAGATACTTTGCTAAGGCATTCCCCCAAGCACTACCTTAAGGGCGTCCAATTCGATTGCCTGGGTCCTCGCCATATCAGAATTGGTGGCAAAAAACCCCTCCAGGACCTTAGCTATGTGATCTTGAGAAACAGCATCTCACAGGATCCCTCGCGGCAGAGGGTTTGCCCACAACACAAATATGTCACTGTCGGAGTGGCATGCTCCAATAAGAACCTATTGAAGTGTTTCACTCAAGGAAGCCGATACCCCCGTTTCCAGGATTCAGCATTTGCACAATAGGCCTGATGTGATAATTGCACCCCAAGGGCCATTCAAATTTCTACCCTTCTGGCATACACAAGGTACAGTATGTGGAAGAGTACCACTGACCCCCTCCATTCCTTCCTTAATATTTCACTTAAAAGTGTTTTCTGCAGGAAATCCAAACCCTCTCCAATTGCCTGAAGATAGATTTGCACCAGGTAGCACTTGGTGTAGTCCTGAAGCCCCTAGACATTCCAGGTGATAATTCTTGTGCTATCCCCATCTGCTCTCTCGCCCTTGAACAGTTGATCCAGTCCATCGAGGACCACACCCTGGACTCTTAGTGCCAGATGTAGCAAGGTCTGGATTTGCGATTCGGAAATTGCGAGTCGGTGCGACTCACAATTTCCGAATCGCAAATCCGGATGCAGAACGGTGTCTCAGACACCGTCTGCGACTCGCTATGGGGTCACAAAGACCCACCTCATTAATATTAATGAGGTGGGTCGCATTTTGCAACCCCATAGCGAGTCCCTGCACTCACAGGGATGGTGGCCTGCTGAAGTCAGCAGACCTCCATGTCTGTGACTGCTTTTTCAATAAAGCAGTTTTTTTTTATTTTGCAGCCCATTTTCCTTAAAGGAAAACGAGTTGCAAAATAAAAAAAAATTACAAAACCATTTGGTTTAGTTTTTTCAGTGTAGGCAGTGGTCCATTGGACCACTGCCTGCTCTGAAAAAAACCTTTTTGCCCACATTCACAAAGGGGAAGGGGTCCCATGGGGACCCCTTCCCTTTTGCGAATGAGTCACTGCAAATTACTTTGCGACCGCATTCGCGGTCACAAAGCAATTCTGCATTGCGATGCGAGTCGCTAATAGGAAGGGAACACCCCTTCCTATTTGCGAGGCGCATTCACAATTTGCGAGTCGGTACAGACTCGCAAATTGTGAATGAGCATCACATGAGGCAGTTTGCATGGCGCAAACTGCGATTTTCGCAGTTTGCACCATGCAAACGGCTTCCTACATCTGGCCCTTAGTTCCCCTGTAAAAGGTCTTACCATTGACCCCAATGTCTTCAGCTCTTCTGGATTGGTACCACCCTGCTTGACTCCCACATACTGACACAAGACTACTCCAGCTGACACAGAACACCACAACTTCCCTCAACCCCCTTTGCCCAAACCTCCCACGAGGTAAACAAATCTAACCCCAACAGCACATTGTTTCCCCATAGACACACAGCCAATCAGCCACTCCCCATACTCCTAAAGACTAAGCTGTAAACTCTTGTAGCGTTTGTTATCCAAACTCTATGTGAAGAATCACACTCCAAAATGATGAAAAGGAGAGCACTAGTGCACTCTCTGCCCAAGGGAACCGACCTATTTATTACCCTATAGCAGAGAGCAGATCTCCCCACGCCCCTAACTTTAACTGAGAGAGTACACCCTGCACTAAAGGGGAAAAAATGTCTACCCACCACGTTTTGTCATTTGCAGTGGCTGCCTTTCTCCCCTGTGCTAAATAGAGCTCATGTTGCGCTTTGGCTCCCTTCACAGAACCTGCAGGCACAGGTGACTATTACAAAATGCAGCAGTTCCCACTGCTTTTGGAGCCTATAGGTTCCACCTTTCCATCCAATAACCTGCAAAGCTCAGTGCCACTTTCATGAGTTCCACTGCAAATGGCAGTCAAGCAGCATTCCACCACTTATCATCTGCCTCCCCTCTCACTGCCATGTGTCCACAGTAAGTACAGGTGTTTCTATCATCACTCCCTCCTCCAGGTCTCCTAGCAGGCTCTCCTCCAAGCCAGCTACCAACTCTAGCATACCATCCTGCTGTACTTCAACCGGGAGCTCAGTCTGTCTGTTGCCACACTTTACCTGTTCCTTTATTCAAGCCACTCGGTCTGTTGCGGTTTCTACGACGTTCGATCCGTGGATGTCCAGCTAGTTCCCTGAGACCCAGGCCCTCTAGTCTGTCTCATATTTCTTCTAGATGTGGGAAGAAGTGCAATGGCTCTCATGCATCACCTTACGTTTTGCAGGGTGCAACATCATGTATTTAAGACCAAGTTAGCATAGGCGTTGCTTGGCTGCTGCAAAGATCTTGCTTTAGGACTGTACCTTTCATGTACAGTGTTGGGAAAATCCACACACTGGTGTCATCAAACTTATGACCCCCCTTTGTCCTAGACCACATCAGGATGCCATCCCTGTCCCCATAGTTAAGGATGTGTGCTATCATCACCCTCGGTGGAGCCCCCGGAAGTGGCCATGGTATCAACATCCTGTGTGCCTGCTCAACAACAAAAAAGTTCAGCAGGGTTCAGGGGGCTATGGACATTTCAACCTGTACTCTCAGAAGATCTCTGTAGCCTGCCTCACTGCCTCCTCACGGAAACCCACAAAACATGAGTTACATTTGGGGGCCCTACCTTCAGCATTCTCCATGAGTTCCTCCAGAAATGCAGTCCGATCCATGAGAGTGCGCACAGTTGATGGAAGCCTTCCAACCTCCTTCGTGAGCCTATTTACATTCCTTTCAGTCATCAGGTAGTATTCATTGACTTTACATGAATCCGCCCTCAGTAGTTTTACCCCAATAGAGATGGGGTCCATCTGTGCTCCAATGTCTGTTTTGACTTCTGGGTAGCCTCTAGTATCCTTGCCTCTGATGTTGCTAGAGAGATAATTAGTGAACCCTCCATGTTGGTGCTCAACAGTTTTTTTCCCACTTGCTCCATCTGTAAATTTTGTTTGTTGCTATGCTCTAGGTGCTCTATCTTGTCCCATCACAGAGCTCCACAGTTTACTCATGTGGGATGAACTCAGCCCAAGTGTGCTGCTGAACATTCACACTTGTACCCAGAGGCCAGCCATTCTGTATGGTGGACAATTCCTTGTATTCAGTCTATCTGCTTACACTTCCACAAAGCTGATCTTCTTGTTGCCTGTAATCTGTAGCCAGTCCAGTGCCGACACCCAGCTGGGTCGAGAAGGACTTCCACTGCCACTGGGCTCTGCAGTGTTCCTCCTCCCCTTACCAGTCCTCTGTTCTCTGCCCACTGGTGGGCAGCACCATGAGCCTCAGATGCTGGGTGCAGACACCACCTATATCTCTACTATCACAAGCACCTGCCTTTTCTGTGACCCTCATCCACGAACTGCAGTTTCAAACTCCAGGCCACACATCAAGCTCTCATCTCCACCCGAGTACTGCTGACCATCATCTTGTGAGCACTGCGTCCAGCAGGGCATCCGGTGGTGGGTCTGCCCAAGTCATCTCAGGGCACTCTGAACAGCTCTAAAGGGGACCGCCACCTTCCTAGTTCCCAATCATGGAAATCGTGCCCCACTACAGACACATTGAGGCACAGGATGTTTCAGGATTATACAATGGGGTCCGGAGCCTCAGCCTAGGTCCCGCTGTTGTGACACATGTTTATGAAAGTTTAACCCCACAAAATAACACAGGCACTTTTCTTTTCATTTTTAGTTACCAATCTGAGTTGGATCAGTAACTAAAAAGAAAAAAATGCTGGAGAAGGGCTTTGAAGCAAAATGGAGGACTTGGGCAGACAAGGAACCAAAGTATGGGATTCTGATGGGGAGGGAAGCAACAAGAGAGAAGAAAACAATGTGAGGAGCACAGAAGCCCACAGTGAGACAGATCAACATGGACCTAAGGCAAACTACACTGAAGGTAATCAATACTGGAGAGGCAGAGAGCAACACTGAGAATGGGGGTGAGGAGCAGAGAAGCACACAGTGAGAAAGCAATACAGAGACAGGATCACAGAAGCACACATTAAGATGGAGCAGAGGAGCACACAATACAGCAGCTGGAAAACACCTTCTCTCTCACAGAATGGTAAACTAAAAAGAGAACAGTAGCAGAAAAAAAAAAAAAAAAACTAGCAGTTTAAGGACACAGTAACGTGACCATGCTCCAGTGGAGCAACAAACTTATGACAGGGAAGTAAAACTGCAAAGCCATCAAATAAGAAGCAAGCAAATGAGTGACAATGAGGCCAAACAATGGGCGGGCTCTAAGCCCACTGTAAGCTAACAAAATGTCTAGCAAGAAAAAACACATGGGCAATCTTAGACCTAAAGGAATAGGTTACTTGGTGATGTTCTGCCCACTATCCCATCACTTCTTCATAGAAAATGTTAATGAAAGCTACATAACAAAACATCTAGGTGCATGTTGATGACCTACAATAAAGATTCATATAAGGATACAACAGTGCTTCATATACTGGATGATGCACTATGAATCTTGGAAAAAAGACGACTTTGTGCCTGCACATTCCTCTTTCAGCTGCTTCTAATACTTCATTACACCTCCCCTCTGAAAAGCCAGAAGGCTAGTTTGCAGCAGGATTTAAGAAGTGTAAATTGTAGTTTTTCACTGATGCCCATAAGAAGGCAGATCATTTCCAGAGACCCGGATCCAGCGTATGATTTTCAAACTGTAATACACATCCAAGGAACACTGTCACTGCTGATTATTATTCTCCAGTAGGTGAGAGGAAGATGAGGAGCACAACCTCAGCCAGGAGACAAAATCTAAATACGCTTGTGCATGTGTGTGAGGACTTCTTTAAAGCCAGTGTGTGAGTGCATAATTTATTTGTAGTGTGTGCATCTGGTTACCTGGAATTCTGTACCACCTCCCCAAGGGCAAGCCTATGGCCTCTGGACAACTAGCAAATATCTGTTTTGTGTCCAGAGGAGACCCTGTGGAATGTGGAAGCCTGTGATGCAGGACCCCTGTGTTTAGGCCAGTGAAGGGAAGTTTATTATTTTCTTCCACTTCATAACAGCCCTTCTTTTTCTGACCACATAAAAACCCAACCATGTTAAATATGTACTACATAGATGAGCCAAGGTAGCCACTTTAAAAGGCTGCCACACCGCTGCCCCTCCCCAATTAAGAACACCAAGACATAGGTGCAGCTTCAGCTGTTTTCTTTTAAATAATGGACTTGCATTGTTCAGTACTAATCTAGCCTGTACAATCACACTGTTGGCGACTTTCCTATTTTGCTACTTGTGGGGCTGGTGTTTCAGTGGTCTCACAGACTACTTATTGCTGCCCCTGCTATGTCCCCAGTCTTCCCAGTATTGTCCCTTGCTTTCAGTCCATTAACAAGGTGCCCCACCCTACATGGGTGTGTTATGTTGTACTGCTGCTACTCTGCTATCCTTGATATGTTTCTAAGGTGGTTTCTGTTAGACTTGGCATCATTAGCATAGTCTCCCCTGTCTCTTTGCCTCTGCTTTCCATGTTGTGACTGTGTGATGGACTTTGTTTTTGATGGTTTTTGATATTCTGGGCACTTTGCCACTGCTGACCAGTGCTAAAGTGCAAGTGTTTTCTGTGTAACTATAACTTGAATTGACTTTTCCATAATTGTCATATTTGATTTACACATATGTCCCTATTAAAGTGAACTAGAGGTGCACTGGGCCTGTAAATGAAATGCTACTAGTGGGCCTGTAGCACTGATTGTGCCACTCGCATGAGTAGCCCTGTAAACATGGCTCAGACCTGCCACTGCAGTGTCTGTGTGTGCAGTTTTAAACTGCCCATTAGACCTGGCAAGTGTACCCACTTGTCAGGCCAAAACCTTCCCTTTTTGTACATGTAAGGTGCCCCTAAGGTAGGCCCTAGGTACCCTAATAGCAGGGTGCAGTGTATGTTAAAGGCAGGACATGTACTGATGGGTTTCACATGTCCTGAAATACTGCTAGACTCGGTTTTCACTGTTGCAAGGCTTATCTCCCTCATAGGTTAACAAGGGGACTGCCTTTTAATATCTTTAAAGTGCAGTTTCCCATTGAGAGCAGATAGAGATTTGGAGCTGAGGGTCACTGAACTCACAATTTCAAAATACATCTTTCAGGAAAGTTGGTTTTTAGATTGTTAATTAGAAAATGCCACTTTTAGAAAGTAGGCATTTTCTTGCTTAAATCATTCTGTGCCTCTACCTGCTTGTGTATTCCACATCTGGGACAGACTGACAGTTAGGCTGTTGTGAATTCCCTCTAGACAGTGACACAAAGGGAGCTGGTGTGTAGCCTTCATATCCTAATGAGTCTCCTGGGCTAGAGGGGGAGGGAGCAGCTGACACTTACACCTGAAAGGGCTGTGCCTGTCCTCACACAATGCAGTCTGCAGCCCCCTAGTGTGTGTCTTGGGCTAGGCCTGGGCAAGGCAGTATCTTGCGAACAACAGCGACTTTCCTTTGAAGTTTACCTACTTCAAAGGCAGAAAGGAGTCTAAGTAGTGGACCCCAGACTTTTAGATTACTTCTGGAGCCAAGAAGAACCTCTGCCAAGGAGAAGAGCTAAAGAGCTGGCCTGCAGTTGCTGCTTCTGACTTTGAGAGAACAAAGACTGGACTTTGCTGTGTTTTCCTGCTTGTGCAGTGTCTCCAAGAGCTTGAGCTGAGCTTGCCCCCTGTTCTGAAGTCTCAGGGCCATCAAAGACTTCCTCTACCAGCACCTGAACTCTCTTGCGGGGACTCCTACCCTGCCCAGTGGTGCCCACTCCAGTCCCTGAATCCTTGAAAGGAGAAGCTGATCGAACCAAGATCGAAATTCATGTCATGGAGCCTTACAGGGGAAAAATTGACGCAGCTTCTGCTTCGCGGCTAAAGAATCGATGCACCATCTGCATCGCAGCTGGGAAATTGACCCAACACCCGTTTGCAGCTGCCAGAATTGACGCATCACCCACGCAGCGTCACTCTTTGCCACCATACACCGTAATTTCACATGCATCGTCACTGGGCATCAAAACCACAGTAAACCTGCGTGGACACGAGGTTGCCCATCCCGAAATCGGTGCTTTGCTTTTCTGCAGGGGGAAAAAATTATGCATCGCCTGCCCTACCGGAGAAGAAATGACGCACGGCTTCACTTGTGAGTAAGGAATCGACGAATTGCTGACTTTTCCAATGCATGCTCACGCAGCAGCTTTATTTTTGACACAAACCAGGTACTTTGTGTAACATCAACACATCTATTGTGTTCTATGGTGTAAGACTTTACTTGTGTATGTTTGTTTTTTTTGTAATTTTGGACTTGTTTGATTTTGATAAATATTGGCAATTTTTTCTAAACTTGTGTTGTGTCACCTTCGTGGAGTTTTCACTGTGTTACTGTGTGTGTTACTATGAATACTTTACACATTGCCTCTGAGATAAGCCGGACTGATTGTGCCAAGGGGGTGAGCGGAGGTTATCCTAGCTTTTTATCTCCTTTACCTCGACTAGAGTGAGAGTCCTTGCTTGAACAGAGTGCAAACTGACTATCATCCAGAGACCCTATGTGAGAAAACAGGGCTAATTGCAGAGGCCCCCTAACTTTTGGCCCCATTTTTCACTTTTTGCTGGTGTTTTCCTGACTCTGATGGTTTCCTGGGTATTGCTAACGAGGACTAGGGCCTGTGCTCTGTATAAAATAAGTATGCAAATTAGGCTAATTATAATTGGCTATGTCAACCTAGCCATAAGTCCCTAGTATGTGGTAGGGCATGTGGGTTTAGGGACCCCAGCATAGGTAGGGCACTCATAGGTGCACTGCTGAGGGGCCCAGGGTCATTTTAAAGGGAGCCCCCCCCTTGCTGGCTGCTTTTAAATTAAAGTTAAATGCAAATTCAACATTGGAATTAAAAGTCTTAAACTACCTTATTTATGCATATAGGTCACCCATAAGGTGTTCCCTATGTTCCCCTAGTGTTGGGTGCTATGTACCTATATGCAGGGACCATATAAAAATAGTTTTATAAGCCCTGGTGAGTTGAAACAGCCAAATTAGTTGTTCTCTCATTGTAATGAATGGCCTCCATAGGCTAAAATGGGAAGGCTTTGTTTTAATTACAAAGTCCCCTTAAATGTCAGATTGTCAAATGAATTGTTATACTAAATCCCACAACTTACAATTGTTGGATTTAATATAACTAGTTAAGGTAAAGAGTTTTAAACTCTACCTAAAAGGTTGCCAACTACAGCTCTGTAGTGCCCTTCTCTGATTGACCAGCGTCTGGCAGCCTGGCCAGGGTGCCTTGATGAGGAATGAAGTGGCCTGTGCTGAATACAAAGGATGTGCCTGGTGGAGGAGAACTACCTCAGCAGATGGGGAAGCAGGAAGGGGGAAGGGCTGTCAAGCTGGTTTTTAAAGTCAGGGAAGGACCTTTGGAGCAACCCAATACTTCCCTCACATCCTGCAACCCCAGACAATTAGGTTCCCTCTTGAATAGATTAGAAGAGGGCAGGAGAGGGGTGTGTTTAGAATTTTAGCCACATCAGTGGGTGGGCTCAGCCAGATGTAACCTCCAAAAATAAGTTTCAGCCATGATGGATTTTTGATGAATGTTGCTCCCTGGGATTGATTATTGCCACACTTCCCAGGAAGTGGTCATCACAGGAGGAAGGACCCTACATCTGATTGGAGAACCAGGTCCCCCCTGTTATTCACCCAGGAGTAAGGATAAATATGGCAGAGCCGCACCCACACTGCAGATCCCTACCAGATCCATACAAAGAAGAACATCAGAAGAAGAAGGACTGCCCTGCTGTACCGCAAACCTGCACCTACCAGCACCTACAAACTGCACTCTGAAGGACTGCACCAGCTGCACACTTGGGCTTCACCATAAGAAGGACTTTGCCTGGCTTCAAGTAGTTCAAGGAGGGACTCCCTGTTTTTACAGGTGAAAAGTTGCTAACCAGAGTCCCCTGCCTCAGATCCTGAAGAAACTGACCAGCTGGCCACTGTCCAGTGGCCGTTTTGGAGTTTGAGCTAGGTGCATTCTGGGAGTTCTAGTCTGCACCGTCAAGGAGCAACTCAGAGCTTCTACAACCTTGCGGTGAGCTGTGGACTCCAAAAGAACCTTAAAAGACCTTCTGTAAGTGGATCCAAAAGTTTGGAGAAGTTTGGAGAACTTTATGGAAAAAGCTCATAAAGGGACCGACTTTCTATAGCAACTATAGCCGGCTTGCCTCAACTGCGACCCGGCCTGACTTGCAGCTTAGTCCTGCTGAAGAAAATCTCCAAAAAAGTGACTAAGTGCGAACGTAGAAAGTTGACTGGGACCTCCTGAGCAGTGTATGCAAAGAGGGCTCCAGGGACGTTGGATCAAGATTCAGGTTCTGCCCGGTCAAAAGATTTTCATCTCGAAAAATCATCTAAGTCCGAACGTAGAAATCTTCCCTGAGGGCTCCAGCAACGTGTATCCGAGGAACGGCTCCAGGGAGGGCGGATCAGACTGGCAACTTCGTCTTGCTGAAGAAAATCTTCAAAAAAACAACTAAGTCCAAAGGTAAACTTTTGATCGAGGCCTCCCGCTTGCTGTAGCCGAGCTGGGCTTCATCATGGTCAGACTTAAACTTTGACTTTGCCCCTGTTGAGGTGCGACCAGATGACCAGATTGACGCTATTAGTTTCTATGCCCTAAAAAACACTAAGGCCATCATTTGGACCTCAGCGGTCTTTTTTCAAGACCGCCGAGGTACTGCCGTGCTGAAGACCACCAGTGCAGGTGGTTTTCCACCCAGCGTATCATGACTACTGACAGCCCTCCACCCTTTTTTGGCGGGAGAGCCGCCAGCAGCCATACTGGCGGTTGGCAGTGAAGTGGAGGCTGCTCCACCTCCACCCCAACACCACCCAGCAAATCACAACCCATGATTCGGTGTGGCGGCATTCTGGTGACGGGGAGCTGGCGGTGGAGCAGCCCCCATGGATCCCGTTCCCTCCCAGAGGATCACCAGACAAGGTAAGGTGATCGTCCGTTAGGGGAGGGGGTGGGGGGTGTTGTGTGTTGTGTGCGTGCATGGGGGTGTGCGTGTGAGTGTGTAGAGGGGGTTTGTGAGTGTGCGTATGCATGTAGGGGTGTGGTGTGTGTATGGGAAATGTGTGCGTGTATGTCTGTGTGCGTGTATGTCTGTGTGCATGTGTGCGTTTATGTGTAGTAGTAGTATGACTGTGCGTGTAGTGGGTGGGGGGTGTGTGTGTCAATGTTTTGGAGGGAGTGGGGAGGGGGTCCTGCCACCTTTAGGGGGGTTGTAGGGGGGTTGTGGGGTTGGGCGGAGGACTCTGGGGAGGGGGACAATTGGTGGGGAAGACCCATATCTGTGCCAGGGAATGAATTCCCTGGCACTGATAGTGCCTACCACCATAGATTGCGTGGCAGTACAGAACCCCACGAAATCCATGGCAGTATGCGGGGTCATGATGCCGCCGGCGGTCTAGTAACGGCCGCCGGGCTGGAGACTGAAGTATCCAGCCCAGCGGTTGTTACCACCCTGGCGGTCAGAGTGTAGAAGTGGCAGGTTTGCATGGCGGTAACCGCCATGCTTGTAATGTCATTTTGTTTCCCACCGGCCTGTTTGCGTTATTACCGCCACTTCTACGCCAACTGCC
This sequence comes from Pleurodeles waltl, assembly GCF_031143425.1. Lineage (NCBI taxonomy): Eukaryota > Metazoa > Chordata > Amphibia > Caudata > Salamandridae > Pleurodeles > Pleurodeles waltl. The sequence continues at coordinate 773,280,487 of NC_090439.1, read as the reverse complement.
AGGGTTGTAATGAGGGCCTAATTCTTTAAAAAATCATATTAATGATTCCCCTTCTCCAATTTTATTTGTTTTGGTGTCATTTTAAAGATACAAATATAATCTATTTTTAGAATTTGGGTGTGGATTTTTATTGTGTTTTGTGTTTTACTTATTTACTGTTGGGTGATTTTTAAATGCTTTACACATTTGTTAAGCCTTGTTGCTCATTGTTAAGCTACCAAGGGTTGAGCTGGGTTTAATTTATTGAGACCTAACTATACCTAAGTGGATGTTAGTGGCCTATTGCTAAGTGTAGGTACTTACCTGCCCTTACCAATGATCCACTTTTCAGCACCCCATTTCTAACAGTTTCCATCTTGTCAAATTATCATCAATTAAGTGTTGTCATGACTACTTTGTCCTGCCTTGTTTGCCTCTCATTTCTGATATCACTGATGACATCTCAAATGTCATCACTGATGACATCATCTGCAGAACCACTCATATACCCACTCATACCCGTATACAAGCTCTCGTACATCCACACACACACACAGAGCTATTCACATAGTCATCCACAGACCCATAAAACTACTAACATAGACCCAATGCCTCACTCACACAACAACTGACACAACCACTCACTCACCCATACAGTTCTAAGTCAGCTATTCACATACCCATGCAGCTACTCACTTACCCATTCACAGATAAACCCATACAATCACTCACATACCAACCAACAGACCCACATAGTCACTCATACACCCACTTCCTCACACATACAACCACTCACACACCCATACTCTTAGGCATACAGTCACTGATACAGCCACTCACTCAGCAATACAGTCACTTACACAACCATTCACTGACCCATACAATCACTGACACACCCATTCACTTACCTGTACAGATACTCATACACCCACTCACCCACGCAGCCACTCACGCACCCATTCATTCACTGAAACAGCTACTCACACATCCACTCACTCTCCCATACAGTTACTGACACAGTTATTCACATATGCATACAGACACTGATATAACAACTCACCCACCCATACAGTCGCTGACTCACCAATTCACTCACCAATACAGTCATTAACACACCCAATCACTCACCTATACAAGCACTCACACACCCACTTAGTCATTTGTATAGATACTCCTACACCCACTCACTCAACCAATGCAGCCACTCGCATAGCCACTTGCTCACCCATACTGCTACTTAGACATAGACTCACTCACCCTTACAGCAAATGACTCAAGCACTCACTGATACATAGTCCCACTCACACACCCACTCACATATCCATAAAACTAGTTACACTCAGTGGATGATTTCATCAGTGATGTCACTAGGGTAACTATAACTGCTGAATCTCTATGATTTTAATTGAATATACATATATATTGAATATATATCAATTATGCTTAAAATGTTTATAGGCCATTGCATAGTTTCTATATAAATTGGTTGATTAGATACTTATGAAACTCTGTTTTATTTATCTATAGGTAAATACTACACTATTGAAAAAGTGAGGAAAATATAAAATAAAAAAAACATTGTGTGATAAAAATACACAAACAAATCACCTTCAACTACTGCAGCAAGTCTGTGTTTATACAATGCAACTTCAGCATACTATCTTCCTTACACATATATTCACTTTCTATGTAATTATAGGTATCTATTTATATAGTCATTACTTTACTCCTACAGTACAAGAGAAACAAAATCAGTCTCTCCAATGCACTATTCTGTCTCACCCGATACCTCTCTCAATCTAGCCTTGATCTCCAAAATAACCCTTCCTAGACTCTTCCCTCCTCTATACCTCCCACCTCACCCCAAATCTCAGTTTACTACTGTGATCTTCCAAACACCCTTACTAAATTTTTCTCTCATGTATCTCTCCTTTGACTCATCCCAAACCTCATTTTACTAGTATGACCTCCCAATTTACACTTTCTAGATTAGTCCTTCTTCTAGCCCTCCATTATTCTATTCAAGCCAACTAAGAGACTCACATGTATGCAACTCAAATCATCCCTTATTTTTCTGTACTAATCCACAGCTAATCCTTTTGGGTTCCAGAGGAGCATGCTATTTGCAGAAAAAGTGCTTCAATGCCTTCTTAAGGATAGTAAGCGCTATGTAATACAATAAGAATTGCAACATAAATCAGTACTTTTTGGCAACATGTGAGAAATGAGTAATACAATTTTTGGAATAGGGGCCCCCAAAATTTGTCTTGCATAGGGCCCCATAATCATTAAAATGAAGCTTTGCAACATGCCTTTTTCCTGAAGTAATCAGTTGACCAGTACCAAATGGGTCTTTACTGGACCATGCTGGGGGCCTTGGTGAAATGAGTCCTGGCCCATATGTGTTGTCCCTGAAGTTATGAGAGCCTTAGAAGTGACACAGAGGAGCTGACTCAGAAACCCTGAAAATTTTTTGTAAACCTCCAAGAACGCAGGAGCTATCAAAGTGATTTCACAGCAAAGGTGTCCGATTCTGATGCACCTTCTTTGGACAGATTCAGGCTTGCCACGCTGGAATATTTTGAACTCCATCAAAATGACTAAGGGGCAGATTGAAGATCCCTTTGTGCCATCTAATGAAACAGTATAATTTTTTTTAACGATAATGTGGCATTAGATGTCCAAGAACGCTGTGCCAGATTTACAAAGTGGCTCAATGCATCCATTGCATCTCTTTGTAATCCTTTGCACTACATCATGCATGTGCCATGCATAATGTATGCAAAGGGGGCGTTCCCCCGTTAGGCAGGCTGAAAAAATGGTGCATCATTTTTTTCAGCACTTTTAACGCTTGCTCAGAGTAGACGTTAAGAGGAGGCACACCATTATTCATAATGGGTCTCAATGGGCTTTGCAGGATTAGCAAGAAGAAAAGACTATTGAGGGTCCCTGGTATAATGCGTAGCCCATCCAGGGAAATACTTGAGTACAAGAAAAGAGATTGAGCTACAACTAATGTCCACTGCTATCTACAATTGTAGAACAACAACAACAATCAAGATAACTGAAATACACAAAATGATATTTATTACATATGTATGTACAACAACAAAAGAACATAATGATCAAGATTAAATATAAAATATTTACATATTCACAGGGAACGACACATACATTTATATATAGTGAATAGACAGAGGCAAAGAATAATGCAAAACAAAACACAACAAATAATGACAAATAATAGAATCATAACATTGAAAAAAGGAGCAAGAAATCCAAGTTGTCCAAAATACAATACAATACAATTTAGATATATACTTTCTCTATAACATTATTTTAAAGCCTTACTAGTATTCACAGTTTTAACATGTTAACTTAGAACCAGATCGCGTCTCCACCTAATTCAAAAAAGAAAAATTACTTGGACCCTAAAATTCATATTCCATTATAACAACTGTAGGAACTAAGCCTACGCGCGTTTCGGCAGTAAACCTCTGTTTTGTAAAGCCGCCTTCATCAGGGCAGTTCCTTTTTGATGTTAGGTAACTGACATCGCAGATCTTTTAGATTCTCGTCTTTCCCATCCGAATCACATCAGATGACAATGTTGATGCGTTATCTCATAAAGAGAACACGGAAAGGTTGGTTCTCTAGCTTCAACTTTTGATCACACGGGGCTCCCCATATAGGCCCACACTCAGATTCACAAATCCATCTCATAATGGTCTTCAAAATAACCGGATTCCTAGAAGGATAAATATCACAGCTTCCATCAGTCTTTCATCTTCCCATACACCGATTTTAAATAGCGAGTGCTAAACAAACACGCTAGATAAAAAGGCGTATTTAATGCTAACCTCGCAAAGCTCCAAACTAGCGTTCAACATGTTGATGCTAGTTCCCTAACTACCTCCAAGTTGTGCTATTTCTTAGATATGGTTCAAACATGGTAGAATTAGGGGGGGTGCTAAGGGGCACAAGAACAGTGGCTCTGCACTTGATGCAGTGCACTTTTCTCAAATCTGGCCCAAATATTACTAGTTTTTCGGGTTCACAAATAACATGCAGAGTTTTACAACTCTGCACTCCCTGTACTCATTCATAAGAGTTCTCTGCATCAAGAGATTCTGTGGTCAGAGTTAAGAACTATGCACATATAAGTACAGGAAGTGCTGAGTCATAAAATTCCGCACTTAATTTGTGAGTTACATTTTGTAGTATATTTTGTAGTACTACAAAACAAACTACAAAGTGCAGTTTAAGAATTAGGCCCTAAGTCAAAAGGTAAAATCTATGATTTAGACAAATATGGTTGGTGTGTCTGACCTATGCTCTATTGGAGTTGGTGTGAAATCACACCTACATCCTAATCTGCCACTTTTATTTAATATCATTGGAATTTATGGTTTTTATGCTGTTTTTACATGAAATGTAAACAAAAAGTCATATATCCAGGTCCACTTATTGGATTTAAAATGTTTTGGTGTAATTTTGTTTGTTAACTTGAGCAATATCTTTCTAATTGGGCTTTGGATTTTAATTGTTTGGTATTTTGACTTTATTACTGTTATGGTACTGCATAAATACTTTTTTCACTGCCCTATGTTAAGCCTGTATGCTCTGTGACATAACTACCAGGGTTTGAGCTCAGGTTAATTTAGTTACTTTGGTGTTTACTCTACAAGTTAGTGTCATTATTGCTTGAGATGGATGAATGACCACTCCAAATCCTCCACCATTTATAGGATTATAGATGATGGTTGGTATGAGTCACATTCATTTCCCTGATTTCAGTAGTACACCACAGTGCCTTCCAAAATGGCTGCAAGAAGCATTTTATTGAATATTGACAACCTTCAGTAAGGTGTGTGCCATTTGCTCCACTTATGTCTTATAAAACACAGAAAGCTCATCACTACATAGAGTGCTACCAATAGAGAGATTATTGACTGTCTATTTAATGTGATCTACTTTTATTTGCCATTTTGCATCCTTCTTTAAGTTCATCTGACAGTTAGTTTGGGGAAACTAGCTTTGTGTAATATATAACTCAAATGTTCTGGACCCATCTGTTCTTGTTGAGCATGTACATCTTTATAATAATCCACAAAGTGTTGCTTTGTCACTTGAGTCCATCTTCATTTGCCTCTTTCAAAATGACTTTTGGCTATTGTCTCTACTCACTTGATAGGCCGGCAAACACCCTGCTTAATCCCCTTTTCATGTTGCCTCATACCCGGCCAGGTTTTTTAGATCTTCAGGATGGAGGTCACACCAAAACATAGAAGATATCATTTGCACCCTATTTAGAGTGCTCAACCATACATAGAATTCATAATTCCTATGGATATACACTAAAAAAGGTGGACAGAATATCTGACTATTTTTTAAAGATGCTTCACGTTCATCAAACTATAATAGCTCTAATATTATCTGTAGGTTTGTTTGCCTCATCTGTCAATTCCTTCCATTAATTCCTTTCTCTTCACTATCAATTTGTCATGAATTTCTTTGCCCAGGATCATTGTCACTTCTTTTCTTTTGATACCATTTTCCAATTTTGTAACAGTGAGTGAAACAGCAATTCCCTTTTTTCATTTCAGGCTACCCAAGAATGTTCATTTCTGATAATACTGATAAGCACACATTGTGCATTGATGTTATAGCTGCAACAGTGAAAGCAACACTTTCTTCTTTACTTTCAGTGCTTGTGCATATCTCAGCCTCAAGCACCAACTTAGTTTCAGAATGTATCAGTGGAAAGGGGAGAATGTCACTTTTACCCATGAAATCTCTCCCTAGTGTGTTCCTGTTAGGGGATCACCAAAGAAGGTGATTACCAAGCATGGATCCACCCACTAGATACTAGGGAACAGATTTTGAGGGGGAACACCCCCCTGGCAATGTGCTAGTGTTTCCCTCTCCCCGGATAACAGAAGCCTTTCTGCTCCATGGAGGGTATATAGGCGGTCTTTAACTCTAATCTGCCCACTGGGGAGCAGAAAAAATCACTAGATGCCAGCGTGTGTTTTTTTTACTGAAAAGAAAGCAAGGCTGACAGCCCACACTGACATAGGACCTTGCCGCATCCTCAAAGTGTCAGTTCAGTCTTTTGCTCCCTCTGGGAGTCAGATTGCTTATTTTGCCCCAATATACCCAGCGGAGACATAGAATGCCCATAAGACACCAGGGAACGTTTGATTTTTTTTAAAGAGTGGGTGTTCCCCACCCTGGTATAAGAGCAAAGACATACCCCAAAGTGGACAATACAACCTTTCTACACACCCTGGGTCTGTATATTGGGAGATCTGTCCCCCAATCTATTCTCTGGGAGGGTATAAAGGCCACTAGAAAACAAGGAATGGAGTTATCTTATTATAATGTTTTTAAAAAGGAGTGGGGTGACCCAAACACCCTGACATAGGGTCATTCCCCACCCCTAAAAAAACAATGTAATCATTCTTGCTTTGGAGGCAGATTTGTTTTTTAGTCCAATTCTGCCATTCTGACTCCCTCTAGGAACAGAAAGCCCACTAGACACTAGAAAAAAAATATATATATATATACACACACATATATATATATATATATATACATATATATATATACACATATATACATATATATTTGTGTGTATATATATATATATATATATATATATATATATATATATATATATATATATATATATATCTTTGTGAGAGGCAGATTGTGGTTTGTCCCTAACCTCCCCCAGTGGACTTCAGGGATTTCACATTAGGAAAAAAGGGGTTGGAGCATACCACGCAAGTATGGGTTAGACACTCACCCCGTAAGGGAAAACACAGCACAGGCTTTCTGCCCCCCAGCAGCAAATTGAGGATTGTCCCAATTGTCTCCCAGGAGATCAGAAAGCTCACTCAATACCAGGCATTTTGAAATAGTGCCAAAAGGAAAATGATGGGGGCAGCCTATCCTGTCAATGAGCCATACCTCCACTGTAGAAGGAACAATGAAGTCTTTCCTCCTTGGGTAAGATAGGAGGTTTGTGCTGTTTAAGAATGTTCCCCCCAACCTACCCCCAGGGGTAAAAACCCCACTAGACACCAAGGATTTTACATTTGGGCAACAGAAAGAGATGAGGGCATCAAAATTGGCATCAGGCCATACATCCCACCGCAAAAGGGGAAAACCAGTCTTTCTTTCTCCCTGAGGGCAGTATGACCACTACACACCATGAATTGTAACAATGGACAAAAGCAAACAAAAAGGTAGGGTTGGTCTACTCTTGCATTGACCCATAGCCACACCCAGAAAAGGAGACAGATAGTCTGTTTGTCCTGATTGTGAAGGGAGCCCCTAATCTGCCTGTGGGAGAAACAAAAGTCCCACTAAAAAACAGCGATTTTACTTTTGGAAAAAGCAAGAAGAGTGTGGGCATCCTACCCTGAAATTTGGTACTCCACCCACCACACAAGAAGCAATCCAGGCTTACTGCCCTATCCAGGAAGCAGAGAGTGGGTTTGCCCCAGTTTTCTCAATGTGGAAAAGGAGGGATAGCAGGTAGCCCAAGAGTAATGGGGTAGGTTCTGACACATCCTGACATCAAGTTCCACTGACACCCTGAAAACCTCAACAGTCTTTCTGCTCCCCTGGGAACCAAAGCATCCTCATCCCTATGGCAGGCAAGTGCAAAATTAAAATCTTTTGGGCTATGATTTTATATATGGGCCAGGAGAGTGAGGCTAAATCCCAATATTGTCGAACCTGCCAGGCTGAATGGTTGCACTTTTCAGGATAGGGTCAGCTGCCAATTAGGCAAACCTGCCAAATCCATACATTTCTGAAAACTAAACACAGTGTGGAATGTATGTTTTATTTTCCTTACACTTCTGTGATCTAAAATACCTGAAGATCCCAAAATTTCCAACCACCCATAGTTCACCCACTTTTCCTGATGAAAACGCTACTCCACTTGTGTAGCTTGACCTATGGGTCCACAATTCAAAGGGCCACAAAACCTAATTTGGAGGCAAAGGCAATAATGTTAGTTCTGGTATTTGGGCCCAGACTCTGCCGTCACCTAGGGAAACCTACTAAGCCCAGACATTTTGGAAAACTAGACGCCCCCGGTGGAAGTCCAAAGTATCATGCCTCACATGGATCCAATACCATTTTTAAGACTTTCCAAAAACACAGTGCAGTGGAGGATTTGCTATTACCAATTGGGTTTCCCCTCAATTGTGGCTTCCAAATGTAAGCCTCAGTGCAGGAAAGAGGACAGTTTGCAAAATGGCCTCTGAATCACATGATAGTATGGGTAAACACAAATTGATAGGTGTACAAATAACCACTTTTCCTGATCTCAGTATCTTCTGTACATAGCAGAAACACATAGGTGTTCTTGATACCCACTTTCTTTCTTTATATTTTACCATAGGATTTACTTTACAATCAATGTACAGAGAATAAACATTGCTAGGAGCTGCTCAGTTATTGGCTATCGGTATTGCCTGTTTTTATAAAACTTACAGACCCTATTGATCCCCACAACTAGAATGGTCTGTCTGATATAATGACATGGTGACAAGATGTTACACATAAAAGTATTGGCCCAAGTGCCCTTTTTCCTTCTTATTTTAATTTTATTTAAATTTCAACTGTTTCTTTGGGAAAACCTTGAGGTATCTACACAAGTGAACCATTTACATAATTCTTTCCATTTTTCATAAATATATAGCTTTCCAGTATCAAACATGGGTCTCATACCTATGTACACCAAAAACTGTAAGTAGTCTGAAAGCACAAAAATTAGGAAATATGTACTGCCTCTTAGAAAAAATTGAAAAATACTAATAAGAAATAATGTTTTTTAAAATGACTCTGTTTGTTCATGAAAGCTGGGAAGATGGTGATCCTAGCATTGTAAATATTTCATTGATGCCTTTTTTTTTAGAAAAAACATACTTTCTTTCACAGCACTTTTTTCAATTTTTCAAAAAGAAAACCCCCAAATTCAGGTGATTTTGTCAATTTTCCAGTGGAATATACAAACCTTGGGAATCTTTAGAATCTCAGGGATGTTGCACACAAGGATGCACATTTGGAGTGGGCACTGTTGTTAGTACCTACACTTAGCAATGAGCCACTAACCCCCACTTAGGTCCAGTTAGGTCTCAATAAATTAAACCCAGCTCAACCCTTGGTAACTTGGCAACCAGTGACAGGGCTTAACTAAGGAGACAAGTGTGTAAAGCATTTAAAATCCACAAAACAGAAAAATAAATAAAACACAAAACATAGTAAAAATCCAGCACCAATTTATAAAAATAGGTTATATTTTTATCTTTACAATGACATCAAAACGATTATATTTGGAAAGGGGAACCGGAGATATGAATTGGTAAAGAATTAATGTTTTTAGCACATAGAAACAAAAAGTGCTCAAAGGGTTAAAAAGGTCACACTGGACAGGGACAAAGTCCAGAGTTCAGGCCACCCATGAGGTAACACTGTTACACTTACTTTCAGAAGTGTTTCTTGATTTAGGAAAGTGGTCCACAGCATTAGCCAAGGGTTCAGAGGATCTGGTTTGCCTCTTGCGGTCTGGGATAACAACTCCCCAGTGCACCTCTTTAACTATTAGAGTTGATCCAAATATCTCCAAACTTCTGGATCTTCTTCTGGAGGTACTTTTTCGGGTCCTTGAAGAGTCCACAACTTGATCCAAGGTTCCAGAAGCTCTGTGCTGCTCCTTGGGAGTTGGGACTACAATTCCCAGGAGCAATGGGAGCAATTTGACCAGGAGCAATGCATCGGGTCAAAATCCTAAAATGGCCACTGGACACTGGTCAGCTGGGCTCTGCTTGTAGGACTTGATGCAGGGGACTCTGGGCAACTCACTTGTACCTGTAGCAAAGAGGGAGCCCCTGCTTGAAGCAATAGAAGACAGGCAACGTACTTTTAGTGATGAAGCCAAGTGGGCAGCTGGTGCAGTCCTTCAGAGTGCAGTGTCCAGGTGCAGGAAAGGGGTCCAGCAGGGCACTCGTTCTTCTTCTTTGTCTTGTTCCTTGTTGGGATCTGAGGTGTAGGTGCAGCTCTACCCAATTTATCCTTTCTCCTGGGGTGGAAAGCAGTGGGGCCTGACTGTCCTATCACAGGCAGGTGCCCTCCCCCTTTGATGACCACTTCCTGGAAAGTGTGGCAAAAATCAATGCCAGGAAGCAACATTCTCCAAAAATCCAACACGGCTGAAACTGATTTTTGGAGGTTAGATCTGGCTGAGCGCATCTATTGGTGTGGCTAAAAATCCTTAACACACCCCTCTCCTGCCCTCTTCTAACCTAATCAAGAGGGCACGTTATTGCCTGGGGTTGCAGGGAATGGGGGATGTCCTGAGCTGCTCCAAATGTCCTTTCCTGCCTTTGAAGACCTGTTTGGCTGCTTTCCCCCATCCTGTTCACCATCTGCTGAGGCAGTCCTCCCCCCCAGGCACATCCTTTGTGTTCAGCCCATTCCCCTTCACAACTCATCAACGCGGCCTGGCCAGGCTGCCAGAGGCTGGCCAATCAGAGAAGGGCACTACAGAGCTGAAGTTTATAACTTTCAAGTAGAGTTTTAAAACCCTTTACCTGAACTAGTTAAATTAAATCCAACAATGGAAAGTTGTGAGAGTTATTATACCAATTGATCTGATATCACGGTATCTGTCTTTTATGGGGACGTTGTTAATTAAAATAAAGTCTCCCTATTTTAGCCTATGGAGACCATTCACTACAGTGAGGGAAAAACACAGTTGGCTTTTTTATTTCACCAGGGCTTATAAAACAATTTGTATAAGGTCACTGCTTATAGTTACAATCCTAGGGGCTCATAGGGCACACCTTAGTGGTGACTTATAATATGTAAAATTAAGGTAGTCTAAGGCTTTGGAAGTACTTTTTATTCCAAAGTTGAATTTGCATATAACTTTAGTTTAAAAGCAGCCAGCAAAGCAGACCTGCCTAAAATGACACTGGGCAGCTCAGCAGTCCACCGATGGGGGCACTACCTGTGCTGGGGTCACTAAACCTACATGCCCTACCATATACTAGGGACTCATAGGTAGGATGACACAGCCAATTATAATTAGCCTAATTTGCATACTCATTTTACACAGAGCACAGGCCCTTGATCTTTTTAGCAGTCCACAAGGCACCATCAGAGTCAGGAAAATACCAGCAAAAAGTGAAAAATGGGGGCATAAAGTTAGAGGCCATCTGAAATCAGCCTGTGTTCTCACAGACACCTTTTCTGGAACAAAAAGTTATGAAGGTTTAAGAGCAAGCAACCTCGAACATACAAAAAAGGAGCTGAGCACCAGAGGCCTAGCAGTGAAAGAGATAAGGGGCCAGATGTATGAAAGCTTTTTGCATTTGCAAACGGTGCGAATGCCCATTTGCGAATGCAAAAAGCCATTTCAGAATGTATTAAAGGCATTCGGAAAGCAATTTTAAGAAATCGCAAAAATAGCGATTCCTTAAAATTGTGACCCTGTTTAGAGAGTCGCAAATTGCGACTCTCTAAATAAGAAATCGCAAATAAGGATTCCTTATTTGCGATTTCTAAGCACATGTAAGAAGCAATTCCTTAATGCGAATTGGGCATTAAATTAAGGAATCGCTATTTACCACCAAGTTGAACTTGGTGGTAAACATGTACAAATTTTAAAAATGCATTTAAAATGCATTTTTAAAATGTACATGTAAAGCACACATGCCCTTTTGGCATGTGTGCACCTTACATGTCCTAAAAATCTTTTTGGGGTGCAGCAGAAGGGGCCTTAGGCCCCCAGCACCCAGGGGTTTTGCATTTCCAAAATTGTGATTTCTAGTTAAGCAAATTTGGAAATGCAAATAATTCACAAATATGGGCCTACAGGCCCATAGGTGCGAATGGGGCCAGTATCGCAATTTGCGATTCGGTAATAGCATTTGCGATTTTTAAGAAATCGCTATTACCGAATCGTAAATGTGATACATTGCATTTTGCGAATCAGAAATAGCGATTTCTTAAAAATCACTATTTCCGACTCGCAAAAGGCCTTCTTGATACATCTGGCCCAAGATGTCTTTCCATCAGAAAGATCCTATTCTGAGTCACATAGCTACACCATTGGTTCTATTAGAATTACATGAAATCATAGTGTAGTCGCCCACGGTTACATCTCATCCACAAATCTGTCCACACAATTACGATCTGCATGTCTTATTTGTAGCACAGACCAGTTGAATGCTCATTGCATAGACTGACTCCGCTCCTCAACTCAAATGTAAATATCTTTGCTTCTATACAAGTCTCCCATTTACACATGGTCCAGCTTAATTTCTCAACAACACGCGGGATTCATTGGAGGCCATCATGCCCAAGATAACACAAAAGTCGACCTAACTCCAACTACTAGCTCACTCCACCTCATACCTTTGCATATGCAAATCTAAAGCAGTAGAAATTCAAATGAACTCCACTGGACTGCCCACCTTCCCAGTCAGAAAAAATGCATCCAATCTCATTGACACTAAGGGGCATATTTATAGGGATTTGGCGTAAGGCAAAGCAGCAAGTTACCTTGCTGCTTTGCCTCACACCAAAATGAAAGGGCAAGAATGCACTGTATTTATGCAGTACAGCACATTCCTGTCTATCCCCCCTGCACTGGTGAAGTTTCAGCAGACTAGCACCAATACAGGTACCCTATCACCATGGTGCCAGGGTGTCTGCATTGCATGCAGGTTTTTTTGTGTGCAGGAAACAACACTTTTCCTGCTTTAAAACAGAGGCATTTTTCTCTTTCACCAAAAAATCCTACCACACCGAGTTTTCACACTTTTCCCAGAAATAATGGTGCCTTACACCTCTGGGTGGACCTATTGCCACATTTGCCACAAATGAAAACTGAGACCATATGAACTTAATGTGGTCTTCAAATGATCTTTGGTTTGGTCCATTCTTGTCATAAATAAGTGGGTACCGTTGCTATTAAGAGAGAAAATTGGGAATGTTGGGTGATAGGTATTTTGTAGATTCCTGTAGATTCCAGACCACTCTCTACATAAATATGCGGAAAATGCATGATTTTAGCCAAATATTGACATTTGAAGGGCATTCTAGGTGTGAAATCATACCAGAATACATACAAGCCACATCGCCCTAGATTTTCCTGGGTCTCTAGGTTGCAGAAATGCCAACGTTTTGTAGAGTTTCCTGGTTGTCAGCTGACCCAGAGCCTGAATAGTGCAGCCATTCACTATAGTGAGAGTCCCTTGTGACAGTTGATACAAGTCTGAAGGGTCTTTTTAAGGCAATCAACAGTGGACCACCCATATCAAAACAAAATTCAGAGGTACTTACCTCATAAGCCTTCAAACAATGTACTACATAAAGCTCACTGTTGTCAGGAAATGCAGGGTAAAAAATTGACCTGCAATAGTTTTTATTCTTCTGTTAATGGAAAAAGATACTCCCTCTAGAGAGAACACTCAGCCAGAAGGATCCAGGGCCCTAACATCAGGCACTCCCTTACCTGAAATCAAACATAGCAGAATTGTCAATTTCACTGATAACTGTTTGCTTGAGAGAATATTTGTTGTCTGGACAAGGGTCTCAGACATTTAGAACAATATTGGTGTCCCAAATGAGTGAATGGCATGATTGAGAAGGCTTAAACATCTGTTGTCTCTCAATGGTTTTCACACAATCGGATGTTCCCTAATGGGTCTACCATCCAAAAGGAGGTAGCCTGCATGAAAAGTAGACCTAAAGTTGTTAAATTACCTGTAGGCCATGCCAACCCACACAAAAGCTGATAAGACATTTATGACTAAACAGCAATCTGGTTCAGTGGGATCTGCACTTCACCATCAGCACCAAATACACCAACATCACCAGGCTGAAGAGTACCGCTTATGAGTGCTTGCTGACCAAGCCTCTCAGGTGAAAGACGCAGGGTCATGAAAAAAGCCAGGGAGATTCCACCTCTCCCTGAAACCTTCCACATCAATAGCGAGAGGTGACCCGATAGGATCAGCAGATGAGTTTGTCCAATTGGATTCAGAAATGGGTGCCAATAGAACGGGGGCTGTACCAGACAGACACACACTAGGTCGAGGAGGACAGGAAACCATGCTTGGGCTTTCCAAAACGGAGTCACCTGAATCATGTCTGCTCCCTGAAGTCTCAACTGGGGAAGAGCTCTGGGGATCATCATGAATAGAGGAAACATGTAATTCACAGAGAGGGACCAGTTCTGAAGGAAAGTATCTGTGACCTGTGCTTCTGGATCCGGGAGCCAACTTAAAAAGGTCGGCAAACAAACCCACTGCACTTGGGCCCCAAGAGTGATGAAGCGTGTGAAAGATCTTTGAGTGTAGTCTCCAGTTGCTAAAATCCCTTAGATGTCGGGAAAGCTAATACACTCTACAGTAGGCTGGCCTGAAAGATACTCTGCTACCACCAAGAAGTGATATTGCAGACAAAAGTGCCTGCCTAATTTGTTCACATATTGAACCGCAGAGACATTGTCCATCCGCAGAAGGGTGCAACAGTCCATTCTGTTCACTGAGAGACTCTGGATTGCAAAGGATCCTGCTAGGAGGTGCAAACTATTGATGTAAAGCAACAGTTCCATATTGGTCCAACATCCCCCTGTGGAAATGATGCCACATCGAGTTCCCCAATCCCACTGACTGGTGTCCAATTCAGTGATCATCTCCAGAGATGATCCAAAGATTGCTCTGCCGTTCCATGCTTCCTTGTGATCCAGCCACTAAGACATTTCCATCTTTGCTTCCTCCAACAGAGAGACATGTTCCAAGTAAGACAGACCCTTGCAAAGGTGTTGTAATTTCAGACGTTGGAGGGTCCGATAATGGAGAGGACCCAGAAAAATGGTTTGAATGGACACACCCTAAAATCCGAGCTATCGATCTGAAAGATATCTGTCCGTTCAAAGCAGAACTCAACTCCTTCTTGATATTCTTCACTTTCTGATGGGGAAGGACTAATTGTGTTAAGATTGAGTCGACCTGAAAACCCAGGAATTCTAAATGTTAAGAAGTGGTCCTTGATGGTAACTGGGGCTGAACACTTGCCCTCTAAAGCATCCTGCCCTGCCAAAAAGGGTTTAGCAAAAAGCTTTCTTCAGAAGACAAAGACAAATGAAGCAACCAGGGGAGGTACAGAGTGATATATGTGCCCTCTGGTAGGACGGTGTGTCAAGGGGAGTGCATTGAAACTTAAAAAAAAAAACAGGCAGGCCGGAATGACTGCGGGGCTCTAGGTCTCGAAGGCCTAAAATTATCTTTTAAAGCACCAAATTAAGGGGGTCATTCTGACCCCCGCCGGCGGTGGAAGCCGCCGGCCTGGCGGGAACCGCCAGAAGACCGTGGCGGTCATTCTGACTTTCCCGCTGGGCTGGCGACCGCCAAAAGGCCGCCCGCCCGCCCAGCGGGAAAGCACCAGCAACGAGGATGCCGGCTCCGAATGGAGCCGGCGGAGTTGCTGGTGTACGACGGGTGCAGTTGCACCCGTCGCGATTTTCAGTGTCTGCCAAGCAGACACTGAAAATCTCAATGGGGCCCTGTTAGGGGGCCCCTGCAGTGCCCATGCCAGTGGCTTGGGCACTGCAGGGGCCCCCAGGGGCCCCACGACACCCGTTCCCGCCATCCTGTTTCTGGCGGTGAAAACCGCCAGAAACAGGATGGCGGGAAGGGGGTCGGAATTCAAGCAGCGCCGCCATGGAGGATTCCCTTGGGCAGCGGGAAACCGGCGGGAAACCGCCATTTTCCCTTTTCTGACCGCGGCCTTACCGCCGCGGTCAGAATTGCCCCAGAAGCACCGCCAGCCTGTTGGCGGTGCTTCCGCGGCACTCTGCCCTGGCGGTTTTCAATAACCCCCTAAATGGCATTAGCTTGCAACCTAAATAAACAACTATTAAACCATTATTATAACATAGTAGGAGTGTAGATTATAGAATGGTAAAAGCATCGAACTGACTGGCAAAATAGCAAAGAAAAATGACACAGCAGGGTGTTCTGGTGTTATATGGGACAAAGTGCTCAATGATTGGTGGGTGTGACTATGGTAATTCATGGGCTATGTAGTGTTTTAAACTTATATTTGATTGGCTACTGATAAAATAAAGCATAGAAAGAGAAGCTTAATTGAAGCCTCTGGTCCTGCCAGTGCTGACAGTGCATGTTTCAGTCTGCATGTCAGAATATTTTAATGAAGCAAAAAAGGAAGATTTGAGACCTTGCTTAAAATGTGTCATTTTTTTTCTTTCTACAGCACTAAATGCTATTTATAGGGCAAAATTAACCCCTTTATTTTCTTCCTTTCTAAATTAAATGTTTTAGGTTTTACGAGTTTAATTAAATCAAGATTGCTATAGGTGTGCCAAACTTTTTTTCACAAAAAAGACTGTTACCCCTCTAGTTGTTCTTTAGAACACTTTGGGGGGGCTGCAATAGTACACAATCAAATAAACTGGCTGCTCCTATTGGAAGTACATTTTACTGAGAATGTCAGACTTCATTATTATATGGCTGAGAAATATAATGTAACTTTACAGAAAATATGCTCTCACTTTAGCTTCTGGAGCACCTTCCATAACCTCTTTGGGAAAATATTGAGAAAACAATTTTCTCTCAAGCATGATATATGAAATACCAGCTGAAGGCTTTTTCACAGGGTCAAAATACCTTAAAACTCACCACAATTCCTAAAACAAGTATGGTCCCACCAACAAATTATTTATATTGTAACTAAAACCCTTTATTACAATTTATTGCACTGCTAATTATCCCACATATTGCAACACTCATTAAATCTTTGATAATATAATTTTAATATTTTCAGTAAAGCTATTGAGAAGAAAGCTGTGCATGGCGGGGGCACGAGTTTTAGTTACATTATGGCACGAGTTATAGTTACTTGACATAACTATAACTGTTGAATTTCTATGGCTTTGTACATTTAAAATGTGAGCCTAACTATAACGTCCCTGGAACCTTTATTTTGTAAACTGATTTAAGAAAAAAATATGTACACATACACACATTTATATATATATATATATATATATATATATATATATATATATATATATATATATATATTTCGTAACCAAGTCCCGGAATGCAGGTGCTCCACACAGCGGTCCTGGATGGGTTCCGAGAGACCCTAATATAACCTAAAACACTCCTTCCAATATCAGGAGAACCAGGACACCTCCAATATGAAAATTCAGTTTATTTCAGCACAAAATCCGATTTTGTGCTGAAATAAACTGAATTTTCATATTGGAGGTGTCCTGGTTCTCCTGATATTGGAAGGAGTGTTTTAGGTTATATATATATATATATATATATATATATATATATATATATATGTATATATATATATATATATATATATATATGTATATATATATATATATATATATATATATATCACATTTCTCCCACATTGCCACATTGTAAGACATCTCTTATTTCTTCTCCAAACAGGCTTTGCAGAAGAAGGCAGGACAACCGGGTACATTCAAATCAGGAATATATGCATTTAATATCATTTAATTTTCAAAATACAATAAAAAGCGCAAGTTCTGAAAAATATAGCAACATGTTTCGGCAGCAAATCCTTCTATTGACCACAAAGTGTACAGGTGAGAGTGAGTTGAAAAAGGGTCTTATGACCCACCCTTTAGTTGACACAGAAGCATTACTATGCATGCAATTCTTAAGCGTTATAGACAAAAAAAATTATTTTAAGTGGAATATCACTTATTTTGCTTCAAGCATCAGTGTTCAGAACAATCTTCAATCCCTAAATGTAAATGAGGGGCAATATCAACAACCATTAACATCTTTCTTCTCCTTTCATGGTAAAGTACCTAATCTCTCCCAATATGTTAATGCAATCTCCCTCATCAGAACATATTAGTATGACTATTTTAATTATCCAGCAAAGCCCTCATGAGGGGGATCAATCACACACAGTGTTTCATAGTTTACTTATTGTAAAGCACATATGTCATCTCAACTAATCACAGACCCCTTGTTTATTTCCCCTTGGAACTCTCATCATTAATGATCTAAATGTAATCTTCTGACCTTAGTCATATTAATCATAAGTTCCAGTGTTTTGCATATAAGGTGTATTTTTCACTCTACCAGCAGAAATTATTAATTCCTATCACACTATCTGTATCTGATTGACATCCTGATGCTCCACTTGAGAACCTCAATATCAACCACAGAAGAGACAAAAAGAAAAATCACAGATAAATATGTCTCTAGTCTGAAAGCCATTTCCAACCTAAGTTTTTCAAGCATGGATCAATAATTCTCCACATGCTCAGATATCTAATATATCCATATATCCTTTTCTTTATCATACCCCACCATCACAAATTCACAAAGGTTCAAATTTTTTATTTCCTGAGAGAATGTTTACTGGTTCACCTGGTTCACTCTGCATCAAAGTTTAACCCCTACAGGGTTTCAGTCCCCATCAAAATAACTCACCTGGACACAGATTTTATAAGGGCCAACTCTCAGTCTCTTCCTCTTGGTGCTCTCACGATGTGAAGGATCCCAACATCACACAACCCTGTGTTATTCCTTCCATGGCCCTCCCAAATAATTTTGGCCATAGCATATCTCAAGTCCTTATTCTGTATGGCCCGGATGTTTTGTAGGATCTGCAATTTGAGTTTATTAACAGAACTCCCAATGTACCTTTTGGCACAGCCATACTCCAAACCGTACACTACATACTGTGTTTCACAGTTGATGCTGTTTTTAAAGGAAACCCTTCTTCCAGTCATTGATTCAAATTCACATGCATTCTGTCCAAAAAGTACATGCTTTACACTCCAGACATTTCCAAAATCCCTTTTGAAGGCTCACCGATCAGTTTGATTTAGTATTTGGTGTCTTTTGCATGAAACTATGTACTAAATAATCTCCTAATGAGGCTGTCTTACTATAAGTTACCCTCGATTGTTCTGGTAATGCTGATTCTAGCGTCTCATCAGCCTCGGTATTTGCCAATTCCTCTGCAGATTGTTTTTCACATGAGCACTAAATTTATCCAATTCCATGATGTAGCGAAAAGAGTTCTCCTCCACTTCTCTTGGTTCAAGCTGTTTGAGAATCAGTAATTCCTCCCTCTTTAATGATGATGCTCTTCTGAGAGCACCTTCCAAGACACTACTAGGGTATCCTCTAGCTCTAAACATGTCAGTTAGTTGTATTCAGAATTTACTTGTATGAAACCATAGAAATTCAGCAGTGATAGATAAAGTTCTTTCAAGTATTTATAACTTGGGCCCAAAGATAACTATAACTCGCGCCCTTGCATGCATAGTTTCCTTAGTAATAATTTTATAGCAAATGTTGCAGTAATAATATCAAAGTTGCAATACAAGATCACAGCAATTATATAATATGTGGAGTAATTAGCTGTGCATGACAAAGGCACAACTTATAGCTACTTTAGGGTGAGAGTTATAAAGGGGGTCCCTGTGGGACCCTCATGCCCTAGGGACCACTGCCCCCAGGGCTAAGTTCTACTTGGAGAGAAGCCACACGGCCCCCCTTGAGGAGCCTATGATGGCTCTGGGGACCACCACCCACCAGGGCCGGCTCCTGCTATATCCCAGGGGTGCCAGCCCCTGAAACAAAGCTGTTTGCTGTGGCTTGGCTGCAGCCAAGCCACAGCAAACACTTTGGGTTTTGACAGCGGGACCTTTAAAGCAGGTCCCTCGGTCGAAATCCATAGTTACATCTCGATGAAATGCTTCAGCAAGCAGGGAGCTACTGTCAAAGCAGCTCTGTGCTAGCTGAAGCATTGGCACTGCGGAGAAAGCCTTAAGGCTTCCCCCGCAGTGCCAGGTAGCCCGTAAGGGAATTGTTTTTAAAAAATCAAATTTTAAAAAAAGTAGGGACAGGGCGGGGAGCCCCCGAGGGCTCCCTTGCGGTCCTACATAGCCCATGTAGGACTTTATAATAAAAATTGAATACATTATTAAGAGCTCCACCTGCGGTCCCTAATTTTCATTCACACAGCCACTCACTGACCAACACAAGTTCTCACACATCCACTCACTATCCTCTCTAAACATGGACTCACCCACTCAGTTTATGAAGAAACTATAACTCATGCTCGAAAGTAACTTTAGGCCATGAGTTCTAGTTTCTTAACATAAGTATAACTATAAATATAACTATAACTGCTGAATTTCTATGGTTTTGTATGAGTGAAACATCAACCTAACTATAACGTCTCTGTAACCTTTGCCTTTTTTCAGTGAATATTTATAAATATATATTTTGAGAAAACAGGGCTGATTGCAAAGGACACCTAACTTTTTGCCCCATTTTTCACTTTTTGCTGGTGTTTTCCTGACTTTGATGGTGCCCTGGGTACTGCTAACCAGTCCCAGGGCCTGTGCTCTGTGTAAAATGAGTATGCAAATTATGCTAATTCTAATTGGCTATGTCAACCTCCCTATAATTCCCTAGTATATGGTAGGGTCTGTAAGTTTAGGGACCCCAGCATAGGTAGTGCACCCATTGCAGGCCTGCCTTGCTGGCTGCTTTTATATTAAAGTTATATGCAAATTCAACTTTGTAATTAAAAGTACTTCCAAAGTCTTACATGACCATATTTTTACATGTAAGTCACCCCTTAGTTGTGCCCTGAGTGCCCCTAGGTTTGGGTGCCATGTAACTGTTAGCATGGACCTTAGGGAAATAGTTTTATAAGCCCTGGCTAGGTAAAATAGCCAACTTTGTTTTTCCCTCACTGTAGTGAATGGCCTCCAGAGGCTAAAATGGGGAGACTTTATTTTAATGAACAATGTCCCCATAAGAGACAGATACCTTGCGTTTGGTATCAAATTAACTGGTATAATAAATCCCACAACTTGCCATTGTTGGATTTAATACAACTAGTTCAGGTAAATAGGTTTAAAACTCTACCTGAAAGTTGCCAACTTCAGCTCTTTAATGCCCTTCTCAGATTGGCCAGGCTCTGGCAGCCTGGCCAGGCTGCCATGATGAGGTGTTAAGTGGCCTGGGATGGACACAAAGGATGTGCCTATAGGAGGAAATCTGCCCCAGCAGATGGTTAAACAGGATGAGGGAAAGCAGCCAAACTGGTCTTCAAAGGCTGGGTAAGACATTTGGAGCAGCTCAGGACCTACCCATTTTCTGCAGCCCCAGACAATTAGGTGCCCTCTTGATTAGATTAGGAGAGGGCAGAAAAGGGATGTGTTTTGGATTTTTAGCCACACCAGTGGGTGGGCTCAGACAGATCTAACCTCCAAAAATCAGTTCAGCCTTTTAGGATTTTTGTAGAATGTTTCTTCCCTGGATTTATTTTTGCCACACTTACCAGAAAGTGGTCATCCAATGAGGTTGTTGCTTGCCTGTGATTGGACAGTTGGACTCCCTGCTTTTCACCCCAGAAGCAAGGATAAATATGGCAGTGCTGCACCCACACCTCAGATCCCTACTGGAAGAGGACACTGGAGAAGAAGGACTGCCCTGCTGGACCCCTGACCTGCACCTGGACGCTGTCCTCACAAGGACTGCACCACCTGCACACTTGGGCTTCAACAAGAAAAGGTCTCTTGTCTTGCTTCTGCAACTCCAGGAGTGGACTCCCTATAAGCTATCTGTACAAAGGAGCTGCCCAGAGCCCGCTGCATCAAGTCCTACAGCAGAGCCCAGCTGACCAGTGTCCAGTGGCCAGTTGAGTATTCTGACTAGGTGCATTCTGGGAATTGTAGTCCCTACTCCGAAGGAGGAACTCAAAGCTTCTGGTACCTTCAATCAAGTTGTGGACACTTCAAGGACCCAAAAAGGATCTCTGGAAGAAGATCCAGAAGTTTGGAGACGTTTGGAGGAACTCCATAAGTTGAAGAGATGCAATGTGGGTGTTGTAGTGCCAGATCTCAGGAGGCAAACCAGAGCCTTTGAACCATTGGCTAGTGCTGTGGACCACTTTCCTGAGTCAAGAAACACTTCTGAAAGTAAGTGTAACAGTGTTACCTCGTGGGTGGCTTAAACTCTGGACTTTGTCCCTGTCTAGTGTGACCTTTTTTAACCCTTTGAGCGCAAGTTTCTTCTATGCACTACAAAACATTAATTCTTTAAAAATTCATATCTCCAGTTCCCCCATCCGATTTGTATCAATTTGGTGCTAATTCAAAGGTAAAAATCAAATCTACTTTTATAAATTGGTGTTGGATTGTTATTGTTTTTTTGTGTTTTACTTATTTACTGTTTTGTGATTTTTACATGCTTTACACACTTGTCTCCTAAGTTAAGCCTTATTGCTCGTTGCCAAGCTACCAAGGGTTGAGCTGGGTTTAATTTATTGAGACCTAACTGGACCTAAGTGGGGGTTAGTGACCTATTGCTAGGTGTTGGTACTTACCTGCCCTTATCAATAAGCCACTAGTTAGTTATAGTTAGGATTATGTTTCATAGAAAAAGTGTTTTTTGACTTGCATATATCTTTGACACTGTTTGAAGAATCTTCATGAAATTTTCTACAATATGTGTTTTGTTGATTTTTGTTCCACATAGAAAGTTTTGGGTTAATCCGTCAAGGCGGGGGGTGGGCTGAGAAAAAAGGGGCTCACAAACATTGCATTTCCCATTTTGATTCCCATAGGATTCTTTAGACACAGCTACAAGCCTATAACCACTGGACGGAATTACACCAGATTTGGCAGAAAGCTAGCTGTCAGTACGCAGATCACGCTTTTGCTTATTTGGTGTGAATCCGTTTAGTAGTTACTGAGAAATTTAGGGAAATTCAAATTTGTATATATCTGATTGCGATGTACTCATGGACAAAGACAAGCTTGTGCAGGGAAATGCACAGATCTCATTGCCTGCCAACACTTCAAGCCAGGAAGTCTTGGCAGCCATCCCAGAAAAAAAGTTTTAAAAAAAAAACAGAAAAGGGGCCAGGGTAGAGACACCCCGACCACTTAGCACTGGTGTGAGAGACCCAGAGGGAACCCCACCAACCACAGCAAAATAACATTTTTTAAATTATTTCTTTGCTGCAAATTTGTGAAATTCGCAAATTTATAGCTTTTTATTTTTTAAAGAGCGGGGTGCGGCGCTTGCTTTTTTACAGGCCCCCGGGCAGCCAGGTCCTGAGGGCATTAAAAGGTTTGTGTGGAGGAGGTCTCCTGGCCAGCCCACAGCCCCAGGGACCACTACCCCCCTGGAGCTTTCATTTTTACAATATGTGGGGGGACCGTGGCCTACTCGCAGCCCCAGGTCTTTCTTTTTTATATATGGGGGCCGATGCCCCCAGCACCCTTGGGACCACCACACCCCTGGGACTTTGTTTAAAATGTATGCTTGGGGCTCGTGTCCCCCTGTACCCCCATTTGCCCTAGGGACCACCACCCCCTGGTGCTTTGTTTAGCTTTTTTTTAAAAGAGTGAAGGGGATCAGTTTCAGACCCCCATTAGGCCAGGGGACCATCACCTCCCAGGGCCGCCTCCTGCTATGTCCCAGGGTGCCCACCCACAGGACATAGCAGTTTGCTGTGGCTTGGCTGTAGCGCTTCAGCTGCACCCAAGCCACGGCAAACACTTCGTTTTTAACAGCAGGACCTTTGAAGCAGGTCCCGCTGTCAAAATCTGAAGTTTCATCACTGTCCCTTGCTCTCCTGCAGAGAACAGAGATGAAATGTGTCAGCTGAAGCAATTGCCAAATGCCAATTAATCCATAACATCATTTTTATTTAAAATAAAATAAAAACGATAATAAATAATTAAAAAAACATGTAGGGACTTTGGGAGAGCCCTCGAGGGCTCTCTTGAGTCCCCAGAAAAATAGAAAAAGCTGTAGCTTAGTGTAAAGGGGCATCGGGAGTTCAAGTCCAGCTAGACTTGTTACCCTTTTTTTACATAGAAATAAAGTACAAATTGTTCTATTTGTAATTTATTTTTTAATTTTTAATTTTTAATTGGGCTCAAATTGCTCATTCTAAGTATATCAGACATCAAAGCCTAAAAAACTCTCTATCTCTCTCCCTCTCACTTTCTTTCTCTGTCTCTCTTTCAATTTTCCCACTCACACACCCAATCAGACACTTGTACCCCCTCTAACAGACCCACTCAGACACTAATGCACCCACACACAGACCCACCCACTCTCCCACTCACAGACCCACTCAGACCCTCATGCACTCACTCACAGCTCCAGTCAGACCCTCACGTACCCAATCAAAACCAGACAGTTACGTTCCCACTCACACACCCAGTCAGACTGTCACACACCTACTCACAGACCCACTAACACCCTAATACACTCACTCACAGACCGTGCATATACTGACGCACCCATTAAAACGCTGATGTACGCACTCTCACACCCAGACAAACACTCTGACAGCCGCTCTTACCCCCAGATACAGCCTCCACACCTATTCTCAGACCCAGAAAGGCAGCGGCCAACTTCAGCTGTGCATGTACAAAGGGTCGTTCAGAGGATAGGGTTGGGTGGGACTGGCTGCTGGCCAGCCCTTTTGGCAACCCCTACTGCACATGAGAGATGGCCGTGCATGGTGCACGGTTTGGAGCTTAGAGGGGGTTGGCCTCAGGACCTTCATCCACTGCTGCACATGGCACACGCCCTAAGGTAACTATAACTCTTGTCTTAGCTATGCACAGCTAATTACTCCTCATATCATTGATTACATATTCTGTGCCATCTTTCATATTGTAGCTGCAACATTTGCAATAACATTATTGATGCAATATCTCTGAATGGTGAGGGTGCGAGTTATAGTTACTTTAGGGCGCAAGTTTTAGTTGCTTGAAAGAACTCTAACTATAACTGCTGATTGTTTATGGTTTTGTATGAGTAAATTCAGAACCTAACTATAATGTCCCTGTATCCTATGTTTTTTTCAGTGAAAACATATATATATATATATATATATATATATATATATATATATATATATATATATAGTGTTTTGTTTTTCTTCAAGTCAATTTTTTTCCTATGTTTAAGCTTCAGTTCTCGTTTTCAGCTAGGTAGATTAGAAGGTGCTATCATGCACATTGGCCCCAAGATGGCTGCTAGCACTTCCTGGTTGAAGTGATACAGCCAATCAGATCTCATCATGAGACCTGTGCTTAGGCTCCTCCCAGATATCTCTATTTCTTGTTTCCTTAGTATCTCAAAAACTACTGAACGGATTTACACCAAATAACAAAAAGGGTGCTTTCTGAGCCAAGAGCTATCTTTTGCCAAATGTGGTCTAATTCCATCCAGCGGTTCGAGCTGTCATTGTGACCAAAAACACCTATGGAAATTGCATTGGAAAAATTAGTTTTGAGCCCTCTCCTTTTTCTCTGCCCCTTCTTTACAAATCACTTCGAAACTTTCAACACAGCAGCTGAACTGTCATACTCGTTTTGAAAAATCCATGACGTTTTGTCAAACGGTACCAAAGTTATTGGCAAAACAAAAAACCCTTTATCTTTGGGAACTAGTTCCTAATTATACCTATCTACTGGGCACCACCAGTAGGTAATAGATACAAATATATATTATCCACTGGTCTGTTGTTTTGTTATTCACATATTTCTTCCACTCACTTCAGCATAGAGCATGTGGCAGTGAGTCAGTCCACCCTAGCTATTGGCTAACTTCACTGTGAGTAACTGCATTCTGACCTTTCACAAGGAACACATCCACACATAAAGTAGTTTCTTTCAGTGCAAGGTCCTACTACGGCAATGCAGCCTTTTTTAGACCAAATCTTATTTTCGATTTTAACCTGTTTTTTAAAGATTGACGAAGGCCCTGCAGCATCCCCAATAATAAACATCTGGAACAATCATCACAAAATAAAACAAGCCTTGACAAAATTATGCCCTGTTAACACCAGATCTGTAGGCTTTGCCACTGCTTGTTTACATTACTTCAATTTTAAAGCTGCCTTATGCGGAGCATTAGGTTGGCCTTGTTGACAATGGCCCAATAGAAGGCTACGGGAATAAACTCTTCTCCCAGTAAGTAAAGACGTCATCAATGATTTTCGTCTATAAACATTCCACAGTGTTAATAGAATCTGACTATTGATGAAACATCTCAAATGAAGAAACATTGTCTGGTCTATTCCACATTAATTGCATACTAGTGTCATTTAAGTTTCAGTTTAATAAAGAATACAAAACACGGCATTCTCTTGAGGAAATCTGAATGTATGTACCTGAAAAAAGAAATGCAATTATCGGAAATGAAATTTGAAATAAAATTACAGATACATTGCTTCCCGGCTTACTGGATTTATGATAAACCCCATGAAATTGCAACAAGTAAATACTGAGCCTCATCTGATGTATTATGTTGAGAAGGTTCGGTATAAACATATTTATTTTTTGCCGTGTTAGGAGAAAATTTTATTATGATACCGTAGACTTGCCCTGGAGAGTTTTTAATAAAACATACCTTTTATTTGAATTGTTTAATAACAAAGAAAATAATTTACCTTCCCTTATCACATCTTTGTTCCTTTTAGCTTTTGAAAGTATTTTTTTTCTCATTCGTGGCCTGTGTAGGCTGGCAGAAAATGTGTTATATTTGCTGTGAATAGAAAAATAGCAGAACTATACGATGACAAATAATTTTATCTGATATTTCTTTATTTGGGTATATAAAATGGTTTGCAGTAACTGCAAATTCCTAAAAAACATACCTTCTTAAATATGGAAAACAGCACTAAAGATATTCTGTGGTATTAGTTGTACATATATTTCTTTGCTTAATAATTTGGAGGGTTTGCTGTTTCTTTAAATATTTAGCCTTTTGCTTATTTAAATAAATACACTCAGATATGTGAAGCCTTCACATAGACAATACATAGCTTTCAGAGCTATACCTTGATTGTGTTTATCCCACTTCTCCTTAAACCAATTTAAGGGTGCATGAGTATTTTTTCTCCCAGACCAAGCACAGTGAATCAAATCAGGTTTGTGCCAATCTATCCTGTGAATGTCGTGTTCAAGGTAACTGCTGGTTGGAGGACACTAATAATGTAATTTATCCACATGAAAGCTCTTATACACAGTTTCAACCAGGTGATCAGCAAACCTGAGAAGCTGCGTGTGGCAGTACAAAATGAGTGCAGTTGTTATTAGATTTTCACTGTATACGTTTTGTTACTAGATTTTCACTGTATATGTTAGTATTCATGCTGTAGTAGTTAAGTTAGAAGTCCTTAAAGTCAACCAAGAACAACCGAAGGATGCAGAAATGATATACCAGGAAGCATTTTAACTAGGCTTGGGCGGAGTTCATGGAGTTCCACTCCTCGGGATTCCATGGAGTTGATTAAAAAATCCATGGAATTTCATGGAGTTCCATGACCCGCGGTGTCCTGCATGCGCCCAATCTCTTAAGCGGTTAGCCAGGCTCGACCCTGCTTAGGACTTCCGAGATCTGGCACATTCAGGATAGGGTTGTAGACAGTGAAAGCTGCCGTTACAGGCCTCTTGTGCACCAGCCTGTCTGTGTGCACTGGACATGGGGCAGGTCATTGCACAAGAGACATGAAAAAACAACTTTCTTTCGTTACCTATGGCCCTGGCCTGAAGTCAGGACACGGCTGTAGGCAGCATAAGCTGCCGGGCCTCTTGTGCATGTGCTGTGGAGAGCCCATAGCTGGGCTGCAGTGTGCACTGGGTGAGCTCTGCTCTCGCTGGCAGGACTAGTGGAGTTTTGGGGTGAACTCCAAAAACTCTGTTAGCTCCACCAGCAGAGCGGAGCTCCCCGCCCACCCCTAATTTTGACATCATTAACATGCATTACAGATTGGAAAGTTTTCATAAACGTATGTTCTCATTAGATTTACACCTCTGACAATCAGTTCAGTAGGATTTGGCTTGGGTAGGCAGTATGATATAAATTCCTACCTTTCTGTAATTTTTCAGGTAATGTTTCATATTTTCTATACGCAAAAGGGGAGAGGAAGCAAAAAGCTGAGGAATGCTACACCCTCCCTTATCCAGTTTACAAATATAAGAATATCATCCGTGTGCTATATTTTGGGTTGACATAGCTGTTGTATGCTATCTGAAATATCACATAATTTGTCAGCTCTCTCTCTTCAAGATAGGGTTAGGCATAACAGAAATGAAAATGACAGACTTCTTGGGCACAGCGTCATAAATTGAGTTGTTAACCATCTACATAATATGAGTTGATTTTCATCATATTTTGATGTCCTTTTTTGTGTGTGGTTTCTACTGGTGAAGGGTACATAAAACAGCTGCAAGTAATTGTATTCCAGTTTATCTGTCTCTTGACATGCTTATTACAACCCAAGCACTGTTGTTTCATCTCTACACCTGTAACAATCCTTCACATTTTAAGAGGATTCCTACATATTTAGGGGCATATTTATACTCCGTTTGCGCCGGAATTGCGTCGTTTTGTTTGACGCAATTCCATCGCAAAACTAACTCCATATTTATACTTTGGCGTTAAACGCGTCTAGCGCCAAAGTCCATGGAGTTAGCGTCATTTTTTAGCGTGGACACCTACTTTGCGTTAATTATATGCAAGGTAGGCGTTCCCGTCTAAAAAATCGACTCCGAGGCATGTGCGTCGGATTTATACTCCCGGGCAAAATTCACGCCCGGGAGTGGGCGGGTCAAAAAAATTACGTACGGCCGCTTTTGCGCCGTTTTTTAGCGCCTGCAAAAGGCAGGCGTTAAGGGACCTGTGGGCTCTGAAGGAGCCCAGAGGTGCCCTCCCATGCCCCCAGGGACACCCCCTGTCACCCTTGCCCACCCCAGGAGGACACCCAAGGCTGGAGGGACCCATCCCAGGGACATTAAGGTAAGTTCAGGTAAGTATTTTTTTTTATTTTTTTTTTGTGGCATAGGGGGGCCTGATTTGTGCCCCCTTACATGCCACTATGCCCAATGACCATGCCCAGGGGACAGAAGTCCACTGGGCATGGCTATTGGGCAAGGGGGCATGACTCCTGTCTTTGCTAAGACAGGAGTCATTTCTATGGGGGTTGGGAGTGAAAAAAAATGGCGCAAATCGGGTTGAGGCGAAAAAATTGCCTCAACCTGACTTGCCCCATTTCTTGACGCCCAAGCCCCATATCCCCCTACGCCGGCGCTGCCTGGTGTACGTCGTTCTTTTTAACGCACACCAGACAGCGCCCGCAGCTAACGCCGGCTAACGTCATTCGATAAATACGGCGCCCGCATGGCGCTTCAGAATGGCGTTAGCCGGCGCTAATTTTTTTGACGCAAAACTGCGTTAGCGCAGTTTTGCGTCAAAAAGTATAAATATGGGCCACAATCACTTAAAATATCCCTATGGGGTTCATACTGGCTCACAAGCCCGGTGCTTTCATTAGGATAGAAATCACACCAGAGTATATTGCTCCTCATGAACCAATAATGACAGAAACATAGCTCAATTTGTAAAAATAAAAATAGTGCCAGGGTGCTAATCAGAGGCTGCTGTTGCTTGCACCACACATTGATCCTGGAAGTGGTGCCATTGATAATATTAACACAACTCCTAACAATCACACTCCTACAAGTGTCACTTTTCTGACTATGCAGGCCCCTAAACTATGAGAATGGCTTGGGGGATCAGTAATAGACATTTTAATGTATATTGTGTTAATTAAAATTGTATTATTGCTATTCTCCTCATTTCTAAATTAGACCAGCCTTGGTGTTGGCAATTAAGTGCCAGTGCACTTAAGTGTACACTTTTGACTTCACAAAGAAAAGGACTTTGCATTGCTTCTGTAACTCCAGGAGTGGACTCTCTGTAAGCTACATTTACAAAAGAGCTGACCAGACTCCCCTGCATCAAGTCCTGAAAGAAGAGCCCAACTGGCCAGCGTTTAGTGACCATTTGAGGATTACGGCCAGGTGCATTCTGTAAATTGTAGTCCCAACTCCCAAGGAACAACTAGAAGATTCTGGATCATTTGATCAAGTTTGTGAACACTTCAAAGACCCAGAAGGACTTCTGGAAGGCAGATCCTGAATTTTGGAGAAGGTTGGAGCAACTGTAGTAAAAAAGCTCCATAAATTGAAGAGGTGCATTGTTGGAGTTGTAGTCCCAGTCCCCAGGAGGCAAGCCAGAGCCTCTGAACCCTTGGCTGGGGCTGTGGACCCCTTTTCTGAATCAAGGAAGGTAAGTGTAACAGTTTTGCATCATAGGTTGCCTGAACTCTGGACTTTGTCCCTGTCTAGTGCGACCTTTTTTTAACCCTCTGAGCACTATTTGCTCGTAAGCACTAATTTACTTTTAATCTTTAAACATTCATATCTCTGGTTCCATATATTGGATTTTTGTGATTCTGGTGCCGTGTTAAAGATATAAATATGTTCTATTTTTATAAATAATATAAATTAGTGTCAGATTTTTATTTTTTGTGTTGTGTTTTACTTATTTATTATTTTTTTATATTAAATGCTTTTTACACCCATCTCCTAAATTAAGCCTAACTGCTCATGGGCTAAGCTACCAAGGGTTGAGCAATGATTAATTTAATGAGATCTTGACTGGACCTGGCGGGGATTGTGGCCTATTGCTAGGTGTAGCTATTTACCTGCTCTTACCAATAATCTGACCCAAAACCTCCGTCTGACCCAAGACCACCTCTCCTTCAGGAAGCAACTCAAGACCTGGCTGTTCGAGCAGTAGCGGTTCCCCCTCCCCCAGCGCCTTGAGACCCTCCGGGTGAGTAGCGCGCTTTACAAATTTCTTGATTGATTGATTGAATAATCTACTTTCCAACAAACATCTCCCTATAATTTCAATGAAAGCATATCAGGTGGCAGGTCCCATTGATTAAAGGCTAGCCACTAATTAATAGATGTTATTAAAGGTAAGGTCACAGTTCAACACATTATGATTCTGCCTGGGATTCAAGCATTACCTTTTTGACTAAGCAAACAAAACTGGTACCTATTTGCACAGGTGAATTGCAGCAGCCACTTTATTGCTGTGAGCTCACAGCTTTCTGTAATTCCTTTTCTGGTGTCTGGGTTCACTAAAGAGACATGAAAGTAATCAAATTAAAGGGACCAATTGGGGTCTTCATTAGTGTAGCGTCATCCCCAGCCTCTGTACTCATAAATTAATACACCACACACAGAGCTTTTTCTTACACATCTTTACTCCTCTGTGTGTAACCTGGAACTCAGCATTCTAAACATGAAATCTATTCACAACACCAAAACACTTACATCACAGTTCTACAGGGTCCATCAGGAACCAAAAGGGTCCCGTCATCGCTAATTCATCAGACACTACATCTCACTCCTCGTCATATAAAAAATACAAATCACTGGTGATGTAGGGACGGATGCTGTCAGGGGGCTCTCGACAATCTCAATCGAACCAGTCTCATCTGTGACATTAGAAACTGGTGAATAATGAGGCAAATGTCTGAAGTGTGACAAAACACACATTATGGGCTTTGCAGGAAGTTGAACAGTCAGAGTACATAGGGCCTCGTTTTAAAGAATCAAAACCCCCTTTTAACGTCTCCTCTTGAGCAGGGGTTAAAAGCGCTGTAAAAAATGGCGCAAGGAAATCTGTTAACGCGTCTGGTCCTTAATAATTAAACTTACAAGGGGATGCGTATAGGCCAATGAACCTTTCGGATCGCATGGAGTATCCTGATCACGTAGTGACCAGTGGCATCAATAATCAATGTAATCAATCAGTAACCACTAAGAGAATCATTAGTCAATCAACCACTAAATGAATCATTAGTCAATCAACAATTATAACCAACATTTCATGGATACCCACAACTCAATAAGCGTTTAAAATGTTTTATTGTCCTATTATTTACAATTCTAATGCATTTGGTTAACTCAAACGTTATTTAATCAGCTCAAAATTTGTTTAATAGCAACCACCAATAACGCAATCTAATCAAAACTTGAGGAAACAGATGTTCAAATACTTAAACATAAGTCAATAAGATGAAAATAGCAGTATTAATAGCAGAGTTCAGCAAACCAGTCCGCCTATCATTTGTCACTGTCAAGTCACCCAAAAGACTCTTAACTAACCCTGATTGGCATTAGCATGTGGGACTTCATGCAAAACAATTTATAAAACGTGAATTTGGAAAACATCTAGCTAAGAGAAAAACTATAAAATAGCGCAGTTGGTACCCAGAAGAAAAGCCACAAAGTTAGGTAGTCACATTTTCATAGCTACCTATCCACAGATTAGCAACAAAGTCAGTCTTCGTCTTCAGGTCATCAAATAGATCAGCAACGCATCAGGCTCTCAAGAGAATGAGCCCAATGACAGAATCCCAAACCACGTCTCCTGACGTCATCAATTCTGCCCTCGCATCTCCCGCATCTCCCTGAATTCTGAAGTTTTAGCCCCTTGTCATGACTTATTATTCGAGTTTTTCAGTTCATCCCCCTAATTCCTAATTGGTCAGTCAATCAGCAGATATAACTCTAACCTATAATATTCATTTTTCAAATCTATGAGTTTCAATATTTCTTCTTTCACAGTTCACAGATTGGTCCACTGTACGATGTCTTCATCATCCGGCTCTTCAGGTATCGAAAATGTTGCATGTTCCTCTTCAGTCAGTGCTCCCATTGTTCAAGTCCTGGGAAAGTACATTGGTGTGGTGAAGCATCAGATCCTCGCACTTCCGGTGGGGTCGATATCCGGCAGTCATGGTGTAGTGCTGAAAACTCACAGGCTCGTGGTCATGAAACGATGCTGCAGGCTCCACAGCAGAGTCAGTTGTCACGGACGTCGATGACATGGCACTTCGGAAATCATGGAGTTGTGGACTTTGGCAAGGCTGCATTAGCGTTGGGCCTGCAGGGTCATGGTCTGCTCACTCCAGCAGGGACCACAGCTTCAGTTGCAGGTGGCAGCACAGGTACCGGCAGCGGCGTGAGTCATTAAAAGTCAGTGCACTTAGTTTTCTTGGTTTTTCACCAGCTTCTCCTTTCAAGGGCCCGAGGGACTGGATTAGGCACCACTTGGCAGGGTAGGAGTCTCAGAAGGAGAGTCCAGTGGCTGGTAGGTGAACTATTTGCTGTCCCTGATACTTCTTAACAGGAGGCAAGCTCGGTCCAAGCCCTTGGAGAAACTTCACAAGCAGGATACACAGCAAAGTCCAGTCTTTGCCCTCTCTAAGGCAGAAGCAGCAACTGCAGGCCAACCCAGCGAAGCACACACAGCAAAGGGGCAGCCCTCCTCCTCCAGCTCTTCTCCTTGGCAGAGGTTCTTCTTGATCCAGAAGTGTTCTACCAATCTGGGGTTTTGGGTTCACTACATATACCCCTTTCTGGCATTGAAGTTGGCTGTCACTGTCTAGTGGAGATTCAAAAACAGCCCAACGTTTAGTCCTACCCAGATGTGGAATACATATACAGGTATAGTAACAGAATGGTTTAAGCTAGAAAACTCACACTTTCTAAAAGTGCAATTTTCAAGCTGAAAGGTTGAAAACCAACTTTACCAAAAGATGTATTTTTAATTTGTGAGTTCAGAGACCCCAAACTTCTGATCTCTATCTTCTCCTAAAGGGAAACAGCACGTTCAACTTATTTAAAGGCAGCCCCCATGTTAACCTATGAGACAGGACTTGCAACAGTGAAAACGTAATTTAGCAGTAATTCCCTGTTAGGAAATGTAAAAACACACTCAGATATGTCCTACATCTAACATAGACTGTACCCTGCCCATGGGGCCTGCACCCACAGACACTGCAGTGGGAGGTCTAAGCCATGTTTACAGATCTGCTCATGTGGGTGGCACAAACAGTGCTGCAGACCCACTAGTAGCATTTGATTTACAGGCTCTGGGCATCTCTAGTGCACTTTACTGGGGACTTACTAGTAATAATATGGCAATCATGGAAATGCAAATTACACATACATTTTACACAGGGAGCACTATCACTTTAGCACTGGTCAGCGGTGGTAAAGTGCCAAGTGTACCAAAACTGGCTTAAACAAAATCCATCACACAGTCAATACATAGGAAGCAGAGGCAAAAAACACAGGGGAGACCATGCCAACAATGCCAGGTCTAACAGGGAAGCTCTGGCCTCCATGTCAGCAGCTTGTCGATCTGCAAGTTCTTCAGCTCTGACAGCCATGAGTACTTGCTCCAGACTTAAGGGGTCATTATAGCCCACAGCATGGCAGTGCAGGACCACCAACTCATGACCATTGCAGTGAACTGGCTGCATCACAGCCAGTTCACCGCCTGTACCACCAGTGGGGTGGGACTGCCTGGCTGAAGGTTGAGCACATTCGGCCCGATGGTCCACCTAATACCGCCCGCGGTATAATGAGTATTCTTACCACCAGGTATTTCGTGGCGGCAGACCCGCCACAAAATCCCAGACGGTAAGGATACTGACAACAGGAATACTTATTCCTGTCGCCACTACAGGACTCCCCAACGCCCCTCCCTGTAGGAGCCCCCCCACTCCTGACCCCATCAGGAGTCCCCCACCACCCCAATCAGTGATATCCCCCTCCCTAATCCACATACTGACACCCCTCCCCACTGATCACTGTACTGACCCCCCCACAAATACAGACATACATGCACAAATCCACATATACATACATACACGCACCCATCCATGCTCACTCATTCACACACACATGCACACATGGCCACAACACCCCTCCACCCCCGCATACACGCATTCACACAGACACTTGCACACACATGCACACAAACACACACAGCACCCCCATCACTCTCCATTCACACAAACACTCATTCACGAGCACAACACTCAACACCCCCCTCCCCTGTCAGTCGATCACCTTACCTGGTGGTCGTCTGGGAGGGAACGGGGTCGATGGGGCTAGCTCTGCTGGCACCACCCCATCACCACAACACCGCCACGCTGATTCCAAAGTTGTAATACGGCGGGTGGTGTTGTGATGACGTGGCAGTGCCAGCACACCAACCTCCACTAGACCTCCGACCGCCAGTATGGCTGCTGGCAGCTCTCCGCCCAGTTTATGGCAGAGAGCTGCCAGGAGACATAGGCCCTCATTACAACCCTGGCGGTCAGTGTTAAAGCGGCAGTAAAACCGCCAACAGGCCGGCGGAAATAAAATGGAATCACGACCATGGTGGAAACCGCCAACAAAGACAGCCACTTTAACACTCCGACTGCCATGGCGGTACAAACAAACACCGCAGCGGTAACCACCAACAGACAGGCGTAAGACAATGTACTGCCCACAGTATTACAACAGGCCAATCCGCCACCTTTTCCGGGGCGGTTTCACCGCAAACAAAAACACGGTGGAAACAGGACTTGGAAGGGAAAACACTCACCTCTACACACCCCACGAGGAACCTGGACGCCATGGAGCCGGAATGCCATATTCTACCTTCCTTTGCCTTCCTGCTCCTCTACCAGGAGCACGAACACCGGCGGCGAAGACCACGGTGAGTACTGCACTTACGACACAGGGGAGGGGGGAGGGAAAAGAGAGTGACACACACATGCAACACGAACCCCCCACCCTCACCCACTACAACACACACACTAATACATGTTGATACAGTGCAGTTACACACCCCAAACCCCTGAAAGAATGCAAAGACAAAAGGAAATGATTGTAACAATTGTAATCTATTAAAATCCAGTACTCAAAAATATATATACACTATAAACAAATATATACACCAATAACACAAGTCCAGGTAGTGCACCATTAAAGTCCGTGGACCACTGGGCCCAAAATGCATGGGCGAGGCCCACACTCGATACCCGATCAAAACGGAGAGAACACTGCAGAGGCATCAGGTAGAAATACAACAGGCACCTCAGGGGGAAGGGAAAGTGGGGCACCTCAGCCGGATGAGTGCACAATGCCAGATCCACGAGGGGGCTCAATGCCCACTGCTGTATCCTGGTGAGTGCAAAGCCACAGTCTCTCAAGTCTCTCCAGTGGGTGGTTTGTCCACTGCTTTACCCTGGGGAGTGTAAAGTCACAGTCTCTCAAGTCTCTCCAGTGGGTGGTTTGCCCACTGCTTTATCCTGGGGAGTGCAAAGCCACCATCTCTCAAGTCTGTCCAGTGGGTGGATTGCCCACTGCTTTATCCTGTGGAGTGCAAAGCCACAGTCTCTCAAGTCTCTCAAGTGGGTGGTTTGCCCACTGCTTTATCCTGGGGAGTGCAAAGCCACAGCCTCTCAAGTGGATAACAGTCTCCACTGGTTCTGGAGGGGGCTTTGTGCCCAGAGTGCTTCATCCTGCCAAGGACTGAGGTAGTGGATGCCTTTTTCTACTGGTTCTGGAGGGGGCTTTGTGCCCAAAGTGCTTCATCCTGCCAAGGACACAGGTAGTGAATGCCTTTCTCCACTGGTTCTGGAGGGGGCTTTGTGCCCAGAGTACTTCATCCTGCTCGTGGTGGCCCCAGTAGCGGCGGTGCTTGCGGCGCTCATTGGCCTGCGGTGCTAGTGGCGGGGGTGTCCTTGGCAGCGGTGCTGGTGGCGGTGTGTCCTTGGCAGCAGTGCTGGTGGCGGAGGTGTCCTTGGCAGCGGTGCTGGTGGAGGCGGTGTCCTGGGAAGCGGTGCTGGTGGCAGTCCTGTCCGCCATGCAGGTTTGCGGCAACTTGCCTTTCTTTCTGTGCCCCTTCCCCACCTTGGATGGTGGCGCAGCTGTCTTCCCACTCCCAACTGTAGTTCTGGGAGAGCCCTTGGTGGCAGGTGTTTTGCCCTTCTCCCTTCTTGTGCTTCTGAGGTGGGGGACTGTCCGTGGTCTGGCTCCTTGGCGCACTGGCTGCCTTGCTGCTTGGAGCACTCCAGAAACTGGTTACTGCTGGCACCACTGTTCCCGCTGATGTGGTGGCTGAGGTGCTGGGTGGGGACCTGGAAAGGCGTGCCCTAGGGGACTGAAGGGGTGGGGGAAGTGAGGGGAAGAGGTCAAGGTTGGACAGGAAAAGTTTTTTAGACACACTGGGACGGGTAGATGGAGAGGCTATGGGAGTGGAGGAAGAGGTAGTGGTTGTAGGAGGTGTACGTTTGCTGACTTTGGGTGAAGGTGCATGGACTGGAGGCTGTCATGAGGTGGATGGCTGTTGGGTGGGTGTACCTTGGGAGGTAGGCTCACAGACACACTGGGAGAGGACACAGGGGATGTGTGAATGGTAGTGGGGGTGGTGAGTGCACGTGAGCGGTGTGTGGTGATGGGTGATGGACGTAGTGGCTGAAGATGTAGTGCATACAGGTGTGTGTGGAGACGTGACAGGGAGGGAGGAGGGAGACGAGGAGGAGGAGGACATAGTGGAGGCAGTGGATGTTGGTATGTCTGCATGGGTATGATGCTTCTGTGAGTGCCTGTGGGATGTGTGGTGCTTATGTTTGCCTGAGCTTCCCTTGTGTGTTGAGGTGTGTGCATGCAGGTCTGAGTGTGTGCTTGTGTGTTGAGGTGTGTGCATGCAGGTCTGAGTGTGTGCTTGGGATAGGCTGAGGTAAAGGGGTTTGGGTCTGGGTGGAGGAAGTTGGAGGTGGGAGGCTGGACACAGGGACAATGGCTGCCATCAGTGCTGAGGCCAGAGTCTGAAAAGCTCGCTGTTGGGTTGCCTGACCAAAATGAATGCCCTCCAGGTATGCAATTGTCTGTTGCAACTGCCTCTCTGCACCCTGGATGGCATTCAGAATGGTAGACTGCCCAACAGTGAGGGATCTGAGGAGGTCAATGGCCTCCTCACGGAGGGCAGCAGGGCTGGCAGGGGCTGATGTGCCTGGGGTGATGGAGATGCCCACCCTCCTGGGTGAGCGGCCACAGGGCACACACTCAGGGGCTGCTGGGAGGGCGTTGCTGGTAGGGGGAGGATGAGTCTGTGTCACTGGACTCAGCTCCTGTCCCCGCCGTGGAGCTCCCCTCGCCCTCCGTCCCACTGGTGGCTTCAGACTCCATTGTCTCGCCCTCCAGGGCCATGTGGGATGCAGCTCCCTCCTACTCCGGTGCCACTGCTCCTCCGCCTGATGATGCTATTGCACACAAGAACAGGGAGACCACAAAAAGGGGGGGAAAGACAGAAGAAAGACATGTTCAGTGCATGCAATACCGCTACCGTTGGCGGACACTACAGACACAGAAGCCCTCTGAACTACGCCGTGCACTTTGAGATCCCTAATTCATCACAGGGACATGGGGTAAAAGGCCAATGCCCTATTGCTGCACATATGGAAGTCACAGGAGCCTGACTAGGTGTAGTTGACTCTGAACACTGGTGGGGTGCCACATTGCCTGCCTTACGAAGGGACCTTGCCTACTAAACTCGCCCTAGCCTAGGGGAACCCACAGCCCACCTCCCCCACCCAGACACCTCCAATGTGCGCTGAATCAGCAGAATGATAGTGTACTCACCCCCTTGTGGCTGCTGCAATGCCGTCAAGTGCCAATCCAACTCCGGATATGCCACCGCCAGGATCCGGAACATCAGGGGGGTCATGGGCACCCCTCCCACTTTGGGAGGCCATCCCCAGCTGGGCCTCCGCCGTCTTCTTGCTCCAGCGGCGAATGTCCTCCCATCTTTTACGCAGTGGGTGCTCCGTCTGTGGTAGAGCCCCAGTTTCAGGACTTCCTTGGCGATGGCACACCAAATATCCTTCTTCTGGTGGGCGCTGACCTACAGGAATAGTACAGGGGAAAAGGAGAAGATATAACTGCCCGGACCGTCACAGTCATTGGCCCGCGTCCCTACCCTTGCCATGACGCACATGCATTCACCATTGTTTCATGCACACCTCATTCTCCCCCCCATCTTCCATCCACAACACTCCACACAGGCATTGCCCATACAGCATGCTCACAGTGTACTTGCCTGTTTGTCTGGAGGACCGTAGATTAGCGTGTACTGGGGGAGGACCCCATCCACTAGTTTCTCCAACTCCTCCGTGCTGAAGGCAGGGGCCCTTTCCCCAGACACATGAGCCATTGGCTCTTCCAGACTGAGGTCACAGCAGCACCTGCAGTGTAGGTCCTCTCCTGTCGAAGATCAGGTATCAAGTGAGTGAACAGAGAGAAAATGGCGGTCACGTCCGCGGCAGTGCGTACCGTCACCGCCGGCGTACATCGTCACTGGCTCCTGGGACCCATCGGGTCCAATGTTAACCAATGCAGGATTGCGCTGTGGTCTACGACCGCCTACCGTGACGGTGAACAACACCAGCACAGTTACCTCATATCCCCTTGTCCCACATTAAGGGTCAGGGAGCCGTCATTTCAGGGGGCTACATGGCATTATTTTTAAATGCGTCACACATATCTAGGCCTTGCATACACACTAAGACAGGCACATAGCAGATTTAAATATATGTGTAATAAAGTTGTATTTTCGTACCTCAGTGTTGGCTTACCCTCTGCTCGCTATTCTCCTCCATAGAGCACGTCCGCTGGGACAGGTGAGGAGATGGCGGCGTCCTCCAGTGTACAGACTGCCGGTGGACCTGTCGACAATGGAAGAGCGACATGTAATTGTCACCTACAGTCTGGACCATGCAACAATCCATGAACTGTGTGCCCAGTTGGAGCCGGACATTACGTCAGCTATCCACCATCACACAGGTATCCCCCCTCTAGTGCAGGTGCTGTCAGTACTCCATTTCCTGGCAAGTGGGTCTTTTCAGACGACAGTGGCCATAGCATCAGGGATGTCCCAGCCTATGTTCTCCAACGTGTTGTCCAGAGTGTTGTCTGCCCTGCTGAAATACATGCGCAGCTACATCGTTTTCCCTCAGGTGGAGGATTTGCCTACAGTGAAAGGTGACTTCTATGCCCTGGGACATATCCCCAACATCATTGGTGCCATTGATGGGACACATATGGCCTTGCCCCCCCGCAGGAGTGAACAGGTGTACAGAAACCGGAAGAGTTACCATTCAATGAATGTGCAGATGGTGTGTTTGGCCGACCAGTACATCTCCCATGTGAATGCCAAATTTCCTGGCTCAGTGCATTACGCTTACATTCTGAGGACTAGCAGCATTCCTTATGTGATGGGGCAACTCCAGAGGCACCGTGTGTGGCTATTAGGTGAGGACATGGACCATGTACAGTGTGACTGGGTGTCTGGGTCTGGGGTTGTCCCTAAGAGTTAGTGTGTGTCTAACAGTTGTCCCTCGACATTTGCATGCGACTCTGGGTACCCCAACCTGTCATGGCTACTGAACCCAGTGAGGAATGCCAGGACAAGGGCAGAGGAACACTACAATGAGGCCCATGGGCAAACTAGGACGGTTATAGAGAGGACCTTCGGTCTCCTGAAGGCCAGGTTCCGGTGCCCCCATATGACAGGTGGTTCCCTATTCTACTCACCAATGAAGGTGTGCCAGATCATAGTGGCCTGCTGTATGCTTCACATCTTGGCTTTGCGACTACAGGTGCCTTTTCTGCAGCAGGATGGTCCAGCTGGAAGTCTTGTGGCATCTGTGGAGCCTGTGGACAGTGAAGACGAGGAAGCAGAAGAAGAGGATATCAACAACAGAAACACAGTGATTCATCAATACTTCCAGTGAGACACAGAAAAGAAGACATCACTGCCTGCTACATCTGATACACTAGTTCTACCTCTCATCTGTCTGTCACTTTCACCCAGTGTATGGACCCTGAGTTTTTACTTTCTCTTTCAATTTCACAGATGTGGGTCCCACTGTTTGACATCTGCTTTGTTTCCTCATGGACTACAGCTGTGTGACATAGGTATGTTTACAATACAATGGATATTGCATTTTTCCACAGTTCTTGCAAATACACATTTTTGAAAGCACAGACTGACTCCAGATAGTTTCGTGATTTACGGTTGTTTATTTAAGTGCAAAATAGTGGAGAGGGTTGTAAAATGGTCAGGGGTGATGGTGGAGGAATGTCCATGACAGAGTCCAGTCTATTAGTCTCACAGGTGCATTGTCCAAAGGGGCATAAGAAGTGGAACTGGGGCAATTGATGGATGAACAGGGTGACAAAGTGGGACAAAAGGATGACAAACAGGGTGGTCTCATTTCTTGGCGGGGGTCTTGGCATTATTCTCTGTCTTTATCCTGGATCTCAGGGACCGTTTGCGGGGTGGTGCTCCATCTGCAGGGGGTGGGGTGCTGGTGTCGTGGTCCTGTAGTGGTGCCTCCTGTCCACTAGCGCCGGCTGAGGTGGTGGGCAGTTCATCGTCCAGGCTAGTGTCAAGGGCACCTTGTTGTGCCACAGTGTCCCTCCTGGTGTTGACGAGTTCCTTCAGCACCCCTACAATGGTGCCCAGGGTGGTATTGATGGTTTTGAGTTCCTCCATGAACCCCAAATGCTGTTCCTCCTGCAACCGCTGGGTCTCCTGAAACTTGTCCAGTACGGTTGCCATTGTCTCCTGGGAATGGTGGTAAGCTCCCATGATGTTGGAGAGGGCCTCGTGGAAAGTGGGTTCCCTGGGCCTGTCCTCCCCTTGTCGCACAGCAGTCCTCCCAGTTCCCCTGTGCTCCTGGGCCTCTGTCCTCTGAACCGTGTGCCCACTGCCACTGCCCCCAGGTCCCTGCTGTTGTTGGGTTGGTGGGTTAGCCTGGGTTACCTGTAGTGGTGGACACACTGCTTCTTGATGTGTCCTGGGGACAGAGGTATGGGCCCGCTGGGTGGGTGCTGTGCTGGTGTTTCCAGAGGGAGGAGGCTCTGTTGTGGCTTGTGCCAGTGTGAGGTGAACCGACTGTCCTGAGGTCCCAGATGGGCCGGGATGGTCATCTAGATCCCGTTGGACAGATCTGCTATCATCACTGTGGGCCTCTTCTGTGGGGGGAGTGGAGGAGTGGACATGTCCTGTCCGGTAACATTGGGTAGGGGTCCTGCAGGGGTGTAAAGGCATGATTATTGCATCTGTGTGTGCCATGGTGTGCAATGGGTGGGTGACCCTGTACTCCAGTGCTTGCATTCTTGTGTAGGACCTTGTGTGCTAATTGTTTAGGGGTGTGTGTGGGTATGTGCAGTGGCCATGCATTGGTGATGGGTGTCCATGCTTTGTTGTTGAATGCAGGGCTTGGTGTTGGGATGTGTGGTTTGTGATAGTGGGACATATGTGAGGACTTGGAGTGATGGGGGTGAGGGCGAGGGTGGGCGTATATGATAGCATGCAGGTAGGGTGGGGGATGAAGTAGTGATAGATTTGACTTACCAGAGTCCATTCCTCCAGCTACTCCTGCGAGGACCTGAGGATGCAGTATAGCCAAGACCTGCTCCTCCCATTTTGTTAGTTCTGGGGGAGGAGGTGGGGGTCCGCCGCCAGTCCCCTGAACTGCAATCTGGTGTCTTGAGACCACGGTACGTACCTTCCCCCGTAGGTCGTTCCACCTCTTACTGATGTCATCCCGTGTTCTTGGGTGTTGTCCCACTGCGTTGACCCTGTCCACGATTCTGCGCAATAGCTCCATCTTCCTAGCTATGGTGGTGTGCTGCACCTGTGATGCGAATAGCTGTGGCTCTACCCGGATGATTTCCTCCACCCTGACCCTGAGCTCCTCCTCAGAAAACCTGGGGTGTCTTTGCGGTGCCATGGGGTAATGTGGGTGATGTGTGGGGTGGTTTGTGTTGTGATGTGTGGGGTGATGTTTAGGGGTGTGTGGTATTTTGTGCGTGGGTGTGTATGTGTGATGGTGCTGTGTGCCTCTGTATGGTGGGGTTGTCTATGCTGTGCTGTCTCTCTGGCCTTCTATCGCAATTCTGGTCGTAAGGGTTTGTGGGTGATGTGGGTGTGTGTTTTATATTGTATTGGGTGTGTGGGAGTGGTGTGTGTATGTGTATCAGGTGTGTGTATTTCAAAATGTCCAATGTGGTTGTGTTTTTTAGGTGTGTGTGTATTTTCAGCATGGTGGTGTGTACCGCCAATGGAATACTGGGGTTGAAAGACCGCCTCGTGGATTCGTGGGTTGTGATAGTGTGGGCGTATTCCTGTTGGCATGACGGTGGAGGTTTTGTTATCGCCAGTTTATCACTGACCTTTGGTGTGGCGGATATGTGTGGGTGTCTGGATTTTGGCAGATTCCGAGCTGTGGGTCGTAATAGCTGTGGCGGAATTCCGCGGCCGCGGCAGTGTGTTGGCGGTCTTCTGCACGGCGATAAGCGGCATTTACTGCCAATGTTGCAATGACCCCCATAATATGGTGGTCCCAAGAACGCCATCACTGGTGGTCTCCTCGAGGGCTTGACTTCGGCGGTCAACTGTTTTAACTGCATGAGTCGTTATGAGGGTCTAAGTGTTTCTTTCAGCATTCA
This sequence comes from Pleurodeles waltl, assembly GCF_031143425.1. Lineage (NCBI taxonomy): Eukaryota > Metazoa > Chordata > Amphibia > Caudata > Salamandridae > Pleurodeles > Pleurodeles waltl. The sequence goes on along the minus strand of NC_090439.1, from coordinate 773,237,166 downwards.
TTGTGTGACAAAAAAAGTCTAAAACTCAGAGACATATGGCTTCTTTATCATTGAATAAATTGAACTGACAATGTTTGATAAGTATATCAAGTCTTTCAACAAATCTGTTGATTGTTTTACCTGGTCTCCGTCTTTCCTGACTGAAAATATACCTTTCGTAGTCAGCATTTGGCAATGAATTGAACTTGAGATTTAGTGCTTTTTTGATTTGACGGTATGAGACTTCATCAGCATATGGTATTTTCATTAGTACTTCTTTTACTCCTTCTCTGGCAAGATTCTTGAGGTATTTGACTATCTTTTTGTAATCTGTTTTTTCAAGTGCACCAATAAAATCATCAAAAGTTTCTTTTCAGGCAGTCCATCTGTCGCCAATATTTTCTTTTTGATGGTATTGAAGGGAGTTGGCGGTTTCAACAAGGGGGCTGCTGTGTAATTCCTGGCTCCTGCTACAGTCGGTAAAAAGTATGTGCCGTTCAGACAGCTCTTGATGTGCACCTGACTCTGCATCTTCTGGAGGTACTGGCTCAGTATTTGAACTCGGGTTATTGGGCCCACTCACCAGACGCACTGCTCTTTCTTCCTTTTCTATTACAAGTACTTGTTTTGTCTCAGGTACCTGTTGTTCACCATTGTCGTCCTTCTTCATTGCACTTGATTTTCACTGCCTTTAGCATTTTTCCATATCGGGCTATCAGTGCTTTGAGCTCTTCTTTGCACTCACCTGTCACGGCCTCTAGCGCTTTTCTGTATCTGGTGATTTCTGCCTTTAACATTATCATTCCATATATTTTATAGCTCTGTGTTCCGTTGTGCAACAGTACCTTTTTCACTGCAACACCAGCAGATTCCTCATCAATGATACACAAATCTCTATGTAAGGCCTTCATCTTCTTTGATTTTCACTTTGACAGAGGCATTATGTGGCATGCACGGGCAGTTTGCTGAATCATAACAAACTCCCTGGGAGAGCACTGTCAGTTTTTCAGGTCATGTATCTGCTATCTTGCTTCCAGTTGTAGCACCCTCCGCAGCCTGGGGACTCGTAAATGAATATGCCACATGTAGCACATGCTCTTACACGTCTTTTTTTCCAATGTGTGTAACCGCGAACTCAACATTCTAAACATGAAATCTTTTAACCACATCCAAACACTTATGTCACAATTCTAGTGAGTTCATCGGGAAACCTAAAAGGTCCCATCATCGCTAACTCACAAGACACTTAGACGGTCATTATGACCCTGGCGATCCTGCCCCACAATGCCAGCGGTGGCGGCCAGACCACCGACAGCGTGGTGGTACAGGACCGCCAAATTATGACCATTGCAGTGACCTGGCTGTACCGCAAGGGGGGTGGAACCACCTGTCCGAAGGTTGACTACCATTCGGGCCGGCAGTCCACCTAACACCGCCCACAGTTTCATGAGTATCCTTAATGCCAGGGATTGTGTGGTGGCAGCCCCACCACGAAATCCCTCGCAGTAAGGATACTGGCGACAGGAATACTAAGGCCCTCATTGTGACTTTGGCAGTCAAAGCAGTTGACCGCCAAAGTCACGCCCACCAGGAGACTGACATATTATGACTCCTGGCAACTCTCCACTGTAAATTGGGTGGAGAGCCACCAGAAGCCATACTGGAGGTCGAAGGTCTAGCTGAGGTTGCTCCACTGGCACCCCCACGTCATCACAACACAGCCCGCCGTATTATAACTTTGTAATCTGCAGGGCAGTGATTTGGTAATGGGGTAGTGCCAGCGGAGCAGGCCCTATGGACGCCATTCCCTCCTGGACGACCACCAGGTAAGGTGATCCACCGACAGGGGATGGGGTGTTGAATGTTGTGTGCATGAATGGGGAGTGTGTGTGTGTGTGAATGGAGGGCGGGAGAGGGGGTGTTGTGTGTGTTTGTGTGCTTGTGTGTGCAAGTGTCTGTGTGGTTGTGTGAATGCATGTATGCGGGGGGTGCTGTGGCCATGCATGCATGTGTGTGTGAATAAGTGAGCATGGATGTATGTGTGCGTGTATGTGTATATGTGTGGTGTGTGCATGCATAGATTGGGGGCAGCATGGGGATCGGGGGTTGTGGGGTTCAGTACAGGGATCCGGGGAGTAGGGGTCAGTAAGGGGACCAGGGAGGGGGCGTTGCTGCTTTGGGGGTGGGTGGGTCCTGATGGGGTCTGGGATGGGGGGACTCCTACAGGGAGAGGTGGTTGGGGAGTCCTGGAGTGGCACCAGGAATTAGTTTTCCTGTTGCCAGTATCCCTACCACCAGGGATTTTGTGGTGGGGCTGCCGCCACGGAATCCCTGTTGGTAAGGATACTCATTATACTGCTGTCTGTGTCAGGTGGACTGCCGGGCCGAAGGTGGTCAACCTTTGGCCATGTGGTCTCATACCCCTGGTAATACAGGCGGTGAACTGGCTGCAATGCAGCCAGTTCACTGCAGTGGTCATAATTTGGCAGTCCTTCACTGCCACGCTGTCAGAAGTCTGGCCATCCCCGCTGGCGTGGCAGGGCAGGACGGTCAGGGTCATAATGACACCCTAAATTTAGGAGATGCCCAGAATGTTACTACTGCTTGTTTTGAGCATTAATACCACTTCACATGAATGCAAGCGAAACTGGGAGTGTTCAATACCATGTAGAAAATGAGATGCAACACCTCTCCCGGAATTAATATACAGAGAAACATCGGGTGTATTAAATCAGAGTTCAGGAACATCACATTTTCCCTGTGTCGAATTATTGCACCCAGAACCATTCCAAGTCTAATTTTACACCCCTGATAAACCTGTGTGTATAAAACTTGGGTACAGAATTAACTGCTATAACAAGTTTCTGGTTCAGCATGTCGACAGGTGCAACTATCACAACAAATTTTCACCTGCTAAGAACAGGTGGTAAACGTTATCAATGTTTGAAATATGAGTTAAAATGTTTGTTTTGAAGAGAAAAAAGTATTAATAAGATTAAAATGTATTTTGAATTAAAGTCAAAACCTTTACAAGAACTGTATTTACGTCATTTGCCTAATTGTTAGCTCCTATATGCACACCTGCACACTTCAAACCACAAAGCACATGGAGGTAGGAGTTGACCAGGCCAGCAGATTGACAGCTTTACAGATCCAAATTCAGCTCATGCTCATACCCCATCATGATGAGAAAACAGCACCAGTGTCAGCAAAAATGTATGATACAGCGAAGACTGATCAGAGATGCAAAAATCCTTTCAAGTTGACCTCATTCTACATTCTTACCAGATGTAAACTGGATATTGATTCTGTCATGGACCTGCTGAATGCAATGGAAAATGCACTAACGCCTAATATAGGCATAAGACTGCTATACCACCTCTTATAAAATGACGGTCAGTGCTACATTTTCTATCAACAGGAGGCTTTCATGCACCGTTCACACTCTGCATGAATGGAGGAGTCCGCATTTTCAAAGGTTTTGAAACAAGTACTTCCACCTCACTTCTGTTACTCCCAAAATATATTAAATGTCCACATGATCCACATACTTTCAACAATGCCAAAGCAAAATTGTATGCAATTGATTAATTTCCTAATGGGATTGGAGCACTGGACTGCACCCACGTGGAGTTAATACCACTATGAGCCATAAAAACAGCAACACACTATAGATGTACATATGGTGTGTGATGGAGATCTTGCAATATCACATTGGGCCTCATTATTGGCGATTGTACCGCCAACAGGCTGGCGGTACAAATTGCCATATTATGACCGCTGCGGGACCGTTGGATTCCCGCCATTGTTGTCCTGGCAGTTATAATCCGCCAGGCTGGGGATTATGACTCCCCTTACCGCCAGCCTGTCCATGGCGGTAGAGACTGCCATGGAAAGGCTGGCGAGAAGGGGAGTTGCAGGGCCCCTGGGGGTTCCTGCACTGCCCATGCACTTGGCATGGGCAGTGCAGGGGCCCCTAGGCACAGCCCCACCCTGCTTTTCGCTGTCTGCACAGCAGACAGTGAATAGTGCGATGGGTGCAGCTGCACCCGTCACACTGGCACACCACCGCCGGCTCCATTAGGAGCCGGCTCCAATGTTACGGCCGACATCACCGCTGGGCCGGTGGGCGGAAACTCTGTTTCCCCCCGACGGCCCAGCTGGGATGTTGTAATGTGGCTGGCGGGACTGCGGCCGCATAGGCGGCTGCTCGGCAGACCAACCTTGGCGGGCAGCAATGAGGGCCATTGTCTGTATTTTCTAAAGCCTACTCATGGTCGAATGACAATTCAAAATAGTGTAATTCTGAGATCAAAGGAAGGTCGCATTCAGAAAGAACATAGCTTGTAAGTATGTAAAATGTAAACCACATATCCATAATCCATCAGTTTGGCACAAAATATAACATTTTTGTTTCCCCCCCTAAGATAGGTGACTTAAGCTACCTACTAAGAACATGAATAATTACTCTATTGCTTCGAACGTCTACAAATACTGAAGAGGTATAAAAGCTAGTGCACAATTGGCAAGAAATGCTAGAAAGCTTACCTTTGGTTTTTTAAATTAAATGCACCTTTCATTAGCTTGCATAGGAGTGGTGGTGTTTTACAGTATTTATCAGAAAGAGTATGTCATATTGTTAAGCTTGCTATTTTCTACATATGACTATTAATTCTCTTGCCTTAAGATGGACATGTTGCCATTCTCAATCGAAAGATGAAGAGGAAGGAGTATGGAAAACATCATCTTGATACAAATTTGGATAAAAGAATCAAACAATTTCAAATTATTTATCTTTTCTTATAAAATATAAAGCATTTATATATCCAAATAATGAAACAATCGGGAAACTTCAAAAAAGTTTATTTTTTGTTTGTATCAAATCTTATCTGTGAGAAAAATATCTTTCTTTGGTTTGGATCCTGTAAACATTTTACCACTACAAAAAAATATTTCCGATCAATTCTCCGGCAAATTGGATATAACTGTGGTTGATATGTACCTTAATCACCTTATTCTCCTTATTATTAGTCAGGTTTTTTGGCAGGTGGTTCATTGCCTGTAGGAGTTTTACCACTATGTGCAGATTTGTGTTTTGGCCTTGTTGGAGACACCAGCTGCAAAGGCTTGGAAGCAGTAGAAGATGACATTGCTGGTGAAGATATAGGCCCTCATTATGACATTGGCGGTAAATCCCACTTAACGCCATGCTGACTGCCGCCAACATACCACCGTTGCGGCAGATATCTCTCCACCATATTATGACACACACACACCATCCAATCAGTATTCAGCCACAGACACAAGTCTGCCACACCAAAGGTCAGTGATAAACTGGTGGTATACAAACCCACACCATTATGTCAACAGAACAAAACCCACCACATTATGACCCACGAATCACCATGGTGGACATTCAATGGCAGTAAACCATTGGCGGAACATACCGCTGCGCTCAAAATACACACACACATACAAAACAACACCACAATGGACAATTCAAACAACACACACCAGACAACCATACACACACCACACCCACACCACTATAAAACACCCACCCACATTACCCACAACCCCTTATGAATACAAACCATTGGCACGAGACAGACACCACAACTACAGACAAAACCAGAGCCACACACCACCTACACCTATACATCACCCAGGCACCACACATCACATACCCCAACACATTACCCTACGCAGACTCACCTACACAACTCACACAACACCCATGGCACCACAAAGACACCCCAGATTCTCAGAGGAGAATCTAAGGGTCATGGTGGAGGAAATTATCCAGGTAGAGCCACAGCTATTTGGAGCACAGGTGCAGCAGATATCCATTGCTAGGAAGATGGAGCTAATGGCGGAGGATCGTGGACAGGGTCAACGCCGTGGGACAGCACCCCAGAACAAGGGACGACATCAGGAAGAGGTGAAACGACCTACGGGAGAAGGTGTGTTCCATTACAGCAAGACACCAGCTCGCTGTACAGAGGACTGGCAGTGGACCCCCACCTTCTCCCCCACAACTAACTGCATGGGAGGAGCAAGTCTTGGCAATCATGCATCCTGAGGGCCTGGCCGGAGTAGCAAGAGGACTGGACTCTGGTAAATCAACTCTATACTACTACTACCCCCCTACCTGCATGCCATACATACCCCCACTCTCACCACCACTCCCATCACTGCACCACCTCCCACCCCCAAACCATCACATCTCACTCATTCCAATTTCAAACCCTGCATGCCATACCAATGCATGGACACCACTCACAGACCTGCATGGAAACCTATCAGTAAAGCATGCACACTAGAGAGAACTAATCATCCCACCATACACCAACGTACACAAGGGAATACTGCCAGGACAACTACAAACAAAGAGGGCAGCCCACCGATGCACAACATGTCACACACAGAAACAATAACACTGCATTTACATCCCCACAGGTATCCCAGCCAATGTCAGCGGCGAAGAGGTGCCAGCACTATCCAGTCCCCCAGCTGAAGAGGCCCACAGTGATGACAGCAACTCTGGTCGCCTAGATCTGGATGACCAACCTGGCTCATCAGAGACCTCTGGACAGTTGGTTACCCCGGGACAGTCACAGACAACCACAGAGCCTCCCCCATCTGGAAACAGCACCACAGCACTCACCCAGCATACCCATACCTATGTCCCCAGGACACGTCAATCAGCAGTATGCCCACCACTACAGGGACCCCAGGGTGCACCTCATACCCAAGATAATTAGGAACCTGGGGTCAGTGGCAGTGAGCATGCAGTTCAGGGGACAGACGCACAGGACAACAGGGAAACTGGGAAGTGTGCTGTGCGCCACGGGGAGGACAGGCCCAGGGAACCAACTCTCCAGGAGGCACATGCAGAAATCCTGGGAGCCTACCAACATTCCCAGGATATGCTGGGCCAGATCCTGGACAACGTGCAGGAGAACAGGCGGCTGCAGGAGGGACAGTACCTGGGGATCAGGGAGGACTTCCAGGCCATCAAACCACCCTGGTCTCCATAGTAGGGGTGCTAGCAGACATGGCCAACATTATGAGGGAGATAGTTTCACAACAGAGGGCCCTTGCCACTAGTCAGATATCTGAAATGCCTTCCACCTCCGCTGTCGCTAGTGGACAGGAGGCACCGCCACAGGACCAACAGGCCACCAGCACCCCTCCCCCTGCAGAAGGTGAACCACCCTGCAAACGTTCTCTGTGATCCAGGCAGAAGCCAGAGACTACTGCCAAGACACCCCCCAGGAAATGAGACTCTCCTGATTGTCACCCTTGTGTCCCACTCTGTCACCCTGTCCACTTGAACTGCCGTTGCTCCCCTTCCTATGTCCCCTTGGACAATGCACCAGTGCACCAAATAGACTGGAACAATACCCTGGACTTTCCTCCATCATCACCCCATCCCAATGCACTTGCCCCTCTTCTTCTTAGCACTTCAATAAACACCCTTTGAAAAAATACAAGTATGGAGTATGTCAAACTTATTTACGTATGCATTCGTTTAGCCAGGTTCAAACATTGCAATTCAATTGTACAGTAATGTTCACATAGGAAAGACCTGTAGTCTGCTGCAGTGAACACCAGGAGCGATAGTGGGGCATCAACATCTGTAAAATTAGTTGCCAAAGGGTACAATGAGTGGGCATAGAAGTGGGAAATAACAGCATGCCCGTGGCAAAGATAATCTAAATGACAATGAAATGTGAAGTAACACTGACTTACCTGTGTGTCATTGGAAGTATTGTCGAATCAGTGCTGTTCTGTTGTCCTCATCCTCATCCTCTCCCTCCTCATCCTCACTGTCCAAAGGGTCCACTGCTGCCACATGGCCATCTCCAGCCTCCTCCTCCTGCAGAAAAGGCACATGGCGTCTCAAGGCAAGGTTGTGCAACATTCAGCATGCCACGATTATCTGGCAGACCTTCTTGGGTGAGTAGCACCAGAATTCCCCAGTTAGATAGAGGCACCTGAACATGGCCTTCAGGGGGCCAAAGGTCCTTTTTATTATCCTTCTTGTTCACCCATGTGCCTCCTTGTAACGTTCTTCTTCCCTTGTCCTGGCATTCCTCACAGGGGTCAGTAGCCATGATAGTTTGGGGTAATCTGAGTCACTTGCAAATATTGAGGGACAACATTTAGGCACACACTATCCTATATGGCCCACACCATATCCATACACCAACATCTTCTGGGTGGAAACCAGGGCTCACCTATTAGCCACACCCAGTGCCTCTGTAGTTGTGCTATCACATTAGGGATGCTGCTATTCCTCAGGATAAAGGCATCATGCACTAACCCAGTATACTTAGCATTGACATGGTAGATGTACTGGTCCACCAACCACACCATCTGTACATTCATAGAGTGGAAACTAGTTCAATTTCTCAACGCCTGTTCATTTTGCCGGGGAGGGGGGACAAATGCAATATGAGTTCCATCAATCGCCCCAATTATGTTGGGGATGTGTCCCATTCCATGGAAGTCAGCCTTCATTGAGGTCAAATCCTCCACCTGGGGGAGAACAATTTAGCTGCACATGTGTTTTTTCAGGGCAGACAACACTCTTGTTAGCACTATTGAGAACATTGGCTGTGACATTCCTGCTGCCAAGCTCACTGTCACTTGGAAAGAACCAGTTGCCAAGAAATGGAGCACAGATAGGACTTGCACAAGATGGGGGATCCCAGTGGGGTGACGGATAGCAGGTATCAGGTCAGGCTCCAGTTGGGCACACAGCTCCGTGATTGCGGCCCTGTCACATCTATAGGTGAGGATAATGTGCCTGTCCATCATTGTTACCAAGTCAACCAGGGGTCTGTACACGGGGGTATGTCTCCATCTCCTATTCATCCGCAGCGGTTGCAGTCTAAGGGACAAAAGAGTGAGGAGCCAGTCACAAACTGAACATCGGAGCCACAACAGTGGAATGCATGATGTTAATTTGTAATGGGTAAGTGGTATTTGTCCTTTATGTCCTATTTTTAACAGTGACGCAGTTATCATCCATTGCCTGCCCCACCCAGAAATGGCATCTGTGTGGAGGGACAGGTGGAAGTGAGGTAATTCTGCTGACGTTGTGCGCCATTGCGGTAGGCGTTCCGGAAACCGCCATGCAACTCCTCATTGGTTAACATTGGGCCCTATGGGGTACAGTGACCAATGGTGATGTACGCTGGCGGTGATGGTATGCACCACTGCGGACATGACTGCCATTGTCTATCTGATCACTAACTTGCTACTTGACCTTCAGCAGGAGAGGACCTACACTGCATGTGCTGCTGTGACCTGTGTCTGCAACCTACCATGGCTCATGTGACTGGGGAAAGGGCCCCTGCCTTCACCTCGGTGGAGTTGGAGCAACTGGTGGATGGGATCCTACCCTAGTATGGACTGCTGTATAGGCCTCCAGACCAACAGGTGAGTACACTGTGAGCACGATGCATGTGGCATGAATGCATGGAGTGGTGTGTGTGAAGGCCTCCTGTGGGGGGGGGGGTTGTCCCCTGGGAGGCGCTCAGCTTTTGTGCTGGGCCATGTGTGTGCAAATGGTGATGTGAAGGGGTATGGTGGGACATAAGTGTAACAGGCAGGACGGTCTGACAGATACCATTTTCTGTGTGTATTTCTCTGCAGGTCAGTGCTAATCAAAAGGGAATATGGCATGCCATCGCCAAGGAGGTGCGGACCCTGGGTCTCTACAGCAGGCGGGACACCCACTGTCGGAAATGGGGGGAGAGAACCTGAGACGCTGGGCATGGAAGATGGTGGAGGCCCAGCTGGGGAAGGCCTCCCAACGAGGAAGGGGTGTCCATCGAACCCTAACCCCCTGATGGCCTGCATACTGGTGGCTACCTATCCGGAGGTGGATGGGCACCTGAGGGCATCACAGCAGCCACAAGGGGGTGAGTACAGTGCCCATCATTACAACTTACACATGTCGGGGGTTCCCGGGTGGGGGATGTGTGTCAGTGGGTGCCCCTAGGGCAGGCCTGACATTGCAGAGAAGGTCCCAGGTTGGTCAGGGGTCTGAAGGGATAATCCTGCTACCTAGCTCGTAGGCATCCAAAACTGGTCAGGGCTGTGTTGGTCCCAGATGTGCTGCATTTGGCGGTATGTGCCCCTGCCCATGGTTTGGTGGCTAGCATTATAACTGGTAGTGCAATGCATAATGCGTAGGGCTATTCCCTTGTGTGTGATGGTGGTGTGTACACTAACAGTGGTGTTGATGCAGCCATTGACCCAGTGTATTGTTTGTCTCTCCCCCCCTTTTTGTTTTGTCACCCTGTCCTTATGGTCATTAGCATCATCTGGCGGAGGAGCTGAGGCACCGGCGACAGAGGGAGCTGCATCCCACAAGACCCAGGAGGCAGAGTCCACTGACGCTGAGGGCACCAGTGAGACGGAGGGCGAGGGGAGCGCCACGGCGGAGACAGGAGGAGACAATTCGGACATGGATACCTCCTCCAATGGGAGCTCCCTGGTTGTGGTGGACACTTCTGTGCCCACCCTAGACACAGGTACAGCTGCCACCCCGCACCAGCACTGGCCTCCCAGCAGCTCCTCAGAGAGTTGCCTGTGCCCGCTCACCCAGGGGTGTGGCATCTCCTTCGCCCCAGGCACCTCAGGCTCTATCCCAGTTAGCCCTGCTGCCCTGAGTGAGGAGGCTATTGACCTCCTGAGATCCATCTCTGAAGGGCAGTCCACCATTGTGAATGCCATCCAGGGGCTGGCAGCCAGGTGCAACAGACTACTGCATTCTTGGAGGGCGTTCACACTGGCTTGGCGGCCCAACAGAGATCGATCCAGGCTCGGGCCTCCTCTCAGATGGCAGCCATTGTCCCTGTTTCCACCCTTCCCCCTCCAACTTCCTCTTCCCAATCCCATTCCCTTCAACCCCACCTACCCCAAGCCCACAGGCAGATGAGCATGCACACAAGACAACAGACAAGAGTGTCCCAACGCAAACACAAGCACCACACATCATCCCACAGGCACTCATACAAACACCATCCAGATGCAGACATACCAACATCCACAATTTCCACTGTCTCCCCCTCCTCCTCTTCCACCTCCCTCCCATTCACGTCTACACTCACACCTGCATGCACTACATCCTCATCCACTACCAGCATCACCACCACACCTAGCAGAACACACACCTCACTGGCAGACACTTCCATGACAGCCATGCACACGTCCCTGTGTCCTCTCCCACTGTGTCTGTCACTCCCTCTCCCAAGGTACACAAATGCAAGCACTCAGGCACCCAACAGCCATCAACATCGCAACAGAATCCAGCCCATGCACCTGCACACAAACACCGAAGACAGACACCTCATGCAACCACTCCCTCTTCCTCCATTCCCAAACCTTTTCCCTCTTCCTGCCCCAATGTCCCTAAGAAGTTAATCCTCTCCACCACTCACCTCTTCCCTACCCCTTCCCCCCAGTCCTTCACATCTGGCCAGGGTGGCAAAAACCCAGGCAAGCACCTCAGCCACCCAGTCCACGGGCCCAGTAGTCTCCAGACCCACTCGTGCTAGGAAAGGATCCAGGGCACCAGGCAACCTCAAGGAGAGCTGCAGGCTGGAAGACCAAGGAGCCTGCCCCAGCTGCTGGCCGGAAGGGCAAGGAGCCAGTCCCAGCTTCTGCCAGGAAGGGCAAGGAGCCTGCCCCAGCTGCTGCCAGGAAGGGCAAGGAGCCATCCCCAGCTTCTGCCAGGATGGGCAAGGAGCCTGCCCCAGCAACTGCCAGGAAGGGCAAGGAGCCAGCAGGCAGGAAGGACAAGGGGCCTGGAGCAGGGACTCAGACGGAGCCCCCACCACCAACCATTGTTGTGCAGCTGTCCAACACTGCAGGGGATGGGAAGGAGCTTCCTCCCACCAGCAGCAGCACCACCACCACCAGTGGGCAGCCATCCGAGGCTGCAGGGGATAGGCAGGAACTTCCCCCACCAGCAGCAGCAGCAGCACCACCACCAGTGGGCAGCCATCTGAAGCTGCAGGGGATGAGCTGGAGCCTCCACCCCACCAGCGGCTGCTTCAGCAGCACCACCACCACTAAGCAGCCTTCACCGCCGGCAGATGGTATGTAGTCCTGCCTCCATGGGCTGCTGTGAGGCCTGCCCCCGGCAAATCCTGTGGGTATGATACCCAGCTGAGAGACTGTGACCTTGCACTCCCAAGGATCAAGAGCACAGGGCACGATGCCCCCTCCAGAACCAGTGGGGAAGGCACCCACCAACCCCAGCCTCCCCAGGATCAGAAGCAGAGGGTACGATGCCCCCTCCAGAACCTTTGGGGAAGACACCCACCTATCCCAGCCTCCCCAAGATCAAGAGTACAGGGCACCATGCTCCCTCCAGAACCAGTGGGTAAGACACTCACCAACCCCAGCCTCTCCAGGATCAGATGCACAGGGCATGATGCCCCCTCCAGAGCATGTGGGCAAGTCACCCACTTGAGAGACTGTGGCTTTGCACTCCCCAGGACCAAGCAGGGGGCATGTTGCCTCCTCCAGAACCAGTGGTCTTGTTCCATCTCCCGGCTTAGGCACCCTTTCCCCTGTTCCCCGTCCCCATGAGGTGCCTGCCTATTTTCCAAATGATGCCCTGCAGTGTTCTCTCTGTGTTGGTGCAGGTGACAAGTGAGGCCTTGGACTTTGGCCTGTGGCCCTGTGGCCCGCGCACAAAGAGAACTGGTCAGTGTCCCTTGAACTGTACATATGTATGTTCCATTACATTGCATTTTTGTATTTCTACTATGTTGTTATTATTACACTCACTTTTGCACATTCCTGTTATCCTTGCATTATTCCTCAGGGGTAAATACGTTTTATTACTGCAGCTGATTGTGTGTATAAGGGGTGGTGGGTGTGTGTTGTGTGTGTGTGTCACTCTCTTTTTCCTCCCCCCTCCCCTGTGTGCTAGGCGGCTGTACTCACCGTGGTTGTCTTCACCGTCGTTGGTGTTCGTGGTGCAGCAGGATGTAGAAAGTCATCGGGAATATTTGCAGTTTGGGCTCCATGGCAGCATGGTTCTTCCCTGTGTCTCCAAAGGTGAGTTCTTTCCCTTCTGTGCAGTGTTTCTGCTAGACTTTTTAATGTTGTTGGTACCACCCCGGAAAAGTGGCGGTTTCCTGTCTCATAATACAGGGGGCAGAACATTGACTTCCGCCTGGCTGTAGGCAGCTACCACCGTGGTGGCTGTTGTGTCCGCCCTGGCGGTCTGTGTGGTAAAGTGGTTGTCTATCTGAGTTGTCACAGCCATGGTCATAATTTGGCGGAACTTACTGCCAGCCTATTGGTGGTATTACCACCACTTTATCATCGACCATCAGGGTTGCAATGAGGGCCATAGTGTTGCTTTGTTCAGGGTCACTTAATGGGTGAAATGGGTGAGGTATCAAATGCGACCCAAATCTTCCAATCAGACAGCTATGTGACTGCATGGCAGTTGTAAGGGCAGCCTGATTGAGGGTGAACTTTAATAATCTGTAAATATTATTTAATTTTCTAAGCAGTTGCAGACCCCCTATGTAGGCTTCGAGGATCCCCACGACAGGTTAAGAACCACTATCCTATTTTATTCCTTGCCTTAACATGCCTCTTCCTTTTTTAATTTAATAGCAACAACAAACTCTATTCATTTAAACTACACAGTCCAGTTAAAAGTAAAGCCGCACACTTAAGTTAAAACATACAAATCTGTTTAGATATTTAACCAACTGTTTTTCAAACTGGGACGTCTGCATGTGCTTCTTTCCTAAACATGGTAACATTGGTATATACACAATTGGCAAATGTAATTTACTTGTAAGTCCTTTAAAAAAGTGGTAAAGGCCTTGTAAATTAAATGCTAATAGTGGGCCTGCGGCACTGATTGTGCCACCCACATAAGTAGCCTTTCAAACCTATATCAGGCCTGCCATTGCAGAGCAGGGCCTGTATTTGCAATTTACTGCCACTTCGACTTACTATTTAAAACTACTTGCCAAGCTTTAAACTCCCCTTTTAACACACATAAGTCACCCCCGGGGAATGCCCTAGGTAGCCATAGGGGCAGGGTGCTGGGAAGTAAAAGGTGTCACATGTTTTACATGACCTGGGAGTGACAAACAGCCAAACTTGTTTTTCACTGCTTTGCTCATATGCTAGCATTGGGAACTTCCTAATTCACTATTAAGCTGTAATGCCTGATTAGAAAGGTGTAGCTGAATCACGTTTCATATCTTGGGATGGTAACGATAAATCCTCTTTAATGTCAAAGATGGATTTACCATTACTATTTTAGAAATGCCACTTTTAGAAATTGTGCATTTCTCTGCTCATACTTGCAGCCTGTCTCCAATACTCGTCTGGAGTGGGTGACAGCTACACTTTGTGAATTCCCTCTTTTCACAAGCACAGGAAGGGTGGGTATGACAAAGAAGTCTTGTGCATTCATCTGCATTCTATCTCTTCCTTGGCAGGAAGAGTGAGGGAAAGTTGGATTCTACACCTGCATAGTCACTGTCCTGTGTCCCACACAAAGGGCTGACTACCTCGTATTCATAGTATGGACCGAGGGCTGGGAAGAAAGAAAGACCCTTGAAATTGAAGGGCCTGCTTTGAAGTCACCCCAACTTCAAAGGAACAACTGGATATAAGTACTGGATCTCTGGCCCTAAAGACAGTACCCTACTGGACCTGTGAAGAACTCTGCCAGGAGTAAGGACTGCTACAAGGATTGCCACCATCACATTTCATGAACGAAGTCACCATCACAATTCATGAACAAAGGCACCTGTCGGCCGATGGGTGACCTTACCTATGAATGTGCCTGCTCACTAGGTAAATTCCATTGTCTGCTCCTGAAGAGTAGAAAGGACAGCCTTTCATACTGAAGGTCTAGGTTCATGCTTTGTGACAATATAGCAAGGGGATATGTGGTTGAAGGCTTGCAGAATGAAAATATATTTGGGGGAAGGGGTGGAAGAAATTCCCCAGTGAGAGTGATGTCTGGTTTCCAGACATTGTCACCTTGTATGAATACAAGTAGGCAGAATGTGGTAATGGTTATTTAAGTGTGCAGTGTGTATGTCCAGTGAGAGCAGAATCTGAGCTAGACATGTTTCACACCAAGCTTTTAGTTCCAAGAGACAGATGCGAGGAGAACACTACGGATAGGTTCATGTACCACAACAATTTGTGTTCATTGTTTGTCATGTATTGACCGCTTAGCTGTAAGTGTAATCTAAGGAGATACCTTGATGTCAAGGGATTTCAACTTAGCATGTTTGTGTTTGAATTTCCAGGTCTTAAAACAACATTTTAAGTGCTGTAAATTGCCGTGCTACAACAGTAGTGGTTCTGGGAGAACAGTATTGCTCCTGTGAAAGCAGCCCAACAATGGCAGAATATTTGTTGACTATTCAGATGTGTGCAGCGTTGGGCACTTAGAGAGTAAAGGGGAATTGTAACTTGCTTCCTATTCATGAGGGATGCAAAGCTACACCTGCATAGTCAGTGTCCTGTGTCCCACACAAAGGGCTGATTACGTCGTATTCATAGTATGGACCGAGGGCTGGGAAGAAAGAAAGACCCTTGCAATTGAAGGGCCTGCTTTGAAGTCACCCAAACTTCAAAGGAACAACTTTAAGTTGGGTATAAGTACTGGATCTCTGGCCCTAAAGACAGTACCCTACTGGACCTGTGAAGAACTCTGACAGGAGGAGGGCTGCTACAAGGATTGCCACTCTGTTGGACTGCTACTCTGGAAGGACTGCTCCCTGCTTTGCTGAGGTGCCAAGCCAGCTGCTGATCTCTGCCCTGCTGAGGACAAGACTGGACCCGTCTCGCTTGAACTCAGAGTGACGCTAAGGGCTTGCCCCCTATTCTGAAGTCTCAGGGCCATCAAAGATGTCCATCAACCCTGCAACAGCATCAGGAATCTAGAGTCTTTTCCTTACTAGTGGTGCCAATCCACTCCTGGGCCCACAAAATGTGATTTCTGCTATGCTGAACCAGCAGAACCAACACAATAGCGTTGATCAGAACCTGTACATTTTCAAACAACGATGATGCACTTCTGATCTCCTGTGTTTCTGGTCGCAGAAACGTCCCCAATTGCGTGGCACAATGAAGCATCGCTTGAATCACAATGGAATTCAGGAATGAGGCCTTCATTAACTGCACTGATTGGAACCGAGACCTCACCGCCATCCACAGGATCAACGCATCGCCTCTTCTGCTCCATGCTTTAAATCTTTGACATCAACACTTCCTCCATCTAAGGACCTTTTTCAGCAGGTTTAAGTGCCATGTAGCCAGCCTCCCATTCATTGAGGTGGGTCTGAACTTTGGATTTACTCTGGTCTAGCACGACCTCAAGCAACCTCTAAGCGCTATTGATTTCTAAGCACTACTTTTTAATGTAATCTTTAAAAAATCATAATTCAACTTCTACATGTTGGATGTTTGTCATTTTGGTCTTGTTTTACTCATAAAATTATTATAAATTTTTCCAATCCTGTGAGAAGTGTTTTTGTGGTGTTTGCATTGTATTAAAACCAACCCATGTGCCAATGATGCTCACTGTATAATCTGGAATGGCCGATACAATTGCACCTGTTCCCCAGGTTACCTGGGCAAGAATCACCGCAATGATGTGGATGAATGCCGCCCATGAAATATCTGCCAAAATGGTGGCACTTGCATTAATGCCCCCGGCTCCTTCAAATGCCAGTGTGAGAATGGGTACACCGGGCAGCTGTGTGAGAACATTTACGTGCCCTGTTCACCATCACAATTCATGAACTAAGGCACCTGTCGGCCTATGGGTGACCTGACCTATGAATGTGCCTGCTCACTAGGTACATTCCATTCTCTGCTCCTGGAGAGTGGAAAGAACTGCCTTTCTTACTGAAGGTCTAGGTTTATGCTTTGTGACAATATAGCAAGGGGATATGTGGTTGAAGGCTTGCAGACTAAAAATAAAATTGGGGGAAGGGGTGGAAGAAATTCCCCAGTGAGAGTGATGTCTGGTTTCCAGACGTTGTCACCTTGTATGAATACAAGTAGGCAGGATGTGGTAATGGTTATTTAAGTGTGCAGTGTGTATGTCCAGTGAGAGCAGAATATGAGCTAGACATGTTTCACACCAAGCTTTTAGTTCCAAGAGACAGATACTAGGAGAACACTACGGATAGGTTCATGTACCACAACAATTTGTGTTCATTGTTTGTCATGTATTGACCGCTTAGCTGTAAGTGTAATCTAAGGAGATACCTTGATGTCAAGGGATTTCAACTTAGCATGTTTGTGTTTGAATTTCCAGGTCTTAATACAACATTTTAAGTGCTGTAAATTGCTGTGCCACAACAGTAGTTGTTCTGGGAGAACAGAATTGCTCCTGTGAAAGCAGCCCAACAGTGGCAGAATATTTGTTGAATATTCAGATGTGTGCAGCGTTGGGCACTTAGAGAGTAAAGGGGAATTGTAACTTGCTTCCTATTCACGAGGGATGCAAAGCTTTTAGTGCTGGTACAGCAATGGAATCACAGTTGTAGCATATGTGTTGTTAATTATCACAGATGTATAGCATGGGTACTGCAAGAGCTCCCCCTATGAAGGACTAAGATAATATTTGCAGCTCTGGCTCCTCTAAAAGCAACTTAGGAATGCTGTCTACTTGTCGAGGCTGTGTGCTGCCAAGGGGTGAAACTTTGTAGGCGGCGTGCTTGCGGATCTTTGTACTTGTCAGAGATATGCAGCAAGGGCAGCATCGCCAGCTGCAAGAGCAGTCGGATGGCGATTGTGGCACACTTGCAACTCAGTAATGGGGCTGTGCAGTGCTGGGTGCTGCAAGAGAATGGGATGAATGCACTAGTCCAATTTTGGTTCATTACTTCCCCTTTGTAGCTCTGGGTGCTGCTATTCAAGATGGAGTGACTTTGAGAGGTGAATTATTGGCCGCTGCTTTAGGATACTTGTCAGTTCATTAGGAAGGTCTGCATCTACCCATCTGCACCAAGTTCTGCACAGATCACACACCCGACTGCCTGTGCAACATGTGTACGATCTGGTGTAGCCAAGAGGCTTCCACCACCCCTGAGCTCCACGCGATTGGGTTGTTGTGGAGTTAGCCAGCCAGTGGCCAACCATTTACAAGTGGCTGATGCAGGTTTTATGAGGAGTAATTTACGTTAGGTATGAGTATCTTGTCCCCAAGGCTTATGGTGCATTGTTGGAAAGAATATCTGTCTATATAATTCTTTTACCGGTGATAGCTCTGAGGGAATAATATTGTGGTTAAAATGGTTTTCTGCGTTTTATGAGGCGCATAGAAGCAAGGAATACACTAGGGGTTTAATTTCTTCCACTTCCTGGTGCTTTGTTTAAGGGAAACGGAGTGTAACCAAACAGACAAGTGTTGCATTCTTGGATGCTGATGTGTTCACACCACCTAAGAAGTATGTAAATTGCTTCTGTATGATTGGAGTCTTATCAAACTGATGCAGCATCAATATCATCGTATCCCTCCTACACCATTCATAGGTACACCACTTTAAGATAAATCTCAGAACAAACACATCCCACTTTGACTTCTTCACTATTTGCTGGAAATTTTATTTAGCCCTCTGGGGGTAACTCTTTGATTCATTTACAGTGAGTTGAACACCTCAAAATCTGGCATTGTTACATGTGAGTGCCACCACTTGGTCCTTCGATAAGAGGCGGAGGATCACAGCCATGGGCTCCCAAGCCTTTATTTCATCTTCGGAAGAGCCCATATTTTCCTCATTTGTGACTAAGTATGGATTGCTCTAATGTATTTATGGTCCTGACTTGATCACAGTGCCCTCAATTCTCTAATGTTCAGATTGCTAATGCATAGTCCACAAACTTTTTCCTTTTGGTGCTGAAAAGGGGACTTGGTCTACCACAGAGAAGGGGTCTCGTTCACCATATTCCCAGACCTCTAGTACTCATGTTAATAGAAGTGCCCACATTTGGCACATTTATCAATGGGCATGGACCATGGCCGTATAGTGGCAGTGGTGCCTTGTTGACAATAAGCCTTGTCGCTAATTCTCTGATATTTCTTTATGCGCCAGGCACTTCATTGGGCTTGTTTTTTGTCGCTGAGTGTCCCGAAGTGATCCATTGTCCCAGCACTAAGGCAGGAAGCTCATAGGAAGCTTGAGAGAGTTAGAGGGTAGGGCGTGAAGTGGATAAAACAGCAGACAGAAACGCTTCATGAATGAGAAGAAAATAATTCTGAACATTGCCTGTACACAGCGGGCGGAAGCTGTGCAGTCAGTGTTCAAATAGAACTGTGGAGCAAGGCATCCTCTGGCTAATTCCTTGGGCTACTGCCCGCCCAAAGGTTGATTCTCTTCTGGGATTCTCAGCTTCAAGAAGCGTCTGCCTGTTGCAGGGAGCGGCATCCTTGTACCATTGAACTGTAAGTTGTCAGCATAGGACTCACAGTTTTTTAAATGAACCCTGGAAGTACACCTTATACTTCACCCCACAAGTGGTATAGGATGTGTGTTGTGAGTAGGTGGTCTCGGCAGTCTCCCAGTGTGCTGTCATCTCTATCACAATCGGTGGTATGTACAAAATACAAATCCTTCACAGAAAACTACTACATCAATATCCCCTCTCACTATTCCACAAAAACAATACAGACCACACACATCAGCACATCAAAATAACACAAACTTTCATTATACTTTCTGTCACACCCACTCCCACCCTCATGACTACACAAAGAATACAAATCCTGACAAATCTTTACCCCTTCATTCTCCCTCTTCATAAACATCTACCACAAGCCCACCAACACAGCAACATTCATTCACCCGCCTCCGATCCATTGCACAATTCAGAGCCTTACATTATGATCCACATGCTCCTCTACCACCCCTAACCCATACACCTTCCACACTAAACAGACACAAACAAAATAAACAAAATGCCACTCTTAACAACTTCCCATCCCCTTGTCTATTACATAATAAGGCTACCCTACAAATAAAGTACACTCTTCATGTTTCTCCCAGCCACCAATTCCACCACATTCACACACAGACCCAACAAAATGCCTCCTAAGCCTGCTGGAAAAGAAACACTATATAGAAGAACAGGACTATTGTGACCCTCACATAGTTATCACACCTAACAACACACCTAACAACACACCTGCTAGAAGCTCAAAATATACTGCTCACCCTTCTCCTAAACAAAACAACACCGCCACTAACACACATTTTCTAAACTGCCAGCTCATAAAGGCTCGATCACTCTAAAAAAACAAGCATCACATCTACGACCTGCTCACAGACACACAACCTGATTTACTATTCATAACAGAATCATGGTTGGGAGTTGACATGGCCTTGCATGAAGCTGTTCCTCCGGGCGATCAAACCATCACACAAAACTGTATAGGAAAGAGAGCAGGTAGACTATCTATTATATTCAAACAAACAATTAATCCCAGGAAAACAGACATTTCCATACAAGGTTGTGAAGCCCTCCTCACCAGATGCCACCCTACTCCAACTTCCTCCTGTAACGTTCTCCTCCTTTACAGTCCTCCACCTAACAACTCAACATTCCCAGACATTTTTCTAGATATAGGCCCTCATTACAACATTGGCGGCAAAAGCCGCTTACCGCCGTGCAGAAGACTGCCAACACCCCAGCCCGGCAGCGGAATTCCGCCACGGTCATTAAGACCCACTGCTCGGAATCCGCCAAAATTGAGACACCCACACAAGTCTGCCACACCAAAGGTCAGTGATAAACTGGTGATAACAAAACCTCCACCGTCACGCCAATAGAAATATGCCCACACTATCATGACCCACGAATCCACGCGGCAGTCTTTCAACCGCTGTATTCCATTGGCGGTACACACCGCCGCGCTCAAAATACACACACTCTTAAAAAACACAGCCACATTGGGCAAATCAAAATACACACACCTGATACGCATACATACACCAATCCCACACACCCATTACAATATAAAACATACACCCACATTACCCACAAACCCATACGACCAAAATACCGAAAGAAGGCCAGAGAAAGACACTACAAACTACTACCAAGCATCCACAGGCACCCAATACCATCACCCACATAACTTCCACGCACCTCACAGAACACACCACTAAATAACTTATCACTACACACCCCACCCCACACATCACACACACACCACCCCATAGCACGGCAAAGACACCCCAGGTTCTCTGAGGAGGAGCTCAGGGTCATGGTGGAGGAAATCGTCCAGGTAGAGCCACAGCAATTCGGATCACAGGTGCAGCACACCTCCATAGCTAGGAAGATGGAGCTATGGCGAAGAATCGTGGACAGGGTCAACGCAGTGGGGCAGCACCCAAGAAATAGGGATGACATCAGGAAGAGGTGGAATGACCTACGGGGGAAGGTGTGTTCCGTGGTCTCAAGACACCACCTTGCGGTTCATCGGGCTGGCGGCGGACCCCACCTCCTCCCCCACAACTAACAACATGGGAGGAGCAAGTCTTGGCGATTCTGCATCCTGAGGGCCTTGCAGGAGTAGATGGAGGAATGGACTCTGGTAAGGCAATGCGTTACTACTATATCCCCCACCCTACCTGCATGCCATCACATACCGCCACCCTCGCCCTCACCCCCATCACTCCAACTCCTCACAAATGTCCCAATATCACAAACCACACATCCCAACACCAAGCCCTGCATGAAACAACAAAGCATGGACACCCATCACCAAAGCATGGCCACTGCACATACCCATACACCTCCCTAAACCACCATCTCACAAGGTCCCACACAGGAATGCAAGCACTGGGGTACACGGTCACCCACCCATTGCACACCATGGCACACACAGATGCAATAAACATCCTTTTATACCCCTGCAGGACCCCTACCCAACGTTACTGGACAGGAGGGTCCACACATGTCCACACCACCAACAGAAGAGGCCCACAGTGATGACAGCAGCTCTGTCAAACTGGATCTAGATGACCAGCCCGGCCCATCTGGACCTCGGGACAGTCGGTTCCCCTGACACAGTCAGAGGCCACCACAGAGCTTCCCCCCTATGGAAACACCAGCACAACACCCACCCAGCAGGCCCATACCTCTGTCCCCAGGACACGTCAATCAGCAGTGTGCCCACCACCACAGGGAACCCAGGCTAACCCACCAACCCAACAACAGCAGAGACCTGGGGGCACTGGCAGTGGGCACACGGTCCAGGGGACAGAGGCCCAGGAACACAGGGGAACTGGGAGGGCTGCTGTGCGACAGGGGGAGGACAGGCCCAGGAAACCCACTCTCCACGAGGCCCTCTCCAACATCATGGGAGCCTACCATCATTCCCAGGAGACGATGGCAACAGGACTGGGCAAGTTTCAGGAGACCCAGTGGCTGCAGGAGGAACAGTATTTAGGCTTCAGGGAGGAACTCAGATCCATCAATTCCACCCTGGGCACCACTCGTAGAGGTGCTGAAGGAAGTCCTCAACACAAGGAGAGACACTGTGGCACTAAAAGGGGCCCCTGACACTAGCCTGGATGATGAACTGCCCACCACCTCTGCCGGCGCTGGTGGACAGGAGGCACTGCCACAGGACCACCACACCAGCACCCCACCCCCTGCAGAGGGGGAACCACCCCGCAAACGGTCCCTGAGATCCAGGACAAAGACAGGGAACAATGCCAAGACCCCCTCCAAGAAATGAGACCACCCTGATTGTCATCCTTCTGTCCCACCTTGTCACCCTGTCCATCCTCAAACTGCCCCAGCTCCACTTCCTATGCCAATTTGGGCAATGCACCTGTGAGACTAATAGACTGGACTCTGCCATGGACATTCCTCCACCATCACCCCTCACCATTTTACAGCACCCTCCAATATTGAGCACTTAAATAAACACTCTTAAAGTACAAAACAATCTGGAGTCTGTCTGTGATTTCGAAATAGTGTATTAGCAATTACAGTGTCAAAATGCTCTTTCAATTGTAATGTCAACATACCTATGTCACACAGCTCTAGTCCATGAGGAAACAAAGCAGATGTCACGCAGTGGGACCCACATCTATGAAATCGTAAAGGAAAGTGACAACTCAGTGACCATACACTGGGTGAAAACGACAGACAGTAGAGAGGTAGTAGTGTTAAAGTGCATGTAGTAGGCAGGTTTGTATTCTTACC
Organism: Pleurodeles waltl; assembly: GCF_031143425.1. Classification (NCBI taxonomy): domain Eukaryota; kingdom Metazoa; phylum Chordata; class Amphibia; order Caudata; family Salamandridae; genus Pleurodeles; species Pleurodeles waltl. Next base: position 773,213,937 of record NC_090439.1, on the reverse strand, counting down.
TGTGTCTCAGTGGAAGTATTGCAGGATCACTGAGTTCCTGTTGTCGATGTCCTCTTCTTCTGCTCCATCGTCTTCACTGTCCATAGGCTCCACAGCTGCCACAACACCTCCATCTGGACCATCCTCCTGCAGAAAAGGCACCTGTCGTCGCAAAGCTAAGTTGTGAAGCATACAGCAGGCCACGATGATCTGCCACACCTTCTTTGGTGAGTAGAATAGGGATCCACCTGTCATATGGAGGCACCTGAACCTGGCCTTCAGGAGGCCGAAGGTCCGCTCTATAATCCTCTGAGTTCGCCCATGGGCCTCATTGTAGCGTTCCTCTGCCCTTGTCCTGGGATTCCTCACTGGGGTCAGTAGCCATGACAGGTTGGGGTAACCAGAGGCACCTGCAAATGGCGAGGGACAACTGTTAGACACACACTAACCTGTAGGGATATCCCCAGACCCAGACAACCATTCCCACTGACTTGCTTCCAGGTGCTCACCTAATAGCCACACACGGTGCCTCTGGAGTTGACCCATCACATAAGGGATGCTGCTATTCCGCAGGATGTAAGCGTCATGCACTGAGCCAGGGAATTTGGCATTGACATGGGAGATGTACTGGTCTGCCAAACACACCATCTGCACATTCATCGAATGATAACTCTTCTGGTTTCTGTACACCTGTTCACTCCTGCGGGGGGGTACCAAAGCCACATGTGTCCCATCAATGGCACCTATGATGTTGGGGATATGTCCCAGGGCATAGAAATCACCTTTCACTGTAGGCAAATCCTCCACCTGAGGGAAAACGATGTAGCACCGTATGTGTTTCAGCAGGGCAGACAACACTCTGGACAACACGTTAGAAAACATAGCCTGGGACATCACTGATGCTATGGCCACTGTTGTTTAAAATGACCCACTTGCAAGGAAATGGAGTACTGACAGCACCTGCACTAGAGGGGGGATTCCTGTGGGATGGCGGATAGCTGACATCAGGTCTGGCTCCAACTGGTGATACAGTTCCAGGATTGTGGCACGATCAAGCCTGTAGGTGATGATCACATGTCTTTCCTCCATTGTCGACAGGTCGGCCAGCGGTCTGTACACCGGAGGATGCCGCCATCTCCTCACATGTCCCAGCGGACGGTGCCTATGAAGGACAACAGCGAGCACAGAGTCAACCAACTCAGAGGTACGTACCCACAGCTTGCACAGAACACGATTCATAATCCGAAATTTGCATGTATGAGTGTTGAGGCAAGGCCTAGGTATGTGTGACGCAGTTAAAAATTAAGCCATGTGGGCCCCTGAAATGGCGGCTGCCGACCTGTAAAGTGGGACAATGGGATGGGAGGTAACTGCGCTGTCGTTGTACACCGTCGCGGTAGGCGGTCGAAGACCGTGGCGCAATTCTGCATTGGTTAACATTGGACCCTATGGGTCCCAGGAGCCAATGACGATGTACGCCGGTTGTGACGGTACGCACCGCCGCGGACATGACCGCCATTTTCTATCTGTTCAATCATTCAATACCTGATCTTCAACAGGAGAGGACCTACACTGCAAGTGCTGCTGTGACCTCAGTCTGGAAGAGACAATGGCTCGTGCGTCTGGGGAAAGGGCTCCTGCCTTCAGCACGGAGGAGTTGGAGAAACTTGTGGATGGGGTCCTCCCCCAGTACACGTTACTCTACGGTCCTCCAGACAAACAGGTGAGTACACTGGGAGCATGCTGTGCCTGTGTGGAGTGGGGTGGATGAAAGATGGGGGGGAGATTGAGGCGTGCATGAAACGGCTGTGAGTGCATGTGCCACATGTCAAGGGTAGGGATGGGGGCCAATGACTGAGACGGTGCAGTTGGTAATAACTTTCTTTTTCCCCTGTACAATTCATGTAGGTCAGCGCCCACCAGAAGAAGGACATCTGGCGTGCCATCGCCAAGGAGGTCCGGACCCTGGGGGTCTATCACAGACGGAGCACCCACTGCCGTAAGAGATGGGAGGACATTCGCCGCTGGAGCAAGAAGACGGTGGAGGCCCAGCTGGGGATGGCCTCCCAATGTGGGAGGGGTGCCCGTCGCACCATGACCCCCCTGATGTTCAGGATCCTGGCATGGCGTACCCGGAGTTGGATGGGCGCTTGAGGGCATCACAGCAGCCACAAGGGGGTGAGTACACTCTCAGTCAGCTGATTCAGCACGCAGTGGAGATGTCTGGGTGGGGAGGTGGGCTGTGGGTTTCCCTAGGCCAGGGCGAATGTGCTAGGTAGGTCCCCTTCTTCTGGCAGACCCTGTGGCACCCCACCCCACCTGCGTACAGTGCCAACTACACCTAGTCAGGCTCCTGTGAGATCCATGTGTGCAGATGTCGGCCATAGCCTTGTAGGCCATGTCCCAGGGATTGAACAGTGGACCCCAAGTGCGCGGCTTAGTGCAGGAGGCTTCTGTGTCTGTCGTGTCCGCCAATGGTAGCGGTAATGCATGCAAGCAAAATGTCTTTCTTCTGTTGTTCCCCCCCTTTTTGTGGTCTCCCTGTTCTTGTGTGCATTAGCATAATCAGGCGGAAGAGCAGTGGCACTGGAGCAGGAGGGAGCTGCATCCCACATGGCCCTGGAGGGCGAGACTTCGGACTCGGAATTCACCAGTGGGACGGAAGGCGAGGGGAGCTCCACGGCGGGGACAGGAGCTGACACCAGTGATACGGATTCGTCCTCTGACGGGAGCTCCCTTGTGGTGACGGCCACATCTGTGCCCCCCGCATCTACAGGTACAGCCGCCACACCCCCTACCAGCATCGCCCTCTCAGCAGCCCCTTAGCCTTTGCCCCGTGCCCGCTCACCCAGGAGGATGGGCATCACCTTCCCCCCAGGCACCTCAGGCCCTGCCCCCTCAGTGAGGAGGCTGCCCTCAGTGAGGAGGCCATTGACCTCCTCAGGTCCCTCACTGTTGGGCAGTCTACCATTTTGAATGCCATCCAGGGCGTAGAGAGGCAGTTGCAACAAACCAATGCATTCCTGGAGGGCATTCATTCTGGTCAGGCAGCCCTTCAGCGAGCTTTTCAGACTCAGGCCTCAGCACTGATGGCAGCTATTGTCCCTATCTCTAGCCTCCCCCCTCCAACTTCCTCCACCAAGACCCACACCCCTGTACCTCAGACTACCCCAAGCACACCATCAGACCAGCATGCACACACCTCAACACACAAGGGAATCTCTGGCAAACATAAGCACCACACATCCCACAGGCACTCACGCAAGCATCACACACATGCAGACACACCAACATCCACTGCCTCCACTGTGTCCACCTCATCCTCATCTCCCTCCTCCCTCCCAGTCTCATCTCCATTCACACCTCACACCTGCATGCACTACATCTACAGCCACTACTCCCATCACCAGCACACACACCACCACACCCCGCTAACGTGCAGTCACCACCCCCACTACCATTCACACGTCCCCTGTGTCCTCTCCCAGTGTGTCTGTGATGCCACCTCCCAAGATACACAAACGCAGGCACACACCCACCCAACAGCCATCCACCTCACGACAGCCTCCAGCGCATGCACCTTCACCCAAAGTCACCAAACGTACACCTCCCACAACCACAACCTCTTCCTCCACTCCCAAACCCCCTCCAGCTACCCGTCCCAGTGTTCCCAAGAAACTTTTCCTCTCCACCCTTGACCTCTTTCCCTCACCTCCCCCACCCCGTCAGTCTCCTAGGGCCCGACTCTCCAGGTCCCAACCTAGCACCTCAGCCACAACATCTCCGGGACCAGTGGTGCCAGTAGTCACCGGATTCTGGAGTGCACCAGACAGCAGGGCAGCCAGTGTGGCAAGGAGCCACAGCACGGACAGTCCCCCACCTGTCAAGCATGAAACGTTGGCCAGTGCCCGGCGGGAGAGGGGGAAGACTCCGGCCACCAAAGCCGCTCCCAGGGTTACAGGTGGGAGTGTGGAGTCAGCTGCAACACCTTCCAAGGTGGGGAAGGGGCACAGAAACCCGGCAAGTCTGGGAAGAGCAGCACGTCGGAGAAGACCGCCATCATCCCCGCTGCCCAGGAGGCGACCGCCATCATCCCAGCTGGCCAGTAGGCCACCGCCATCAGCCCCGCTGGCCAGGAGGCTACCGCCATCAGCCCCGCTGGCCAGGAGGCCACTGCCATCAGCCCCGCTGGCCAGGAGGCCACCGCCATCAGCCCCGCTGGGCCAGACAGGACCGCCAGCACCAGCCCCGCTGGGCCAGACCGGACTGCCAGCACCAGCCCCGCTGGGCCAGACAGGACTGCCAGCAGCTGAGTTGCTGCCAAGGACCCCGCTGCAACAAGCACCGCTGAACAGTACACCGCTGCCACAAGCACTGCTGAACAGGACACCTCCGCCACAGGCAGCGCTGCCAAGGACACCGCAGCCACAAGCACCGCTGAACAGGACACCTCTGCCACAGGCACCGCTGCCAAGGACACTGCCGGCACAAGCACCGCTGAACAGGACACCTCCGCCACAAGCACTGCTGAACAGGACACCTCTGCCACAAGCACAGCTGGCCCGTGATCGCCAAGGGCAATGACGCTACTGAGCCCGCCACGAGCAGGATGAAGCACTCTGGGCACAAAGCCCCCGCCAGAACCAGTGGAGAAAGGCATCCACTCACAAAGTCCTTGGCAGGATGAAGCACTCTTGGCAAATAGCCCCCTCCAGAACCAGTGGAGAAAGGCATCCACTCACACAGTCCTTGGCAGGATGAAGCACTTTGGGCACAAAGCCCCCTCCAGAACCAGTGGAGTATCACATCCACTCACACAGTCCTTGGCAGGATGAAGCACTCTGGGCACAAAGCCCCCTCCAGAATCCTGTTATCCACTTGTGAGACTGTGGCTTTGCACTCCCCAGGATTGAACAGTGGGCAAACCACCCACTGTAGAGACTTGAGAGACTGTGGCTTTGCACTCCCCAGGATTGAACAGTGGGCAAACAACCCACTGTAGAGACTTGAGAGACTGTGGCTTTGCACTTCCCAGGATTGAACAGTGGGCAACCCACCCACTGTAGAGACTTGAGAGACTGTGGCTTTTCACTCCCCAGGATAAAGCAGTGGGCAAACCACCCACTGTAGAGACTTGTGAGACTGTGGCTTTGCACTCCCCAGGATTGAACAGTGGGCAAACCACCCACTGTAGAGACTTGAGAGTCTGTGGCTTTGCACTCCCCATGATTGAACAGTGGGCAACCCACCGACTGTAGAGACTTGAGACACTGTGGCTTTGCACTCCCCAGGATTGAACAGTGGACAAACCACCCACTGTAGAGACTTGAGAGACTGTGGCTTTGCACTCCCCAGGAATGAACAGTGGACAAACTTCCCACTGTAGAGACTTTAGAGACTGTGGCTTTTCACGCCCCAGGATTGAACAGTGGGCATGTGGCCCCCTCGTGGATTTGGCGTCGTGCAGTCAACCGGCTGAGGTGCCCCCCCTTTCCCTTCCCCCTGAGGTGCCTGTTTTATTGCTATCTGATGCCTCTGCAGTGTTCTCTCCGTCATGTTCGGGTATTGAGTGTGGGCCTCGCCCATGCAGTGTGGGCCCAGTGTTCCACAGACTTCAATGGAGCAATACCTGGACTACTATTCTTGGTGTATATATTTGTTAAAAGTGTATATATATTTTAGCGTACTGGATTTTAATATATTACAAGGGTTACACTCATTTCCTTTTGTCTTTGCATTCTTCCAGGGGGTTTGGGGAGTGTAACTGTAATGTATCATGCTGTATTAGTGTGTATGTTGTCGTGGGTGAGGGTGGGGGTGGGGGTGTTGCGTGTTGTGTGTGTGTCACTCTCTTTTCCCTCCCCCTCCCCTGTGTCGTAGGTGCAGTACTCACCGTGGTCTTCGCCACCGGCATTCGTGCTTCTGGTAGAGGAGCAAGAAGATAAGGGCAGGGAAAATGTGTAGCTCTGGTTCCATGGCGCCCTGGTTCCTCGTGGGGTATGTAGAGGTGAGCGTTTTCCCTTTGAAGTCCTGTTTCCCCTGTGTTTTTGTTCGTGGTGAATCCGCCCCGGAAAAGGTGGTGGATTGGTAGGCTGTAATAGTGTGGGCGGTACATTGTCTTCCGCCTGTCTGTTGGCGATGATCGCCGCGCTGTTTGTTTGTACCGCCTTGGCGGTCGGAGTGCTAAAGTGGCTGTCTTTGTTGGCGGTTTCCGCCACGGTCGTGATTCCAATTTTTTTTCCACCGGCCTTTTGGCGGTCTTACCGCCGCTTTAACACTGACCTCCAGGGTTGTAATGACCACCATAGTCTCAAACCTTATTACATTACACTCATATGCATTTTGGGGACCTAAATATTTGGTTTGACAAACCCAATATGCTCCATCCAAAAGCTATCACCACTGGTCAATTTGCATCGAACATACATCAGATTGTACACAATCCCACACACATCCCTGGACATATCCTAAATGTCATTTTTTCTAAGCCTGAACTAGTCACCATTCATAGCATCACATCAATCACATGGTCAGACCACCATTTGATAACTTTCCGACATAAAACACCACAAATCATAACACCCCACAACTACTTAAATGCATGCACCTATCGACCATGGAGCAAACTCAATTTTGATGACTTAGAAACACAACTAACAGCCAACACAGATCTAGATACAATTAATTATGTTCCAAAACTTTGAGTGGCTACAGGAAGCTTTTGATATCCTAATATCACTCAGAAAAACTAAACAGGACAGAAGAAAACCAATACCTTTGAGAAACACGGAACTTAAACAGATAAAGCAACAAATCAGAAGGTTGCATCAGACCTGGCTCAAAACAAACAACATTCAAGATAAACTGGAGCTTCACAAACTTAACAGAATATACAAATCATCAATCAAAAAAGCTAAAAAGAAGTACTTCTCAGACAGAATTCAAAATGCTAAATCTGCAACCAAAGAATTTTATAAAATTCTCAATTAATTTTGAAAACTTAAATGCATGGAAGGAAGTCATCGCACTACTCAAGATTTCATGAACAAATTTGCAACTCATTACACAACCAAGGCAGCACATTGGACTCCTATTTAAGACAAGAGAAAACCATCAGCACCAACCCCTTTCCTAAAATCCCCTCTAAGAATAAACCAACCCAGCCTCCACAGTCCTTCAAACAAATATCACAAGGTGAATGTATGGATTTGGTCAAAGCAAATGGGCCTTCCGGTAGCCCTTCTGACCCTTGTCCACCACACATCTTCATTCACATTCTTTTATCTAATTCTGTTCCCACACCTGTAAGAAGACTGCTCTTAACTACAGGAACTTTTCCTGAAGACCTGAAAAAGGCATACATATGTCCGTTATTAAAAAAAACAATCCTAGACCCGCAGGACCCCAACAACCACAGACCAATCACAGATGGACCTTTCTTGGGCAAACTGATAGAAAGAGCAGCATTCACTCAGATGTAACAATTAATTGAAAACTATTCCATACTTTCAGACTACCAAACTGGATTCTGCCCAGGAAAAGGCACTGAATCGGCATTCATAGCAATCTGGGATGATCTTAAAAACACATTTGACCACACTCTCTTAGACCTCTCAGCTGCCTTTGATATGGTTGACAATGACACCCTAATTCAAAGACTCCACGAAGCTGGCATAGAAGGGACAGCTCTCGACTGGATTACATCCTACCTTAAAAACTGAACTAATATTAACTATTATCCCCCCTTGTTGTCCGAACGATACATCACAAAAGCAGGGGTCCCCCAAAGGATCAATCATCTCACCTTTGATTTTCAACATCTACATGGTATTATTACCAGAACTGAGCCATTGATCAGTGGTAGAATTGGAGCCATTTCAAACTAAATGCCTCCAGAACTGAAATACTCATGTGCGAGTGGAAACATTATGAACCATTGTGCACCTGGCCTGACGATCTCGGACCATCTCCTCAATTATCAAAGGAAGTTAAAAACCTTGGAACTACCATGGACTCCAAGTTTACAGTGAATGCCCAAGTGGACAAATTAGCACAAACAGGTTTCATCACCTTGAAGACTCTGCAACGCATCTTCCCCAACTCGGATTTCCACACAAGGTGCAGGCTACTATTTCTCTGTCTCTCTCCAAACTGAATTATGCCAATGGACTCTACCATGGGTAATCTCTATCTATTATGAGAAAACTACAACTTATTTAGAACTCCGCGGCCAGGCTACTATTACATGTAAAGCCACAAGCCCTCATCTCCCCTGCCTTGAGAGCTCTACACTGGTTACTCGTTGTCAGAAGATCCTCCTTCAAGCTGCTTTGTCTCACCTACAACGCTATGCATGGAACACGACCGCTTTTTTATCAGAAACAAAATAACCAAATACATTTAACAAAGAAACCTCTGCTCAAGATTGGCACCTTGGCTTAGAACACTATCATACAAGAAAAAGACTATAGGTGGTACATCCTTCTCAGTTCAAGCAGCTAAACTATGGAATTCTTTACCCCAGATATAAGATCCACAGATAACTATCTTGTCTTCAGAAGACTACTCAAGAGTTGACTCTTTCCTTCAAAAACACCATGTTCAAACCGCAATTGGCTGCATATGCCTGAGTTGATAAATATTTTTAGTCTGATTATGTATATATTCTAGATCTGTATAGCTCTTTGGGAAATATGTATTGCTACTATGTCATAACAATAAATTACACACATACTCTTTAAACCTTTTTAACAAATGTATATTTACTCAGGGTTAAATATTTATATGTATATGAATATATATTGCCAAGGTTGACACTGTGTCAAACCTACGCTTAAAGACTTTGCTGTACAAATGGCAAAAGACTTTGGGTCACATGTACGTAGCATTTTGCATGTCACAAACAGCAAATTGGGAAGTTTGCAACGTGCAAAATGCACTTTGGGATGTACAGACCCATTTTTGTAATCTGGGAAACTATTTACTGAATCGCAAAAAGGGTTTGCGAGTCGCAATTAGGAAGGGGTGTTCCCTTCCTAATTGTGAGTCGCAGTCCCATGAATGATTGTTTTGTGACCTTGAATGGGTTTGCAAAATGATCGCATTTAGCACCAGTTTCAAACTGGTGCTAACCCATTTGCAAATGGGAAGGGGTCCCCAGGGGACCCCTTCCCCTTTGTGAATGGCAGCAAAAACATTTTTGCAGAGCAGGCAGTGGTCAGCTGCTCTGACAAAATGAAAAGAAAACTTTTCATTTTTTGTTTTTGAAATGCATCTCGTTTTCCTTTAAGGAAAACGAGCGGCATTTAAAAAAAAATAAAAAAAATTGCTTTATTTAAAAGCAGTCACAGACATGGTGGTCTGCTGTCTCCAGCAGGCCACCATCCATGTGAGCACCGCCATTCCCAAGGGGGGCGCAAATTGAGACCTATCTCATGAATATTCATGAGGTAGATAATTTTTGCCCCCCTTGCGAATCACAAATATTGTCATTGACACTGTTGAACCTAAGGTTTTGCGAGTCGCAAATTGCGAGTCGCTCTGACTCGCAATTTGCGAGTCGCAAAAACTATACTTCGTACATGTGGCCCTTTGTAACTATCTAGCACGGCGTGGATAGCACTGTGCTGATCCATTGCTGAAAAACTTTGCTAGATAAACAGACATTTGAGGTGAGCAAATCTAGAGTGTCGCTGGTGTTGCAGGGTGCTCCTTACTGGAGCTGCTCTCCACCTAAACTTGGGAACTACCCAGAGTTCTCTAATCTTTTTTGCATAATCTATGCATCACTCTAACCCTGAAAGGGATTTGTTTTGACTTATACTGGGTGCTCCCTTGTGTCTGGACAAAGCTAAACCTCTCTGATGAGCTCTAATGAGAGTGAAACATGTGTCAGGGGTTGCTTTTACTCATTCCAGGTTGGCTTGGATGGTATTTTACTAGTTCAAAGCTGTAATATTGTGCCTGGAGTGGTAAATGGCTTTTGTCATTTTACAGCTCGGCAAGGTTGACACTGTGTCAAATCTATGCTTAAAGACTTTGCTGTACAAATGGCAAAAGTCTTTGTCTCTATCTAGCTTGGCGTGGATAGCACTGTGCTGATCCAAGGTTTAAAAACTTTGCAAGATAAACAGACATTTGAGATGAGCAAATCTAGAGTGTCGCTGGTGTTGAAGGGTGCTCCTCACTGGAGCTTCTCTCCATCTAAACTTGGGAACTACCCAGAGTTCTCAATTTGTTTTGTATATATATTTGTGTATATGTGTGTATGCATGTGTGTGTGTGTGTGTGTGTGTATACACATATATGTGTATGTTATTCTATGTTTAACATGTTCATAGATCATTGCATTGCTCCTTGATTAATTGTTTTATTAGATACTTATGAATCCCTGCTCTCATTTTTATATCACGCTGATCACATGTTTTATTATTATAAGCATTTCACTACTCAAAAACTGAGGAAAGAAAGAAATGCTAGAAAAGTACACTCATTAATTAACTTCAAATATTACAAATCTTGAAAGTCTGGGTTTATAGAATACTACTTTTCTTCTCATATTATTATAATACCCATTATTATATTCCTTGAACATATAAGCCCTTACTATGTATTTGTATCTATTTATTTATTACTCTAGTCCTACTGTACTAGAGAAAAATTAAATACAAATAAATAAAATAAAATCTATAAATAAAATTCAAATTATAAATAAGTAAATGAAAGTTAAAAAATGAAAGAATAATAATTAATGAATAAATAAATGAAAGATAAATTAAAATAATGATTACAAAATTGTATACATATATATGAATAAATACAAATAATATAAATGTACTCTCTTGTAAGCTTTACTTTGTCTACTTATCACCATGTCATGTCTCTATCAATCTATCCTCCATCCCCACTCTGACTGATCCCAAACACATTCTACCACTTTTCATCTCCAGAATAACCCTGCCTAAACTCTCTCCTTCTCTTCCACATCTAGCTCATCCAAACCTCATTTTACTACCATGATCTTCCCGACAACCCTACTAAATTCTGCCTCATTTATCCCACCTTTCACTCATACAAACCCCCTCCTGTTACTATGATCTCCCTCACCCTGTCCACAGTCTCTTCCCTCCTCCATCTCTCCTTTACTCATCCCAAGCCTCATCCTATTACTATAAACTCCCAATTAACACTTCTGGAGTCTTCCCTCCTCTATCCCTCCATTACTCAAGTCAATCCAACTAACAAACTCGCATATCCTCTGCTCAAATTAACTCATAATAATACTGAAACTGAACTCATATTTCCCTATACTAATCCACCACTAATTCCTCCTCGGTTCCGGAGTAGCGTGCTACTTGCCGAAAAGCACTTCAACGCCTAGTCAGGGGTAGTAACTGCTATGTAAATACTATTACAATACAATACAATTGTGTGAGTGTGTTGCGCAAATACTTTACACATTGCCTTTTTAGATATGGCTGACTATTCTGTGCCAAGCTATAAGAAGTTGAGCACAGGTTATCCTTTGGTGTGTTTCTAACCTACCCTAACTAGAGTGGTGGTTCCTGCTTGTACAGGGTGCATACTTTGTCAACCAGAAACCCCAATTCTAACACCCACTTTGAAGAGTGATTGGGAAATACATCATGTAGTTTATGATATCTACAGGACCTACTGCAGTGGGTTGCTATTTTTTAAATTCCTGTCTTTTTGGAAAACTAAGCTCAATTTTTACAAACCTTGCATAATCGTAAGGGGTTTAGATAAAGAATGGGAATATGTCTCAGCAATCAGAATGACTAAGGTTGGAGAAAAACTCTTGCAGGTAGCATTAGCTGGCAGATAGCATATTTTCCTGTTGACTTCAGGAAGTTCACTACTGTTGCCCAATTCAGGAATAAGTGCAAGACTCCTAGCTAATTAACCTTGGTGGACTGTCAACGTCAGGCCTGTATACCCCAGGATTTTCTACCCTGTAACCACAATGTATCTGATACTTGACAAGTCAAACATGGAACAGATTTGATATATAGATGTCCATCTACATGAGGTCAAAACATTCATTTTGACATTGCTTACTAAACAGATAATATTGTTAGTAAGATATATCATACCACAAATTTACATTCATTTCAACAACTCAGAAAAGATTTCAGTATGGATAGGCAACTCTATTCAGCAAATCTCTTTCATGAAGGAATCTAACTCGATGTCACCTGTCTTCTTTGACTTCCAGCCAAAAGCATCTATTCAGTGCTTTGTATATTTTTCCAGAATGATAGCATCAATGTAGGAGCTAATACTACATTCTTCAAAACAAGCATGTTCTTAAATGTCAACAAATATTTGAATAACTTAGCTTTGCTGCCCCTGCTACGTTGTAGGCCATTGGGAAATACTTTTGTAGAATCATGATTATGTAATCAAATGTGTTATGTGGGGCATGGCTAAGCTGCACAGCATGGCGGGCGTGACCTAGAAACAATGTGTTCTACAGCCCGCATAACCTGCCATAATTATTGCGATTGGCCCACCACACCACTGCTCCAACCCTCTGCAGATACCTGTTTGTCATGGCAGAATCTGTATATCAGGAAAGTATGGTTAAGTGCCCATAGCTGAGATGAGCAGACTGAATGGAAAGATCCCACTACCCTTCAGCGCCCAATGCATCCCACCTCGTTATCGCCCTGGCTGATGCCCTTTAGGGCTGAGCCGATCTGACACCACAGGCATGTGATGTGAGAAGGCGGGGACTCTCCTGCCATCTAAACCTGTGGCCATCTGACGGACTCCAACAGCAGATTCCGCTGTAGCCCTTGGGCCCAATGCTGAGCCCTCCGAGTGGGGCCCCTGTGGGGATCTGAACTGCCAGAGCAGCCGTGGCCCGCTCCCAGGTGCTCACTTTCTGACATGGGCTGAGTGCTGTGCATCACAGGCCCAATCTGCCATTGTTTTGACATATATGTAGTTCAAACTTATAATGGGGTCCCTGCACTCACGAAGTCTGGGAATTTGGGCCTGGACAATGTGGGGGCACCTATGCTAGTGCAAGGGTGCCCTCATACACAGTAGCATTGCACCTAGCCTTCAGTAAATGAAGGTTAGACATATAGGTGACTTATAAGTTGCATAGTGCAGTGAAAATGGCTGTGAAATAGTGTGTGCACTATTTCACTCAAGCTGCAGTGGCAGTCTTGACAAAAGGTTTTTATGAGCTCCTTCTGGGCGGCAAAAAAATGCTGCAGCCCATAAGGATCTCCTGGAACCCCAATGCCCTGGGTACCTAGGTACCCTATACTAGGGACTTATAAGGGGGGTCCAATGTGCCAATCAGAATTGGAATATGGAGTCACTAAACTGTAGTGACAAATTTGGTAAGTAGAGAGAGCATAAGCACTGGAGTTCTGGTAAGCAGAACTCCAGTGACACAGTTAAGCATACTGACAACACACGGCCACAAACTATGGGGCACTGGGGCCTGGCTAGCAGGATCCCTGTGAGCCAGGAAAAACACACTGACAAACAGGCAGAAATGGGGGGTAACATGCCAAAAAAGATGGTACTTTCCTACAGATGGCCTCCTCAATGGTAAGTCTATCCTGTAGGGGAGTGTATGTTCAAAATGTTGATCAGGGTTCCTTTTGGGAAAAGCTATCAGCCCTTCTTTCACTCAAGAAACACCTGCCTTGGCTGTTAGGTGGCAATTACAATTGTGTGCAGGGCATTACTTCAGATAGATCTCTTCCCTCCCTACCACTCTCCCTTTCTAGTCTTCAAGCAGCCCACTTTTGAACTTGGATCCAGCATTGATCTCTCATGGACATGTGGAGAGCGCAACATCCCACAGCTAGGCTCTATTCCTTTCATTGCAACCCACTAACCTCTATGTCAGTCTCAATAAATTCTTCTGTTCAGATTCCCTCCTCACATGTGCACAATACTCTGACTACCTGGGAAGAGTGATCTCAGACCACAACGCACACATACTAGACCCAGAAGGGTTACCCCTACACCACAGCTCCTTTTAAGATGCACAGGGGACACATATACAGCAATATTTCATGGAAAACCACCACACAGCATCCACTAGAGCTGAGGAATGGGACATATTCAATGAAATTACACTGTAGATACTGGGAGTATGCTGAACCATGGAATGGGAACATACACAAGCTGAATCCTGACTCACAGATTTAGGGAAAGTATACATTATTACCAACACTGACTCCTCATGTATTTTGAGGCAAAAGAAGCACGTGCCTCGCTTCTTGAGTGCCTACGGTATTTCAACTTTGCCCCACATGCCGCAAATGGACATAAGGAAGGTAATGAAGCTGGGCAGCTACTAGCTTGGCTTGTTAGACAAAATGAGAACGTAATCCCAATAACAGAAATTCAGTTGCCCTTGGGAGGACTGGTCTAAACACGGGAGGCGAACCTTCAGGAATTCCATGCATACTTTGCGGAAATATATAATGCTTTGCCCACTGTCCCCCCCACCACATAGACACACCAATAATGCCCCAGGAGGTCACATAAGCAATAAAAGACCTTGCATGTTATAAATCCCTAGGCTTTGATGGTCTCCCATTAGAGCATTATTCTAATTTTGCAACTAAGCTGGTCCTGTGTCTGACGAAAATGTATGAGGAGGCCTTGCAACTAGGTATGTTTCCTGCCTCCCTCTGAGAGTCACTTTTGGCATTGATGCTGAAGCCTGATTGCGACCCTACCCAACTGGGTTTATATCACCCCATTGAAATGCTAGGATCCAACTACAAGATCCTGGGAAAGATCCTGGTGAAAAGGTGCTCACAGATTACCCCAACATTTATCCACACAGACCAAATGGTTTCATTCCCAGGCACAAAACCTCCCAAAGCATCCACCACCTTTTCCACACCCATGACCAGGTCCAGAAAGGACAAACACTAGCAGCCTGTCTGATCCTTTACATAGAGAAGGTGTTTCACACCCTCTATTAGGATTATTTATTCCAGGTACTTGCGTCTATGGGTGGTGGGAAATGCCTCTTAGCATACACCCACCTACTGTACACAGGTTGCTCCTCACATGTACAATTGGGTCTCCTGGTATCGGACCCCTTCCTGGTGAACCGGGGCATTAGGCAGTGATGCCCACTTTCCCCCCTTGCTTTTTGTTTTGACAATAGAACAAATGGTGATCCACCTTCGCACGGAGGGCAAGACTGGGGCATACCTCTGTAAGATCATGTTCATACAGTATCACTTTATGCTGATGACTTGCTTGTATACCTCAGGGATATGACAACATCCCTAACTCCACTACGATCTCCACAGAATTCAGTAAAATCTCCAGGCTTAGGGTGAATTGGTCCAAAACAGCAGTTTATCCCCTGTGCTCTCAAGAGCCATAGTGTGACTTACTCCTGGGGGAAACAAGACTGCAATGGTGCTCTGAGGAAATCAGCTATTTATGAGTTTGTCTTTACCACTCCTCTTTTGACCTGTATGAGGTCAAGCTTTGCAAGAGGCTTGTAGGCATCCATACACAACTAACCTTCTGGGAAGCCCCTACCACTTGCCGCTCAGTAAATTAACTCTCATAAAAAGGATACTGCTACACAGACTACTGTATTTTTTTGTTAATCTCCTGCTCATCCCTCCATGATCCATCTTTAAAGTACTGAACACACTTCTTTGTTCACTCATGTGGGGTGCAAGATGTCACTGAGAGGCTCTAAAGAAACTTCTGCTTCCAGTAGGTGAGGGGGGCTGGAGCACACTCCTTTCGAGGCATACTTCTTAGCAGCACAGTTACAGTGGCTTCCACTATGGGAGAGGCCAGTGATGCCGAATATGCAATCCCACCAGCAATGTTACATAACTTGATTTTCCCCAAGATGCTTCCTCACTCCCGCTTTCAAGTGTTGATAGCCTGGTCCTGCATGCTCTGGTACACCACCTTTCACAAGACAAACCAACCTATGCCCCTAATATCCTCCTGGTGGGGCTACCTTGCTTCCCAGGGTATTACACCACAAAAACAATGACTAGTTGGAGGTCATGTTCACTTCGTACAATGAGTGACGTGTAAGCTGAGGGTCTTCTTCTTCCTTTTGACCAACTGGTCACCAACCATGAGCTACCTATCGGGCAATTGCTTACATACCAGCTATTGTGGAGCACAGCACAAACACTGTGGAATACTGTGGATATGGAGCTGTCTCCACACCCAGTCATACGCACAGTGTTCACCATGAGAACTGGTCATCACCTCATCACCTGGATTTATAGAGCTATCTGCAAATGTTTTGATACACCTCTCCTAGCTCTTCATCAGCAATGGCAGGGCGACATAGGAAGAGACCTTCCAGACAAGGAATGGAGCTTGGCAGTTCAGCATCTGCAATGAGTCTCCCGGAACTCCAGTTCAACTTCTTACACAGAGCATATCTTACCCCGGCTTGCTTGAAACACTACTATCCAACAGTCCAAATTTCATGAGCATGACGCTCTCTCATAGGTGTGGACTTCCAACATGTACTATGGTCCTGCCCCTCATTGCAACAATTCTGGACCTCTGTGCACACAACCCTTCATGAAGTAACAGATTTGACTAATTTGAATACATGGGAAGCGAGTACACTAAGCATCTTTTGGAGCCGGAAAAGTCACATAGTATGCACCCGCTTTGCTGCCCTGCTACTATTATTGGTGGTCTGCATTTTAACACTCCATTGGTAAACAGTGACCCTGCCACCTGTAGAGGCATGGAGAGGAGCCCTGTGCAAATGGGGAGCAGCCGAAGAGGGGGCACTCCATGATGCAGAGTTACATGGCCTCTGCAAACACCCGATCTCCAGTCATTAGGCTACACTACTCTCATACTTCCTCCATCACACATGAGATGATACCATGCCACATTGATATGTGGTAGCATATGCCGCACCTTCCCAGTATCCTACTCATCACTTCATTTCATCAGGATTCCTTACCCCATGGTTGACACAATATTGTTACTACCCAGCATTGTTATCTCACCCCTCTCAACACCAATATTCTACACAGGATCACTCAAAACAGCCACAGCCACTCTAACGCAAGATTCACACCACCCCTCTCCCCGATTTCCCCTTGGTTCCACTGTCCCAGTTTCCAACCAGTTTATCATTCACTTCAGTGATAAGTGTATTTACCTGCTAGCACTGCTACAGCATCACGCTACGGTTGTTGCACTATTGTATGTGATTGATCAACTGACACTACCAACTGTACGGTTCCAGGAAATTAAGTAATGGTACATATCAAAGTGAATAATGCACAAACGTTTACAATGTAAGCTTTGACCTTTTCAATAAAAAATACATTTTAAAAAATTGTAATTAAATGTGTTGTAAATATGAAATAATATGTCACAGCTCAACATTATGGGCCTGATTTAGAACTCAGTCCATGGGTTACTCCATCACAACAGTGATGGATATCCAGTCTGCCGAAATCTAAATCCCATTCTATCCTATGGGATTTAGATGTTGGCAGACGGGATATCCATCACTGTTGTGACAGAGTAACCTGTCCGCTGTATTCTAAATCAGGCCCTAGATATTTAGGGGGTTATTCTAACTTTGGAGGAGGTGTTAATCCGTCCCAAAAGTGACGGAAAAGTGACGGATTTACCACCAGCCGTATTACGAGTCCATTATATCCTATGGAACTCGTAATACGGCTGGTGGTATATCCGTCACTTTACCGTCACTTTTGGGACGGATTAACACTCCTCCAAAGTTAGAATAACCCCCTTAATGTCTTAGATGCTTATTATTATACAATTCAAATATATATTGTTCACTATGTTCCCTGTATTCATCACGTTCTCTTTCTGTCAGCTGGCAACTGAATTGCTTTTAATTAGCTCACAAATTCTAGTTTTACTTTACGTATGCTTTGTTCTTGATCATATGAACCTGTTCATG